>NC_061082.1:1694409-2005003 GCF_021917145.1 Hypomesus transpacificus | reverse complement strand
CAAAGGAGGCATCATCTTCTCCATCACCGACGCCTCCCAGGCCATCATGTACGTGGGTGTGAAGCTGTCGGCCGTGCAGGGCGGAAAGCAGAACGTGGTGCTCTACTACACCGAGCCTGACTCCACAGAGTCGTACGTTGCGGCCACCTTCGCCGTGCCCTCGCTGAGGGACACCTGGACGCGTTTCTCCATCAGCGTGCGTGACGACAAGGTCGTCTTCTACCTGAACTGCGACTCGGACCCCCAGGTGGTGCGGTTCGAAAGGTCACCTGACGAGATGGAGCTGGAGGCCGGGGCGGGGGTGTTCGTGGGCCAGGCTGGGGGGGCCGACCCGGACAAGTTTCTGGTATGTACGGCCGGCTCTCTGGTCTTGTGGTAGAGATGGAAGGTTGGTGGGGTGATTGAACCAAGTACTCTAAACTGAGTTCAGTGTTGCTTATCTTAAGTCCTGGGAAAGAACAGCATTGGTGTCAAGGGTAAGTGGAATCGGAAACAAGCTGGAAAAGAAAGGCAAGTTTTTTTCAGTCTCTAAAAAGGTTAAATCTGTCGTCTCAGCCAAAACCAGGCATGTGAAACGGCTTCCTGCCCGGGTGAACCCCTGGATGATTTAATCTGCCAAATTGGCCTGCTTTAAATCCAAACATAAAATGTCTCACCCCTTGTGAGGTTGACAGAAGCTAATTGCCTCGCCACACAGTCGGGTGCAGTCCACTCCCGCTGACCCCAGCAGCTGACCCTGTGACCTCTGACCTCAGAGACCCACCTCTGAGGCAGACAGGTGCACTACAGCCCTATATTTAAACCAACATGAGATAATAGTATTTACGACACTACTTTTGTCTAGAAGGAAACTATTTTAGGTCATTTACATACAAAATCTGGTGTGCAAAGAGATGTTGCAGTGAGTAGAGTGAGAACGGGTGATCAAATGTTGATGTAGATGAACATACTGAAAATCATGATTTACTTGAACCGTGATGGAAGATTTGTATTACTAAAACATTGTATGTCATTCAGTTGACTTGTGAAAGTAGACCATTTGACTGCAGATCTTGAGGTTGCAGGTTCAAATCCCGTACATTACTGTTCGTCTCTCGGGGTAGGAGCGTCTGCTGAATGAATACCATACCGGAAGTCATCCACATGGCTGCTGGTGTAGCTGCATGTCCACAACAAACACAAACACAGCTCACAGAGTTAGCATCGTCACAACCAGTCCTGTGTTTACTTGGATCTCAAATCACTCTGAGTTTATCCTTGAGACTAAATGAGGTGAATCAAGATGAAAATCTCACTCTGTTGTAATGTTTTGATGGCCATCTTTGTAGGAGCCAGCTAAGATGAGATGTTTACATAAATCTCAGCAAGTCTTTGCCTGAGGTCAGACATTTAGTTCTGAAGAGTTTCTTTCTCTGTGGGAGGGTCACTCCACACTCATCACCTAACCACCTCTTGGTTGGCCCTCCTCTAAAATTATCTTGTGAATTTCATTATTTAAATCAAATCAGAGCTGATGAATAACATTTGCAACTAAACATATATCTTTCAAGTTTATAAAAAATAGACATTCCATTCTTGAATTTAATTAGTCTTTTTTTATGTCTGGGAACAATACAGAATAAAATAAACTTAAGGACAGTTGTGTCTTTTTATATTGTTTTCCAGTAATGCTTTTTAAAATGGCAAATAAATTGTGCATACAATAGTTAATAGTTTTCGCTGTAAATGTATACAGATTCAAGAATTACTACTGTAAGTGATGGTATGTAAACCAATTCAAATAATTCACTGATGATTCTAAATGTGGTTTCCATAGAACAGTACAGTATGTAGAACACACTGTGACACTTTCTAGCTCATGAATAGGGACTTCCCAGATGCACAAATAGAAGCTATGCAAAAGCCACTTCGTATAACTCCTGAAATCTTTGCGTTTAACCTTGTTACAGTGGCCCAGAATGATGTCCTCATGAACTTGCTTTAAAAGCTATTCTGGGACACAGAATCATCTGATCAAATCAGAGACATGGAGCCCTGATCAGGTTACACAGCGAGTAGGATTACCCAGATGGTTGTGCTCTTTGATGGACATGCATACAACATCGATGTGGGCAGATGAACTATGTTTTTTTGGGACATGAACTGATAGGAATGAACTGTGAAGGAGATAGTGACAGACTGAGTTCCTAATAGTCTCAGAGTACAGTAACAGTCCTGGGAAGATCAGGAAGCAGGGACTGCCACAGTCAACTGTGACATAATGATGTAAGTTTGAAGGCGAGTGTGAGATCAGTTAGATCTGGGCTCATCCGTGTTTAGGTGAGATGATCAGTGTATGGGAGGAAGGCTTATTCAGGTGTACAGGAGACGGTAGGTTACTGTACCTCGCCATGGTGATGTGTCGACAGCCTGTCACCATGCCCACCAGCCTGTCACCATGCCCACAAACATGTAGAGGTTGGCCTTACCAGGTCTGTGTGTGTGTGTGTGTTCTCTCAGGGGGTGATCGGGGAGCTGCGGGTGGTGGGAGACCCCCAGGTGGCTGAGAGGCACTGCGACGAGGACGGGGATGACTCTGACGGGGTGAGTGAACTCTGACCCCCGAGGTCACCCATTCGCCCACTCATCCACTGACACAGGTGCAACATCGCAGCCTGCTGGTTCCTCAGCTTGCAGAGCAGGAAGAAAGCTCTTCAGGGAAGAGCTCCAACCAAACCAGGCTGTGTTCTGAGCGAGTTCTGCTAGGATGGGTCATTGCAAAGTAAAGAGAAGTCATCAAGTCACCCTTGCATACAGAGCTTGTGGATTTTATTAAGAGACTTCCAGTGTCAGACATTTTGATCATCAAAGTCGAAGCCATAGTGAAGTTCCCAGCTCTTGTTAAGATGCAAGAAACATCAGTCAACGAGATTTTAAACTACGGCATCTAATTTTGGTCTTTTATGTCTGTTTTTTATGTCCTTATTTGAACAGTTATTCAAATTGGCATCCGTTTACACAACCTGTACAAGACACCGCATAACAAAGACGTGTGTGTGTGACAGCAGAACAGAGATGTGTTGGTGTGTGTGTGACACAGCAGAACAGAGATGTGTGTGTGTGTGTGTGTGACAGCAGAACAGAGATGTGTTGGTGTGTGTGTGACACAGCAGAACAGAGATCTGTTGGTGTGTGTGTGACACAGCAGAACAGAGATGTGGGTGTGTGTGTGTGATGAGTTTTCTACTCCATTTTGAGTAATAGGTTTTACATAAACCAGATGACAAATGTTCTGGTATCTTTTCACTGCAATTGTTGCTGTCTGTAGCCAGCTCATCTGGTTTGCAGTGTGACAATATTGAAGAGTCCTTCTGTGTCTCCTGACAGGCTTCAGGAGATGGTGGAAGTGGGGACATTGAGACGAAGCCAGCATCGGTATGGACATCGACCGCAGCATGTTTAGTTTTCTTCTCTAAGTTCTTCTTCTGCATTTTATAAGATACGTTTTCAATGTACAGGACAAGGCTCAGGATCAATGTCCTCTACGGACAACTCTGAAAGTTCCAATCATTGTTCTGTGCAACCGGATGCACCATAAGTGAATAACATTTCCTCCTCAACATTTAGTTATTTAGCAGACGCTCTTATCCAACCCACACATCCCTGGGTTACATTACAACCTGCACAGTTCAGAGGGAACTTCCAACCTGGATGTTTCAGGCAACCTAAATCTGGTGCTTGATTGACTGACTGATTCTTTTTCTAGATTGATTAGATGTTAAAACATGTTGACATAGACACTGTAGAGTTGACTGCTGAATATTTGTGTGCCTTCCTGTCCAGTCTCTCACTACTCTACTAAATTCTCTCACTATCTTTCATCATCACAGCCTGGAAGTGGATATGTCTGGAATGGAGCTGAATGGAGTTGGGCGAACAAGGACACGGTACGTTCTCCTGTGTGTTACAGTACACACGCACGCACGCGCACACAACACCTTTATGTTTAGAAAGGTCAACATTTTCTCTTTCTTGCACTAATTGACTCTGTTTGTACACACACAGACACACACACAGACACACACACACACACACACAGAGTGTAGTCTGAAATGAAGCGCTACCTGTGACCCAGAAGCCCAGTGTGAGCATGCCCAGGCTTGCCAGAGGAACAAACAGAAAACCAGATGGCAGCTCTGGGCCATGGGTTCACAGAGCTCCATTTCACTCCCAGGACTCTTTGGGTTTCTTGACTGTTTTCTCGATCAGTATTAACATTTAAGACTGGAGATGATGATTCTTGGTGGGGGGAGGTGTAGAGGGGAAACATGGCAGGGGAAGGTGCCGGAAGCAAGGCTCTCCTCTCTGCCCCCTCACTTTGAGGAGCATCCGAATATTGACTGACTTTAAAGTCTTTCATGCGGGGGGTTTCCATCTCCACATTAAGTGTTGATTAGTATGTAACACGCTTGTGAAAAGTTTCCAAACAGCTGGCAGCTCACTTCCTGCAGCACAGGCATGTCAGGTGTTAGGCGGGATTAGGCGGCTCTGCCCTGTCACTGCGCTTACAACATCTCGCTCCCTCGCAAGCTTGGACAAGTACTGACTGAGACCAGGAGAGGGTTGTCTCAGGGACCAGAACTTTCCATTGTGTCACAGTGGAATTGATCTTGATTGATGGTTGCAGTGAGTAATCACTGGGTAGCCTGTTTAGTCTGAGGTTCCATCAATCTCCCTGCTGAAGAGATGGGCTTGTTGCTACACCACATGGTAGCAGATTTAATTTACCTGATTTATTAGAATGTGTTGTGATGAGGTGATTTAAATTGTGTTGGGGAAAGCTGTTTGTTAGATCCATACAGTTCAAAAGCACATGCAACATCCTGTTTGATTTGAAACAGCACTATACCAAACACATGTTCATGCGTGTTCAGTAACATTAAGATCATGCTGCTGTAGGTGAAGTGAAACATCCACTCAACAGAGCACAGGGGGAACTTCTTCAGCTTCACACAAGAACACATCTGTCATCATGGAAAGAACACTGGAACACCTACATGAAATCTAATATGTGTAGACTTCCCTCCATTTAAGATGCTTTTCGTGACAGCGAAGTCAATAGACTTTGTATATCATGTCATGAGGTACATTAATCACGTATTTCACCGGACAGTGACCTTAAAAGTTGCCAGATGTACGTGCGGTAAAATCACAACTTTGTATGCTGTGTGCAAAATTGGGTGCAACATGTTTTCATTTTACAAAGCATTTTACAAGTTATGAAGTGTCCGTCTCTGTAAATTGCTAAGAAAGACTCCTTCTATAATCCATCATCCCCCTCCCAAGCCCCTGGGAGCTCTTAAGGTCGTCCATTTCCCCCAGCCATAACGGACGTGAGTGGGAGTACATGAGGGGTCTGGTAGACCCATCAGCTCATTAAGCACTAGTCAGATTCCTCACATACTGTAGTCAGTCCCACGACCAACAGGGGGGAGAAGGTTTGACCACAGAGGCAACAAGTCAACAGAGGCAACAAAATTATTCCAACAGTCATAAACTTCTCCCTCCGCCCCTCCCCTCCCCCCGCCCCCCTCATAGGCTTGGATGCTTCTCTCAGATTCCTCAGGTGACAGTACAAGGTGTTATATACAAGACCATGTCGTTTGTAGAGAAGGAGAGGTTAGGGTTTCATGGTGTCTCTCTCTCTCGCCCCAGGGCTGGGAGTCTAACAGCCTCCTGCAGGGTAGTCTCTCCTTATCCTGGTGATGGCAGATGTTTGGCAGGACATCCTTATCTTTACACACACACACACTCACATGGTCAGATGCAGACTGGGCATGCACAGACACGTACACACACGTACACACACACCTCCTCCACTCTGCCTTGACCCCTAGAGTGGGACCTTTAAACAGAGCACATTCCTCCAGCCACACGTGTCCCTTCTGACCTGGGAGCCCTGCTGGGCACAGGGGCCCTGAGAGCCTCACACTGCCTCCTCTCACACTGCCTCCTCTCACACTGCCTCCTCTCACACTGCCTCCCCAGAGAGCCTCACACTGCCTCCTCTCAGACTGCCTCCCCTCACACTGCCTCCTCTCACACTGCCTCCTCTCACACTGCCTCCCCAGAGAGCCTCACACTGCCTCCTCTCAGACTGCCTCCCCTCACACTGCCTCCTCTCACACTGCCTCCTCTCAGACTGACTCCTCTCAGACTGCCTCCCCAGAGAGCCTCAGACTGCCTCCTCTCAGACTGCCTCCTCTCAGACTGCCTCCTCTCAGACTGCCTCCTCTCAGACTGCCTCCTCTCAGACTGCCTCCCCTCAGACTGCCTCCTCTCAGACTGCCTCCTCTCAGACTGCCTCCTCTCAGACTGCCTCCCCTCAGACTGCCTCCTCTCAGACTGCCTCCTCTCAGACTGCCTCCCCTCAGACTGCCTCCTCTCAGACTGCCTCCCCTCAGACTGCCTCTTCTCTGGGGAGGTCTGCTTCAACTGGGGAAGTTGGAGATTCAAGGAGGGAGAAGGGGAGGAAGGTTGAAGGATACTCGTACTGCTAGCTGTTGTCACTTGAAATCTGAGGAGGTATGCCCCCACCCTTCAGGAGTTTGACACCTGTTATCTGATCGGCAGGGTTTGCTAGTTCAGCGGTGCGTATCTGGAGGGGGGGGGGGGGGTGACCCCCTCCTCTCTGTGCTAAATACAGGTTCTCTTATACAGTTGGAAACACACTGCTGTGGCATTTATACAACGGAACAGTAAAGGAACTAGCATGTGTAGTGTTGAAGGTTTGGTTGGTTTTGTAAATGCAGTAAAATGCCATGTCCCATTCGTATTAGCCAAACATTATTTTGGGTCTTTAAAAAAATTACAGTTTCCCTCACAGGGATACATGTACTCATGCTGTGCTTCAGACTGACAGCACAGGGATACATGTACTCATGCTGTGCTTCAGACTGACAGCACAGGGATACATGTACTCATGCTGTGCTTCAGACTGACAGCACAGGGATACATGTGCTCATGCTGTGCTTCAGACTGACAGCACAGGGATACATGTGCTCATGCTGTGCTTCAGACTGACAGCACAGGGATACATGTACTCATGCTGTGCTTCATACACTGGGTGTGTGCAAGGTCATGGGTGTTCATTAGTTTATGCCAGACTCATCTTTATTTAGGCCAGCCACCATGACCAGATTTACAGCTCATAAAACAGTACTGCTTAAATGGAAGCATAGGTCCCTTCAAATACAGGGTACACGGCATTCTATGCTTGTGTTATGTTCTAAAATATGGTGTCTACAAGAAAGAAATATCTAAAGTACCGCTAAATAGATGTATGTATAGAAGTCTGTATACGCACACGTATTCAGCCATACTGAAGTATGGGACAGTGGACTCATTCCTGGTTTGTCCACTACCCTGTGAATTCCAAATAGAAAAATGACTTTTGCTCATTTTTTGTGAACAACTAACTTATTAAGTGTGCTTCAGTACCTGATGTGCAAGCTTGGGGTTCCATGTTTTGACAGACCACACCTCCATCTTCCCGACCAATCCAGCAGCCACCTGTGACCAAGAAACAAGAGGGTCCCTCGAAGACAGAGACAGGTGAGCCCTTCCACCTCAGTTAGACACCTGCCTCTGTCTCCACCTCAGACACCTGCCTTTGCCTCCACCTCAGACAGACACCTGCCTCTGTCTCCACCTCAGACACTTGCCTTTGCCTCCACCTCAGACAGACACCTGCCTCCGCCTCCACCTCAGACAGACACCTGCCTCTGGCTCCACCTCAGACAGACACCTGCCTCCACCTCAGACAGACACCTGCCTCTGCCTCCACCTCAGTTAGACACCTGCCTCTGCCTCCACCTCAGACAGACACCTGCCTCTGGCTTCAAGCCCTAGAAAATGGTCACACAAGCCTGCAGAGGAGGAACAGAGAGCCGTTGTATTATAATTCCTCAGAGAAACAGTTTGTGCCCCTGGTACCTGATGCAATAGTTCCAACAACAGATTTTGACACAGTGTTCAAATGGTGGATATCTGATTGGAAAGTTGGATTTGTTAAGAGTTATTGTTTGTCAGGCCTTGGTTTTTAAAGTAGCTGTACTCTGAGAAAGTGTAGTAAAGTGTCTCCATCTGGTGGATGGAATATGACTACAGCTGTGATCCTGAAGTGATGTTGTTTGGTGTCACTGGTTCGGAGCACACTGAATTGACATCAGCATGGAATACATGCAACATTTAACTTTGAATGGGTTATACAGATGTCAACTGAAAAAGCATAATGTTTTATGTTGATCATTACAAAGTTACTGCACATGGAAAACAGATTTCATTCATGAATAGCACACACTTCACCCTCTGGGCCCACTGTAATGCAGTCTTGATCTAATGGCATTACGCTTATTTAAATGATAATTCAACAAAAATCATTGTCCCAATACATGGCATTGCAGACAAGACCAGATTTCCGCGTCCTCAGGGCTGCTTGTTGGGGTTGATGGGCATGCCAGACATGCATGGTCATGGGTGTATGCAAAGTGTATGGGCAACTCTGTTGGATCTGTCTGCATGGTGAAGAGTTTGATCACACCTCAGGAGGTCCAGGTCAAACCTGGATGCTAAAGGAGAGATCTGGGTGGGAGAGCAGGCTGGCGTTAGATTGTGCATCCATCCACAAGGTTATTGCCGCAACCTCTAAACCTAGTCAGAGCCCTATAAATTACAGTGGGGGACAGTCCAAAGCCCTCTCAGACAAATGAAAAAGCCATTTCCTCCTCCGCCTGGCTGCAGGGGATGCATGTGGGCCAGGATAAGGGATGCAGCCGTTCATCATTTTTCAAAACATCTTTTCACGAAGAGTAATAACTTTGTTCATCCATTGTGTTCCAGGTGCTGGACAGGCGAAGGGGGAGAAGGGTGACCAAGGAGAGAAGGGAGACAGGGGTCAGCTGGGACCCAAGGGAGACTCAGGGTCTGGCTCAAGCGCTCGAGGGGGTACAAGCCTAGAGAAGGTGGGGTATTTTGGAAGGACTGTTTGTTTTTGGTCAAATTGTCAATAAAGACCCACTAGAACACATTCTCAAGCTATAGAGTAGAGGTTTCCTGCTCTTATATTGTTTTCATGAGAGGCACAGGCTCAGACCACTGCCTGTGGGAGTGTTTGGGATTATTGATGGTTTGTCATGACAGCTGTTATTTACAGTATATCACAGGCTGACATGGGCCTGCTCTTGTTTCAGGGTGAACCTGGAGAAAAAGGGATGAAGGTATGTTTGCTCCTCTATTCAATCACACTTAGTGTAATAGCAACGGTGCATTAGCAGCGGTGCATTAGCAGCGGTGCATTAGCAGAGGTGCATTAGCAGCGGTGCATTAGCAGCGGTGCATTAGCAGAGGTGCATTAGCAGCGGTGCATTAGCAGCGGTGCATTAGCAGCGGTGCATTAGCAGAGGTGCATTAGCAGCGGTGCATTAGCAGCGGTGCATTAGCAGCGGTGCATTAGCAGCGGTGCATTAGCAGCGGTAATAAAAGTAAAGTGGTATGTTTTCTTTCTTTATTTGGAAAACATGGTAACTGATCCTTGCAGTCCGGTTCTGTTACCTTCTGATGGACCCCTGACCCCTGTGTTCTCCACCTCAGGGTAAGGCTGGCTTCGGCTACTCTGGACCAAAGGGGGACCCTGGTCCTGCCGGTCCCCCAGGCCCCCCCGGGCCCCCGGGGCCCACCACAGAGCTGGTGGAGAGGGAGGACGGCTCCAGGGTGAGGACTGTGGGGGGTGGCCAAGGACCGGCGGGACCTCCCGGACGCCCCGGCCCCGCTGGACCTGCAGGAGCGGACGGGGAGCCTGTGAGTAGATCATGTGACGTCCTCACCCCTCTGTCATTATGTGACGTCCTCACCCCTCTGTCATCATGTGATGTCTTCACCCCCTCTGTCATCATGTGATGTCATCATGTGATGTTGACATTGCAGATCAACTGGATAGTTGATAAGATGAGATCTTGTCAGCTTTTCCTCACTGTCACTCTGTTTGCAGGGTGATCCTGGAGAGGATGGGAGTGCAGTAAGTTCCTTTCAAGAGACAGATTCAACATGAAAGCATTTATATTTGGTATATTTGGCATACCAAATGCCAGTGACCTAAGTAATAGTGTTGTGTGTGTGTGTGGATGGTTAGTTCTGAAATGTCTGCCTGCTTTACCCAGGGTGCAGTTGGACCACCAGGGTTCCCAGGAACCCCAGGAAGCACAGGAGCCAAAGGAGACAAGGTACAACATCACAACACGTTTAATGGAGATTGGAGACGGACAGGACCCTACATACACAGATCACAACCCTTGGCCTCAAAAGAGATCTGAAAGGACTTGATTATTGCCGATCTAAGCCTAGGTAGATCTAACCAGCGGTGGTCCCATCTTCCCCCTGATTGGTCAGGTTTCTACCACCTAACCAATCAGAGAGCACTACAGCTCTGCTACTTTTTCAATCCATGTCACAGAGGGCTTTATGTACGCCCATAGAACTACTCCTGAATCAGCCTGAACCATCAAGGTGTGTGTGTGTAAGTGGATCTTTTTGCGTCTGTTCCGCAGGGGGAGCGAGGAGAGGGGCAGCCAGGCCTGAGGGGGCCCCCAGGACCTCCCGGCCCCCCCGCTGCCTCCAGACAAGACCGGCCCGTGAGTTCACATCCCACCATGTTGTTTTATCAATATTATATATATCTACAAACAACCTTGGAAGTGTCATTGGACTTGGTGACAGTGGTGAAGTTGGTTTGAAGGTTGAGTAGAAGGTCAGTCTTGAAGTTTTGACTGCAGAGCTTGATCCTTGGTTCCCAAATGTGAGTATGCATCTTAGTGGTGATTATGACGTCTCGTGAAATGAAAATGTTCTACTTTTTCAGACATTTGTGGATATGGAAGGATCTGGCTTCCCTGACTTGGAATCTATTCGGGTGGGTCAACTTTCTTTTAGCGTCATCTCCCCGCCTCCCTCCTGCCCCCCCTCTTTTCCTTCAAGGTCACACCGAAAGTTGCCTGATCCCTGTTGGTTCAGCTGTTGAAGGACCTAGCACACCTGTATAAACAAGCACAGACACAAAAGATTTATGCATCCAGCTGACCTAACATCAAGCTACAGAGGGTCTTCATGGGATATTTATTGGAGTTGGGAAGTGATTCAGCTGATGTATTTACTTTCAACAAGTATTTCATCAGATTCAGATTTTGCACATTCCGATTTAGCTAAGGTTTTCACAAATCAAAATGAAATAATCTGAATCCCAAAGTATAGGCAGACGTGTACACAAAATGACGTTGCTGAGATCAATAATCCTTTACCTTGTCCATCATAGATGTGTTCATAGACCAGTGCTGATGTGTATCAGCTGACCAGTGCTGATGTGTGTCTCACGCAGGGGCTTCCTGGCTTACCTGGCCCCCCAGGCCCCCCTGGCCCCCCCGGCACCCTCTCTAATGGCTCAGATGGACCTGCATCGCTCGGAGCCCAAGGGCCCCCCGGACAGGACGGAGCGCCCGGTCAACCGGTAGATTCACACAGTTATCGTATATGTGCACTAACCCAGACAGTCAGTAACCCAGACAGTCAGTAACCCAGACAGTCAGTAACCCAGACAGTCACTAACCCAGACAGTCACTAACCCAGACAGTCAGTAACCCAGACAGTCAGTAACCCAGACACCCAGACAGTCAGTAACCCACACAGTCAGTAACCCAGACAGTCAGTAACCCAAACACTCACTAACCCAAACACTCACTAACCCAGACACTCACTAACCCAGACACTCACTAACCCAGACACTCTTTAACTCAGACAGTCAATGTTGAGTACAATTTCTTCAGTCTTGGCTGTGATTGACATCACACCAATCTAACCTGAACTTCAACCAAACCCAGGGTCTGCCGGGCAAGCCTGGTATGGATGGCCGTCCAGGAGCTGTAGGAACCAAGGGCGAGAAGGTAACCACTCAGACACGACTCTTCAATTGATTAATTTAATTGCTTTTCAAGTCACTAAAATCTAAGCAGATCGAATTTCTTCATTTCCAGTAATTAACCTAAAAAAGGTTAGGTTGTTGGTGTGCTCAAGGCCGTTGCCCAGGCCTCCCTTATTCCCAGATCTCAATACAATTGAGGATCTTATGTGGCGGATTGACTAGTCTAAACCATGACTTAAAGGATCTGCTGTTAATGTCTTGGTGCCAGATACCTCGGGACACTTTCCAAGGTCTTGTTGAGTCTTGCCTCAGTGTGTGGGCGCTATTTAGGTGGCACACAGAGAATAGCAGGCCATACTGTTTTAGCTCATCGGGGTGTATGACTACAATTGTAACTCCTACAAAAACTTTACTAGGGTTTGAACCCTTGAATCTGATCAGGAATGGTACTAAACATTCTCTTCTTCAGGGGGATGCAGGGGAGCTGGGCCTTCCAGGAGCAGTGGGGCAGAAGGTGGGGATTTTCACATTTGGTTTGAAGACACATTCTCAGCCTTTACACGAAAATGTCTTACAAAGTATTGGTCAGACTTCCACTCCAACCTTACATGATTATTCGGGTGCTCTGAATCCAGGATACGGTTTTGGATTCGGCCGAATATTGGGCTTTTTGACAGGGTTCGGATTTGGCTTAACCTTAGAATTTCTTTTCACCGAATCCGAACCCTACGCTTGTACTACGCGCGCTATGCTGGTCGACATAATGACGCCGCCGATGATTACGGGAAGGTTTTTACCTAGGTGGACCGTTCAATGCAGTAGGCTGAGAGAAAGTGAAAATGGAACACGTGAGCAGAAAAAGTGTTGTTTGGCAGTACTTTCAGTCAAAAAAAGGCGATTCAAGTCGAGATACATGTTCAATTTGCAATGCCGATTTGTCTCGTGGTGGCAAGGACCCTAAACAATACACAACATATCCGCTGTTAAAACATTTGCGAGTGAAACATCCGAAAGAAATCTAAAAGGCTAATATTTTGGATATTGATTGGATCTTGAGATAGGGTAAACATAGGCATATGGTATTTGCCAAAATAAATAAATAAATACACTACTGTGGACTTTGTTTACTTCATTATTGTGTATACTGTGTTAATGGACTGAGGATGGGAGTAGGATTCGGTATTCGGTTTTGGATTTGGCCGAATCTTAACCAGTTGATTCGGTATTCGGCCGAACCCCAAATATATGGATTCGGTGCATCCCTAATGATTATGTTTCCTTTCTCTAGCCAAGCTCCTATCTTTCATATCTCTCCACCCTGCTCTCCCACTATTCATCCTTCCCTTCTCCTAAACCTGCTCTCCTGGAGGTACTGTGTCCTCCCAAGCTTTCCTGAGTGGGCCTACTGAGCCACAGTGTGTTACACTGTACTTGGGAATGGATCTTTCTTAATAGAAACCCAACTAATTGAGGCAGATGTATGATGTTTCTGTATGAATTACTCGCTGGACTCGTATGGTTGGCATGGCTTTTACCATCTGAGGGTGCTGTAGAACTCATGCACGTGCTTACTGTTAGGACTGGTTTGCGGATAACGATGGCCTAACATTCTGTATACACTGCAGTCGACCTTTTGTTACCTCTACCATGAAGAGCAATACAGAAGCATGGAATGACTAAATAGTATAAACTTAGTAAAGGAACTTGACATGCTGTGTGTAATGTCCTGGTGTTACACCGCTCTGTAGGGATCATCAGGGAGCCCTGGTCCATCTGGCCGAGCAGGAGAGAGCGGGTTGGCTGGTCTCCCTGGACCAATGGGACCCATCGGCCAACCTGGTCCGCCAGGCCCCCCTGGGAGAGGCTACCGTGTGGGCTTTGTGAGTGTTGAGATGTTGTCTGGTTGGGTGTTGAGATGGAAAAGCCATTCATGTGGTGTGATATTGCTGTACATTCACTCAAACAAAACCTGAGAGGGCTTGACAAAAGTCTTCAGCTTAGTAAGCAAAAATGAGCAAATCGTTGATCTGTTCTCTTAAAAACATTTATGGTGCAAAGTGAACATGCCTCTATGATGTGACTTACAACACGTGTGTGTGCGCGTGTGCGTGTGTGTGTGTGTGTGTGTAGGATGATATGGAGGCTTCTGGTGGGTTTGGTATTGGTGTTCCTGGAGCGAGAGGGCCAGACGGAAGACAGGTGGGGGACCAGCTGTTAATGTAGATCTGCTGTTAATGTAGATATGCTGTTAGTGTAGATCTGCTGTTAATGTAGATATGCTGTTAGTGTAGATCTGCTGTTAATGTAGATATGCTGTTAGTGTAGATCTGCTGTTAATGTAGATCTGCTGTTAATTTAGATCTGCTGTTAGTGTAGATCTGCTGTTAATGTAGATCTGCTGTTAATTTAGATCTGCTGTTAGTTTAGATCTGCTGTTAATGTAGATTTGCTGTTAATGTAGATATGCTGTTAGTGTAGATATGCTGTTAATGTAGATATGCTGTTAGTGTAGATCTGCTGTTAATGTAGATATGCTGTTAGTGTAGATCTGCTGTTAATGTAGATCTGCTGTTAATTTAGATCTGCTGTTAGTGTAGATCTGCTGTTAATGTAGATCTGCTGTTAATTTAGATCTGCTGTTAGTTTAGATCTGCTGTTAATGTAGATTTGCTGTTAATGTAGATATGCTGTTAGTGTAGATCTGCTGTTAATGTAGATCAGTTGTAAATGTATTTAATTAGAAAAACAGGGGTTGTTCTTAAAGACTGTTTTTATCTTCAGGGTCCTTCTGGTGTACCTGGACTGCCAGTAAGTGTTGCATTATTATTATCCCAATATCCTACAATTATTTCTCTCTAATGTAAATTCTCAAGCAAAAGTGTATCAGTTTAAATGTCTTTTTACATATGGTACACATGTTGGTGTTAATCTTCCACTAGGGCAAGTCTGGTTTGCCTGGGTTTCCTGGTCAGAAGGGAAGTGAGGGCTCTGTAGGACGAGACGGGCGGCCTGGTCTGGACGGCTTCCCTGGACCTCAGGTACCCAGCACCAACAACATACTGACTTTCACTGTTACAACGCAAGTCTTTCCCTGACTAAGTCTGCTTCCTATTTCATTTTCATTCAAGGGATCAAAAGGTGACCATGGCGACAAAGGCGAACGAGTGAGTACACAAACAATTTCCAGTGGTATTAAAATGTTCCTTGTTAAATATGTTTCAATGGATGCTACAGTTTGAAAATTCCCAGAAACATACCAGGAGGTGTTTCTGCCATTTGTCCTGTCTTTGCACCCCTTGTATGTTGGGTAACCCTGGGTATGTTGTGCTTTAGGGAGAAGCTGGTCAGGATGGGACTGGACATCCAGGGCCACCCGGCCTGCCCGGTCCTCCAGGACAGATCATCTACCAGACCTCAGGCAGTGTGAGTCTCAACACAGCAACAACATTGTGATCCGTGGTCACCTTTTAAGATCTGTGGCCCTCAATAAAGGATTTGGAAAGCCACTGTGTGTTGAAGCCCTGGCCCTTGAAATGATGAAACACTCACACTACAGGCAGACAGAAGCAAGCACTACAAATAATTCTAACACAATTCTATCTAGCTGTTCTGTTAATTAATTGAGTGCAAAACCTGACTGTTTTTTCTACAGTATGATGGTGTCGCTGGGAGTGTTGGACCTCAGGTAAGTGTTTCTAGTTTTCTGAAATCTGAATACAGGATATCCTGTACAGCTGTACATCCTCCTCAGTCTGTTTATATTGCTGGCTCACATGTCTCCTTAATTGATCAATTGCAGTAATTATTCCAAACGAACATTATTTGAAAGGACTCCAACAATTTAATGGCTTTAATTGCAATGGAGATTAGTCTGTGTGACCTTGACAAAATAATATGAAACCATGGCTGATGATGAAAACATAGGTGATCGAACTGCAAACCATGAATCAAGATGACCGCCAAACATCTGCTTCCAAGTATTAGTGTGTCACTGTGGAGAAAACTATCCACTGCTTAGCCTTTCATTAAATTGTCCATGTGTAATTGTCTTATTACATGATTAACAACATAATGTATTTTATATTCAGGGTGGACCTGGTTTACCTGGCCAAGCTGGATTCCCTGTAAGTCATTTAGGTCATTAGGTCATTTCCTTACATGTTGTTTTTAGCGTTGTTATTCAAACCTTTCACATCATCATCATTTCATATTCAAAGCGTTTGGATGTCATTTCTCCAGGGCCCTATAGGGCCGAAAGGGGACCAGGGGGACGCAGGACTGCCGGGATACGGAATTAAGGTCTGGAATCTGGCCTTGTCATTTCATACATGTCTGCCTGTCATTAGGCTTCAATCAGCTGTCATTAAGGAGACAATGTGACTGAGAACTTCAACTTAACAGATTAATTATAGTGTGTAGTTATTGTTTGTCATGGAGTGTTTCTTTGTTGAATTGACATAGTTTTGTTTGTCCGTCCTCCTGCCAGGGGGAGAAGGGTGAGCCCGGCTTGATCATCGGACCTGATGGAAACCCACACTACCTGGGAGGAACGCTGGGTGACAAGGTGAGTCCACACCACAGTCTGGATGGATTGGCCTACCTGAGTGCCTGTGTGTGGTGTTAATCAACTATCTTTCTCTCGCTCTCTCTCGCTCTCTCTCCCTCTATTTCTCTCTCCTCTCCCCTCTCTCTCTCTCTCTCTCTCTCTCTCTCTCACTCTCTCTCTCTCTCTCTCTCTCTCCTCTCTCTCTCTCTCTCTCTCTCTCTCTCTCTCTCTCTCTCTCTCTCTCTCTCTCTCTCTCTCTCTCTCTCTGCCCTCTCTCTCTCACTCTCTCTCTCTCTCTCTCTCTCTCTCTCTCTCTCTCTCTCTCTCTCTCTGCAGGGCGAGAGAGGCCCCCCTGGACCAGTTGGACCCACTGTAAGTAGGCATACATCAAAATATTTACACAGATACAAGAAAAGTGTAGTTGACAGTTATTGTATAGTATGACATTTAGAGACAATGTCATGTTACCCATATTAACTAATTCAAGCGGTAAACTCATCATTGACTTTCTGGTATTCATCTTTTTGTTTGTTGTTTTTTCTAATTCTTTAACAGGGTCCATATGGCCCTGCTGGTCCAAAAGGTGAAATAGGAATGCCTGGGAGACCTGTGAGTACTACCAGAACATTTTGTGGTCCCATCTGGCAGTTGCGGAATGCTCTCAACAGCAACACAATAATTGCTTGAAGTTTCCTTGTCATTGGCCGATTCCACAGCCGGTCCTTTCCCTGACGATGGTGGTGTAATTACATGTATTCATGTGGTCACCACAGCACCTGCTGTAATTGGTGTGGAATAGATGTTGTCTAGTTACAGGTGTGAAAAAAGTCAAGTGTTTTAGAAACATGGTACCTATCATTACCCTGTGGTGTAAACAAACACTTAGGAGAGCAGAACTTGATGTGAGGGCATTGGGAGACAAATTGTTTTTTCTGAAGTGTATAATTTCTTTTTATAGTTTCTTTGAAAATAATAATTTTCTCTCCACCACAGGGTCGCCCGGGTGTAAATGGATACAAAGGTGAAAAAGGAGAGCCATCTTCAGGTTCTGGCTTTGGCTACCCAGTAAGTCAGCTTTAATACATTCACACAGAATAAGGCTGTCTTTTTGAACAGTGTTCGACCAAAGTCAACACTAGCATTAGCCAACAGAATATTTAATACTCATACAGTGGTGAAACAACAATCACGACATGATTTAAATCACTTCCTGTATGGTACCTTTCATGGATTGGATTAATACAGTATATTTAATACTAAAGCCTGTGTTGTTTAGTGAAGCTTTTCCCTCGTGTACAGGGTGTCCCTGGACCTCCAGGCCCGCCTGGTCCTCCTGGACCTCCTGTCTCCCTCGACCGCTTCAACGTACGCTACACATCTTAAACACTGTCACAGTAATATGTTGGTTGTTCTTTTACCTCAGGAAAAAAGCCCCTGACAATGTCCTTTTCCCCTTTTAGAGATACGACGACGTCTCCAGAAACTATCCAGGTACAGCCCGACAGATAGCTGTTTTTACATCAAAGACAATTCCCTTGGACAGAACTTCCTGAAGCGGAAGATTACATTCTGACTTGATGTGAATACCTAGCAGTCAACAGAAGATTTCAACGTCCTAAAGTACCTCTTGAGAGATAAACAGTTCTGTTGATCTAGCTATCATGGAGGAAAGATAGCTTAATGCTCAATCTATTGTCAAGAGATTAGGCGTCTATACCACATGGATTTGGGGAATTTGCAGATAAAACACTAAATATTCCTGACACCGCTATCAAAAAGGATGGGGTACATTTAAAAGTGAGAGGGATTGTACAGCTACATCCAAGAGAGTGTTTGAATTTCAACAGTGTATGTAGAGTTTTCTTATGTTTATGGTTATTTTCTGTAGCAACCAAGGGGGAGAAGGGTGACCGTGGCAATCCCGGTGTTCCAGGGTCACCAGGTTCAGTACATCTCTACACCTCACACTTGTCCCACTTTCACTTATGTCCATCTATGCAATACAAAGAAGTTCTTTTTTTCAGTAATGTGTTATCAATGTTGCTTTTGTTCATTTGTAGGTACCGGCTCCAACTACGACATTTACAGTTTTAAGGTAAGTAACATCTCATCTTGGATCTAGTAAGATGCACACTTGATTTTATGTAATATCACCAACACATTGCCTTTACAGTAAATCATGTTTGATTAATTACATAAGATCTAATTCATCCAAATCCAGGCCTAGCTTGAAGTCCAGTCTGCTGTAGCTGCAATTCAGACCCTTAAATAGTCCAGTATATAGACATCCCATCTTGACAGGGGGTTGGGAATAACAGGGTTGTGTTTTGTTGCAGAACGAGCTGAAGGGAGAGCGAGGGGACGGGGGGGGTGAAGGGGGAGAAAGGGGGAGCCTGGGGGTGGTTATTACGACCCTCGCTACAGCGGTGGGCAAGGACAGCCAGGACCTCCCGGAAGCCCAGGCCTGCCTGTGAGTCCGAGAGCTCAGAGGACTGTTTCGTCATCACTGTTATGTTCATAACTATGAGAAATATTCAATCACTGGTACTGATGTCTGCTGAACATCCTTGTATGGTTTTGTCTGGGCATATGGGTTCTGGTGACATAAACAAGCCATGTTGCATTAGCATGCAGTTACCTAGTGCATTCTTTTTCAAATGACATCAATGGCAAAACCGCATTAAGATTTCCCTCCTGTTCTCCCCAAGGGTCCAAAAGGAGACTCCATCAGAGGCCCCCCTGGCCCCCAGGGCCCCCCAGGGTCTCCAGGGATTGGGTATGACGGGCGGCCTGGAAACCCTGGCTCCCCGGGCCCCCCTGGGCCTCCGGGCTCCCCCTCCCTCCCAGGAGCCTACAGGCCCAACCACCGTGAGTCAGGAGTCCAGTCTGGACACTGCATAACAGTCTGATGTCTGATGCCATCTTTGAAAGAGATGCAACTACATCATCACTGCCATCCTTAGACATACCTTTTCTTTCTGCAGCCATCAGTATTCCTGGCCCTCCAGGGCCCCCCGGGACCCCTGGCCATCCCGGTCACTCCTCGGGGGTAAGCTCTCTACATTAACACAAATTTGACAAGTCAAGATTTTGACTTAATTCATTCGGTCAACTGATGCATTGATCCTGAGCTGCCAGCTGACGCTAGAGAGATGAGACTGGAGGACTCTCCCACTGGAGGGAAGGGTTACCCCTTGCACTGGACTTTCAGCATCATTGGCTGTTGGTCGGGTTACATTTGTTTATAAAGAATGTATTTTCTTTCCCTAGGTGACAGTCTTGAGGTCGTACGACCTTATGATGGCTACTGCCAGGAGACAGGCTGAAGGCACCCTCATCTACATTGTGGACAAGACCGACCTCTATATCAGAGTCCGTGAAGGATTCAGACAAGTCCTGGTACGGATAGCAGATATGTTTGTGTCAAGGCCAAGGCAACAATAAATTGTGTGTTGTAAAAAGTAACATTTTAAAAATAAATAAATTTGATTTATTGGATTTGATTTTTTTTTTCAGCTTGGTGACTACAGTCCTTTTTACAGAGATCTGGTAAGTTCAGAATGAATTTGTATTAACACATTTCACAAGCTGGGAGAGAGATAAGGAAACGTTTCGGCATTCGAAAAAATTAATAACGCTGAACGAAGTGGGGTTAAACCTGCCAGATAATTGTCAGACTCCAGTACACTCACCAGAGATGCGATAGTGTTAAATGTGTTAAACCATCTAATGTCTGTCTGGATCTGTAGGACAACGAGGTAGCAGCGGTCCAGCCCCCTCCGGTGGTCCTGTACCCCCAGTCCCAGGACCAGTCGCCCAACAACGGGGCCGAGCACTACTCCCAGGGCGGGGACGCGACACGCCCCATCGAGCCTCCCCCTCGCCAGCCCGTGGAGGTCCCCCGACCCGCCCAGCCAGAGCCCAGATACCCCCCTCAGTACGACCCCAGGTTCCCAGACCCCAGGTACCCCCCTCAGACTGATGGGCGCTACAACCCAGTTCAACCAGAGAGCCGGTACCCAGTGACACCCCAGCGCCGACCTAGTCCCCCCGTCCCCCAGCCGGCTGGACACCTGCATACTTCAGGGCCCGGAGTGAGTATTGGGAAACTTGAGTCAGTCATCTGTCATCGTCATTCAAAAAGATGAACTAGCCAAGCTATTATCTCTAAAAAGATAGCTTTATTTAGAGATAATTTGCATAAACACATTTACCAAGCTGGGAGAGAGATAAAGATAGCTTTAGATCACTCTATTGAGAGAATTGAGTAAAGTAGCTCTCTCACTTAGTGCATCTGCTTCAATGTGTAGGGTTTTTTATATTGGCCAAACAACCAAAACTATGCAACAGCAAGTCACACATTAGGTGCGACAACCATCATGCAAAAGCATCTCCAGTCTTTAGCAAATGAAAGGTGGGGACAGGATATCTTCCAGCCTCTAACTGCAACATATCCCTCGTGTAACACACCTTTCTCCCTCTGCCCCCCAGCTGCACCTGATTGCCCTGAACGCGCCCCAGGTGGGTAACATGCGGGGCATCCGTGGGGCCGACTTTCTGTGCTTCCAGCAGGCGCGTGCGGTGGGCCTGAAGGGAACTTTCCGGGCCTTCCTGTCGTCCAAACTGCAAGACCTCTACAGCATCGTCCGCAAGTCGGACAGAGACAACCTCCCCATTGTCAACCTGAAGGTACTATAGAGCTGCTCTGCAGAGCCATTTGAAAGAGTTGCTATTTTCAATGAAGCACATACAAGAATCTGGAATTCTTCTAAGACATCACATGCATATTAATTGGTATTTTGTGTGGAAGCTAATTCCCAAATGGTTTGGGAATATGGTTCCTGAAGTTAGACTTTACATTCCAAAATCAATGTCTCGTTCGAATTCGGTCCACTGACTCAAGATCTTTATTGACAAAAATATTAAGAACATTTAAAGCAGTGAGCGGTGGTTCTTGCAATTCAAAATACTCAAAATGAATGCTTTAAAAGAGGGATAAGGGAAAGAGATGGAAAGGGAAAGTTCATACATGATTAGTTGTGTTTAACCTCTCCTGCTGCTCTGTGTCTTCCAGGACCAAGTGCTGTTCAACAGCTGGGAGTCTCTCTTCAGCCAGACCGCAAGCAGGATGAAGGACAGCGTGCCCATCTACTCATTTGATGGCAGAGACATCCTCAGGGACAGCGCATGGTGAGTGGCCATCTCCTCAACATCCTGGACAAAGGAAATATTCACACCATTCTGGTTGTAAAAACCATACAGTGAAATTACAAGAGTACAGTCAGTCGGGCCTAGCCTATTGTATAGTTAAATTTACAATGGAACAATGTGTCAAATTGAAAGCATGTTTCAGAGGCTCAACATTTCATTTGCGGCAACAAATATAAAACAATAGACACATCAAGGAAATACGCATAACCAGGACACTGACTGAGGCATCAGAAAAATTAAGAAAAAATAACCTAAATGAAAGTTGATTTCACCTCTGGTTCCCAGGCCAGAGAAGCTGATCTGGCACGGCTCCAGCCCCCAGGGCCACCGCCAGCCCGACAACTACTGTGAGACGTGGCGGGCGGGTGAGCGTGCCGTGTCAGGCCTGGCCTCCTCCCTGCACACCCAGCAGCTTCTCCAGCAGACCCCCAGTGGCTGCTCCAGCGCCTACATCGTCCTCTGCATCGAGAACAGCTACATCACCCACTCCAAAAAATAAGCGAGGCAGAAGAGGGGTGGAGGGCTTTAGAATATGCAATACAACTGGTCCAAATTGCCTTTTTTTTTTTGGTCCATGAAAAGCTGCCCTGAAACGTATCGTACGACGAACTGTGTTAATGGCTCTCGCCCGGTAGAGAAGCTTCCAATGTCTACTCCACCTTTCCATATGATGCCAAGAGGCGGGTCGAACAGATGAGCATTTCTTCTTATTTTGGAGCATTGGCACATATTTTTCCATGGGGTTGAACAAGTGGAGAACAGTAAGTGTTTTTAAATTGTATCCATAAAAAAAAAAAAAAATTGTATATGTGATGTTTATTGTGATGTTTTTTGTTGTTTGGTTTTATTAATGTTTTTACTTTTACGAACAGTCTTTGAATTTGGTATATTCAACCAGTTGTAGCTCTAATTTTGGCGTATCATTTCACTTTTATTTCCATTTAAGGATTGTGGGTTACTAAGGGGTACTACAACTTTTAAATATTATTTTACAAATAAAGAAAATAGATATTTATTTTTAAATGAATTTGTGAGGGCATAGGATTTGATTTGAGTAAAGAAATGACAAAATACCCTGATCCATATTGTAGTTGGCACTTTTTCCACAGAAGATTTTTTCTAAACATTTACGCATTCTAGCAAGCTAGAATGTTAAAACGTTCTCTTGAAATTTGTATTTGGTCAAAAAGAACTTGTGGAATATTAAATACTGCTATTCTAAGTATTGTGTCACAGATGTATAAATGTGATACATGATTTTGTTTACCCAGTATATAATATATATATATATATAAAGAAAAAACGTTTCATATCACAATTTTCTGAGCACTGAAATCTCATCTCCTATTTGGACATTACTTACAATATAACTAAACCCACAGTATTCATCCAAAACCATATAAGACAAGTTTCTTAAGTCTCCATCTAAATTGAGGCTCAGACCAAATTGATTGAAAAGGTCAATTTCTCTGTTAATAAGAAACATTTCCTGTTGATAAATCTGTTCAATTTGATGCTGATTCTTTTTGACGGACTTTCTGGCTATTCTTTTTGAGTGACTGCTGACTGATGTTTGTGGAAACCAGATGTAATTTATGACACTTTGCAGTAGACTCATAAGTAGACATTAACTTGGCACTAGTGCTGCTGTTGTTGTGACTGGACATGTATAAACCTGTGGATATCCATTCTCTTTGTAACCAATATGTGCTGAACCATTTTTCCCAGGCACTGAATAAATGATTTGTTTTTCATCCATGAAGTAATTACACATAATTGGGATTACATTACAGAGACAGTTGTCCCTTTCAGTTAA
The DNA here is from genome assembly GCF_021917145.1 of Hypomesus transpacificus. Classification (NCBI taxonomy): domain Eukaryota; kingdom Metazoa; phylum Chordata; class Actinopteri; order Osmeriformes; family Osmeridae; genus Hypomesus; species Hypomesus transpacificus. The sequence continues at coordinate 1,981,483 of NC_061082.1, read as the reverse complement.
CTTGGTATATGTTCCTGACATCTTTAAAATGTCTTCAGTAGTACACAGTGGTAGCATGGACAAACTTATTTAAAGGCATGGTAGCAGTAAGAAAGGCTGGTGGAGGAGGGGGGTCACTGTGCACTGTCATAGAGAGCGGCTAATCACACACGGAATCCCGATGACAGCCCAGGCTTTGAGGTAGAGGGAGAGGAGAGAGTGTGTGTGGTGGGGGGGAGTGTGTAGTGAGACACAACCTGTATGGTTAGAGCGCGCACAGTCCGATCTTGCCTGACTGAACTTGTGCTAAGCTTCTTAAGTCCAATGTATAGTGTGGTCGACTGTGTTCACCTCCTGGATGCAGACTAGTGCTATACTCTCTAAACTGCAGATCCACACCCTGTGGATGAGATTGCCATCTCTCCTCTCCACCATTCCCTCCAAAAGGCCTGTCCACCTTGAGGTTTATGGGCCGCTCAATGGGATCCAGCTGGGTGGCCTTGCCAGCTCCTCCAACACAAATCACTGAAGGGTGCTCAACGTGTCTGTCAGATATTCCTTGAACATAAGCCCCTTTAAGTAGGTCTCCTGTTTTTACCATTCACCTATACCCCAGCACCAATACAAATTTATAACACTGGCACAAATCTTAGGATCGCTATTGTGAAACAATAATGGTTGACACTATTGAAAAGCTAGGCTATTTCTAGTGATGTCTTAAAAAATATATATATATCATGGGTGGGGGAAAAAGTATTCACAAATGCATTGCGATTCACATCGATTCACTTTTTTTTTTTAATGTAAGCATATATTGAATCGAAATGTGATTAAAAAATTGTGAATAGATTTTTTATCAAATCGTGACCCCAAGAATGTAATCGAATTGTCAGGTACCAAAATATTCCCACACTATTAGAGGGTAAGCTGTACATTTCTGTTATATATGATATTTAACTCAGAAAACTTAATTCAGAAATAATTAAGTCTATTCAAGAAAAGTCTACTTATCGTCACTGTATTTCGTGAACGAGTTCTTAAAAAATCCTTCAGCAAATGTTCACTTTTTTTGTATGTATGATTAGAAGGCAGAGTATTCTGTTTTATAACTTGGCATTAGCAGAAAGAAAACGTACGTTGTCCTTTGGCATTTAGTACCCGTGGTGTGGTTGGTTGACAAAAAGAGCCTAAACCACAACAACATGGGTTTAAATCCAGCAAAGAGCGTAGTGCCAAACACCTCCGTGGGCCCAGATCCCTGTAACCGCACCGCACTCCCTAGCTGTCCAGATCCTCTCTCCCAACTGTCTTTCCAGGTACCCAACTGTCCCACCAGGAAAGACAGTTGGGAGAGGGGATCTAGACAGTCGGGGAGTGCACTGTGGCTGCAGGAGTCTAAAAAGAAATTTACCTCAGTAAAAAAAATCTGTTTTATTTAAAAGTCGAAGAGCAAAAATTTAGCCGTAAGAAGATTCTTCAGCAAGATTTAAACACAAGACAACAGGTGATTTATTAACGCGTTATTAACGCGTTAACTTTGACAGCCCTAAAATATATATGTATGGTATGTAAAAGTGGGAGAATACTATCCTACAGTCTCGACTGTTTAAACATGATTGTATTAAGACGACGTTTTCCAACCAAATCATCAAAAAGGTTAAAAGCTAATGTTCCACTTAGGGTTTGTCCTACCTAGTCCTGCCCTCACACATTACCCACATGGCCGTGTAAACAAAACCACATCCCTATTTCTAATGTCCCTGTTAACAGCCAGACTTGGGAGATGCAGGAAGAAATTGCTGGCAATCCATGCCTTTCTACACCTGTCCCCTTCACTGACTACTAAAACCCTCTCTTTCTGTTTGTTATTCACTACTAACCAGGTGTATGGGTCATGAACTGTGTAAGTGTAATCTCTCATCTCATGACCTTATTGTGACAGGAAATCTATGGAACACAAACGAAAGGACGCTATGAACTGTTCCATTTCCTGTCACAGACATTGGCAACACACACATCAGCTTCACAACACCCTGGAACCCTCGTCGACAGGTATGTCAGGCTGTCAACAGGAGGTGACAACAGTGGGAGCAGACAGCAGAGATGGACGGTGGCTCAGAAGGACAGTGAATTGGGTCACACTACTCACTACGACACTACTCTTTGAATATCCTCTTAAAAGTGCTCAGAAAAGCTCCTTCTACTGAAAGTTGGCTGGTGCTTTAGCTTCGAAGGAGATAAATCTTTAATAAAAAGATTACAAGTCGTCCCAATTTGAAAATCTAAAAATCTATCCTAGCAACACTATTCTGTTGGGCTTTGTTTAAAAATGCACTTGAGTATGATGGCTTACTGTAGCGAACATTGTCACTCCACGCAGCAAAGTGTGTGAGTATGCTTCTCATAAACGGCAACAACATGCAAATCCAGAGATACCGTCCAACCTGAGCGCAATCCCAGCTTCCTCAAGTGTGTCATCCCATGGAACAGCAGGCTGCTGCTACGTGGATCAGATTCATTGACTGTAGGGACTCAGTGTCATTGCTCTGTCTGCGGGTGAAAGAAAAAGAACAAGCATTACACGCTGCTCGCAATCCCTCAAGGTCCTCAGCTGCGTAAATCTTTCACCCCCCCAAAAAACATAATTTGCCAAGTGATGGACTACACACACAGTCTGTGTGACTCAGACAGAGGGAGAGAGTGCTGGGGGGAGGGGGGGGTATGTTGGTGCGGGGGGTCTAACATCCTGCAGCTGGCTTGCTGTGAAACTGCTATCACAAGGGCTGCCATGGGAGGGCTATATTTAGGGGCTGGTAAGTAATAACTAAGCACATCCAAATGATCTACAGACGGTAATGATAGCAGAGTGAGACGGCTAGATGTTGGGCTTAATGACATTTGGGGTGGAAGCTGGAGGCCCGGGCTGCCAGAGATCTGTGTTCTGTACGCTGGTGACTCACAACACCACCTAACAATATCTGAACAATACATGCAGAGGTTTAATGGGACCTTGTGTTTTACAGCATCATGTTTGCCTTCTGGGTCTATTATCATCCACAAGACTATAAAACTAAACCAAGAAGATCAAGAGAAATGTACGGGTGAAGATATTCGAAAACTGAATTAGTTTTTTTATAGTTTTTTATTGCTGACTAGCCTATATGTGTGCACTTAATAAAGCTACTCGCTATAACCAGGTGTTTGCTAGGCAAGTCTGTCTCCAATGACTACTGCTAACCAAAAAGGTAAAGCTCCCTATCATGCAGTAGACAGGCGTTGTACAGTAAGCTTCTAAACCCCACTTTTCCGAATTATTGAGTGTAATAACACGTATGAATTTACCACTCCTTGCATCCTGCTGTGATTTCTCTGGCAGTTAAGTTTTGCATTTTTACTTTAAATATTTGATGAGGAGGATGGAGTGGATGTTCCTGGTATCACTCTGACATTCCTGACCCTCTGTCTGTACAAAGACAGATACCCCAAACACAACAGATCAATCTGAGATGATGACAGATGCACTGTAGAGATATGCATGTAGACATAATTGCTAAGACTGTGATTTATAGAGTGTACAGTCGTGAAACTTCTTCTCAAATTGTCACTATAGAATTTGGTCACATGCTATATGTATTATGAGAATTGCTTTCCCCGCCCAAATAGCAAGTCCATAATAATTCTCTATGAGCCTGCAGCAGCTCCCCTACAGGAGTAGTGTAACTGCATCATTTACCCAGGTCAGGATCGGCGGTGTGCAGGTACCTTGCTTGGCTCACAGCTCACTACCCTCTCCCATCTCCGCAGCGGGCTACATATCTGATGTGACATCTCCTTCCATCTTCCATGAATTTTTTATGCTTCACCCCCCCCCCCCCAACCACCACACACACACACACACACACACACACAAATAAGGGGATTGTTACCCCACACCAGGCCCAGTCTATAAAAGCATTCTACTGTACATCACTAGAGTTTCTATTGAGTCAGTAACCCAATCTCTCTGGTGATCTCCAGGTATTCATGGACATAGACATGGTGGCTTGTCTGCTTTCTACATGTTGGACAGCTAAAGAGCATCTCTCCCACACACTCTCACACACCACATCAGCCTGGCTATGACCAGTCCTCACATGCTGGTGTCTTGGTCCTCAGTGACAGATTCCATGCACACAGTGATGCTTGAAGACAGGAGCATGTGTGATGGAGGGGTGGGCGACAGCATGCTATCTCCCTCACCTTCGCTGGGCAATAACATCTGTTTGTTTGGTACTGTGAGACCAAACTACAAACATTTCCAGATCACACATAATATTTCAAACATCGCAATCTAGTTCATATTCAACTAGAACCAACTGCAGTACTGCAGAACAGCAGTAACAGTGCGTTTCCTCATCCCATGGATGAATCCGTAGATATCGGATTCCACAGGAAGATGAATTTCAGGGCATAACTTGTCCAGTGGCCAGCTGGATGCCACACGTGCTCTGCACGTCCACGTTATGATGCTCTCAGGTCTTGACAGCACTATCGATTTCTCAGCCCCCCCGTGAACACTTCTCAGAAGTCTGAGATTTTAGTCATTTTAGGAGACAGTCCTAACATCTTGCTTGCAAGTCGTGCAAAAGCAAATTGGATCTTTTGTGGGAAAGGCATATTGTATTAGTAAAATGTTTGATTTTCATTATTAATAAAAGTTTGGTTTGACTGAAAAGACCAACTAGTGAATCATTTTCACCCCTATTCTAACACCTCGTTGTGACAGCGTAGTTCCAAACCACCACCGCTACATGTCAGTAGTGTTACAACATGCTATGCATAATTCAGACATGTTCTGATGCACTCAGGTATTGACTGCATCATTGATTTCTCGACCCTCAGACAGTATTCTCCGAAGCGGGAGTATTTACCAGAAAGTCTTCAGAGAAACGTGTGGGAAGAACACAAGGGGAAACCGAACCACGGGTTGAGCAACTTTTCTGACGAGTTCACAGCGGTCCAGAGACAATTCCATCCTGCTCATAGCAAATCACCTTTCAACCCCCTCAGCGGGCCGCTGCGCTTTGTGGAAACCAAGCTGGATGTGTCCTTAGCATGCAGCAATGTGGTGTTAGACGTCTGTTTCTGATCTTTCCGTCCAGCAGATGGATGAGGGGGGGTGATGTTCATTCAGAGATCATCCTTGACAGTTCGTCATCGATCATTTATCAAGCTGAGAACTGGCCGGAGTCATCGATCTGAGGAAGCACAATAAGACTGACAATGCGAGGCTCAATGTCAGACTCTGTTCCATGCTTCCTCCGGCAAACACTGGATCTCTTTTGAGAACCAGAAGAACGTTGTGTCCTGTATTAAAAGAGGCACATGGATCTCTGGACAGGTGTGTGTAGGACAGCATCCATGTTCTGTATACATATGTATACGGATGTTCTGGAAACTGCAAAGGCAGCTTGAGTTCAAGACGGATTTGAGAGACTGCAGATAGATTGCGGCTAGTCTGGGTTGTTATATGTTCTGGAAACTGCAAAGGCAGCTTGAGTCCAAGACGGACTCGAGAGACCGCAAAGACTGTGGCTTGTATTTGGTTTTGTTACATCAAAAATACATGTGTTACATTAAATTGTTAGATTTATTTTCATTACTTGTATCACTTGTATTATTGTTTTGCATTTGTATTATTGTGCTGCAATTCTTGTATGAAATGTGCCATATAAATAAAGTCTTATTATTATTATTATGACATGAATACATAGTGTGTGACAGTGATGCACACACTATGCACTTGTGTGTAACAACAAGGTTGTGTGTATGCATATTGTATGTGCTTGTGTGCGTGTGTATGGCATATGCATACTGCATGCCCTGATCTGCCCCAAACCCCTCAGCCTCCCTCTGCCGGTGCCCAGCCCATGCCAGGGCTGCAGTGGAGCATGGAGTGTTATTGTGGTGGGTTAAGTGCCTCAGAATCTAATTACTGTAATGTCTGTTACGGCCCTAAATCACACTTATTGGCTAAGTGCACTGGTTTGTCTGTCCTTCAAAGGCAAGGCTTCACGCTGCTCCCAGAGTAATTATTCTGATTGGATATGAGCAATTGCACTTATTGGTTGGAGCATGGCACCGGCTGCCTGGCCTCTCATTGGCTGTCGGAGGAGCCCCTCTGCTTGCATTCCATTGGATGCTGAGGGAGAGAGGGAGTGGAGCCTCGTCCAATCGTCCTCCTGTGCTGGAGCGTGTGAATAAGGACTCTCTCTTCCATCACTGGAGTGACTCTGGTATTGGTGTCTGCCTCAGAGCGTGTGTGTGTGTCAGCGTGTGTGTGTGCAGGAGAAGAGATAAAGAGAGAGAGAGAGGCGAGCAGCGGAACTTCTCCCCCTCCAGCCTCCCCGTCTCCCCGCTCCTCGCCACTCCGTCCTCCCCTCCCGGACTGCCTCCGAGCCCCCGGACCCCCAGGACTCTCCTACCCATCAGCCCCTTTGACTCTCCTGACATCTCCATCCGTCTGAGCAGGTAGGAGCACGCTGGGCACACGGAGAAATGGCAGAGCCTGCGTTACGGTATGAGAGCCACGCGACTCTCTCTGATCTCCCTTTCATTGCCATCTTTGAATATCTTGCGCGCCCTTTCTCTCCCTCTCTCTCCTTTCGAAGACACTATACCTCTCTCACTCTCTCTTCCTCTTCTCTCTCTCTCTCTCTCTCTCTCTCTCTCTCTCTCTCTCTCTCTCTCTCTCTCTAACTCTGTATCTCTCTCTCTCTCTCTCTCTCTCTCTCTCTCTCTCTCTCTCTCTCTATGCTGTCTTTCCATCCCTCTCTTTTCTCACACCATGTTTGCCTGCTCTCTACTTCCTGCCTCTCTTGTTCCTGCCTCTCTTGTTCCTGCCTCTGTTGTTTCCCCTCCAGCAGTTCCTCTCAGAACGGCATTTTTGGGAAAGTGGCAACGAGAGAAGATTAAAAGTAGGAGGTCACTTTTCACGCTGTTCCTTTGATATGTTGCAGAAAGCTCACCTCTTTCTCTGCTCATGTCTCTGCTCATCTCTCTATCTGTGTCTTTGTTGAGCCCCCAGGGCTCCAGAGCAGGAACTAACGCAGGGAGAAGTCAATTAACTCTTTCTCATCAGACCGCCCAGGGCAGGAACCATCTCATATAACCATAGTTTGGTTTACTGAAAACGCATCACTAATTGATTTACATTGTTTACCCCCTTGTTCGCATCCACTATTTATAGAAGGCTGAGTGCTGGCATAGTACTGCTAGCTGAGCTGCTGACCCAACGAGGTACAGACCACCACTAGAACCACAAATGCATGACATTGCACAAACGCATAATGACTTCACAACGCTACCGGCTCGGCTGATTGAATCAAGCGATCCAGCGAGCCAAGCCCACATTAACAGGGTCTATAAAACATGTTTTGGAGAGAGCAGAGGAACAGAAAGTGCTTAGGTCTCCACATGGGCCCAGGGAGGAGGTTCTGTGACCCAGCCCAGACCTGCTGTCTACAGAGCCAGATATCCACAGAGCTTTCACTGTGCTCCTGGATGTCTAGGAGTTGTCTTACCATCAGGACTGGGCCACTGGCAAGGCTGTATGCAACGTAAATCATTTAAACATCAATGTAATGTTTCTTTACATAATCTTTAACACCTGCACCACAAAAACAAAGTAGCAGTTGCTGGTTTGATACTGTTAAATATGTACATCTGCAACTACAAAATATGCTTTTGCTACAGTATGTGCGCTGTACAATACTTACTGTACAATAAGGTGGCATGGTAAAAGTGAATCACCATAAAGTCTTCAAGAAAAACTTTAACAAGCCACACGTTTTCACCTTGGCTCCTGTGCTTCTGAGGAGGGCTTTCCCCAGTGTACAGGGTGACCTTTCTGTTGGGATAATCAGTTTTTAATTTGCTTTGTGAAGAGGCATCTGCGATACAGCCTTCTGAGAGGACAAGACTGTCCAGAGATCCACTCCCAAGGGAGAGCAGCTTTCAGCTGCAGTATTTGTGTTTCATGAAGAGACAGAAAGACAATGAGCCTGGAGACGTTCCTTTAGACTGAAAAACGAGTTTGCCGTTAGAAGTGAAAGCCTTTGATACAATCAGACATTTTGTGCTGTTAATCAAAGTTGAAATGCCTATTAAATACATATGATAAATATATAGTATTTATAAGTATAAATACAAAAGAATATGTACCTAGTTGTTGAGAGTGATACCTTGCACAGCAGCAGGTAGAGGGTTGGTGTATGTTGAAAGTTCTGGTTCCTGGGACAGTCAGACAGAGCCTGTCAGGAAGTGAAACCCAGTTACAGTTGTTGATTAACCAGGGAGAGTGAAGAGGTGATGATTTGGTGTTTGGAAATATGTTCAATTGAACACGTGTCTATTGTTGCACAGATAAGTCTAGAAACCTGAGCATGATGACATCAAACGCTGAATATCTAGTGAAAGTGATCCATATTTAAAACTAGGATTATATATATTCTCATCTGTCAATAAAAAGCAAGAAGGCCTTTGTAAGGTTCAGGCAGGCAGCTGTGCTGTGAGGTACACAGAACCTGATCTGTGACTAGAACTGTTTCCCTTGCAGTGGGCCATACTTGAGTCGAAACAACACATTGATGAAACGATCAAACAGTGCACGTGTCCCGGGAGTTCAGAAGGGCTTCCTCAGTCTTCGGAGCTCAGAGCACTCCCAGGTCGAGTCCCTTTCTAATGGGGCTTTCTATGAAGTGTCCCTTGCCACTATAAATTGCCATTGTTCTTTAAAGGTCATACTGTACTTGGGAGCCTCATAGAGCCTCATTTAACAGCAACTAAGAGGCCTCTTCAACCGTACAACTACAGATTCATAATACGTAGACTATTTTACGCAGGCTATCACCTCATGATACTGTCTCACACGGCCTTTTGCTGAATCTCTTGGATAGCTGAATCCCTCAGTCCGTACCTGAATAAGACCAAGCATTATTTGTCTTCAGATGAGGCATGTAGGTCTGCAATTATCATTCAGCTCAGTCTGTTATATGCTGCTATGCTTAATATACCTACACCTATTTGAAAGCCTTTGTAAGAGTGTAGAATTACATATTTATGAGCACACGAAAGTGGGGGTGCATCTCTCCCTTTCATTGCTGTCTTTCGAATATCTTGCGCGCTCTTTCTCTCCCTCTCCCTCTCTACCTCTCTCTCTCTCTCTCTCTCTCTCTCTCTCTCCCTCTCTCTCCTCTCCTCCCTCTCTCTCTACCTCTCTCTCTCCCTCTCTCTCTCTCTCTCTCTCTCTCTCCCTCTCCCTCTCTCTCTACCTCTCCCTCTCTCTCCCTCTCTCTCTCTCTCTCTCTCTCTCTTTCTCCCTCTCTCTCTCTCCTCTCTCCTCCCTCTCTCTCTCTCTCTCTCTCTCTCTCCTCTCTCTCTCTCTCTCTCTCTCTCTCTCTCTCTCTCTCTCTCTCTTTCACCTTGCATGCCAGAGGGTAGAGTTTCAAAGGCAGCAATATTGTGCAGAGTGAGGAACACATTTGGTTGTTTGAGAAAAATCTTACTGGATACAAAACCTATAAAACCTAAAAATACTGAAACCTAACACCGAGTTCCATTGATATTTAAAACACCAACTGTCTCAACCAGCTTTTCTTTTCTGCAGTCTCATATCCTCCTAGAGTCCGTTCCTCCGTATGGAAGCCCATGGTCGGAGAGCAGCTGCTCCCTTTGTGCCTCGGCCTGTCCTCCTCCTCCTCCTCCTCCTCCTCCCTCCTCCCTCCTCCTCCTCCTCCTCCTCCTCCTCCTGTTCCGGACCTCACACTGTCCTGGCTCTGGGATGGTGAGGGAGCCGGTGGCCCAGCGAGAAACAAGCCCTGACACTCTGTGTCCTGCTCAGCAAGCAGCGACAACACACACACAGCGCTGTGCAGCTAACTGCAGCTTTGGGATACGTCACAATCACGGGAGGGACGAAGGATTTGGAGAAACCATTTCCATTAGGCTGGTTTTAGATGGACTTACAAAGCACTATTCTTTTGTGAATTTCTTGAAAAGTATCTGTCCTGTTAAAGGCTGAATTTCAAAATATTGATTTGACCATGCAATATTTTTGGTAACTTGGGTTGTAAAGCATGCTGTGATACACAATTTAAAAGGAATAGCTACGCAATTTTTTGTACATCCAGAAGACTAAATTGTCATTAGTACCCCAAAAACATTTACGTAGTAACTGGTAATTAAAGGCTTCAACAAGAGTACTGTTGTTGGGAACAGTTTGTGCAAGACTAGCATGTCATATAGTAATACCATAGTACTACTGCTTCTGCATTTGGAGACGGTTTGCTGCATACTGAAAATGTCAGTTGGAACCTTTTTAAAGTAAATCAGATGATGCACTCTGGCTACTGCTGTACGCTGGCAGGAAGCTGTGACTGATCCTGGCTCAGGTTCAATACCTCCCTCTTTCCCTCTTCCACATCAGCTGCGACTGGTGAGGAAGGTCTCCCTGTCTGTGCTGGGGTCGTAACTGGAAAAACCGCCTGGCTAGTGTCATAACTCATGGGCGAATGCAAAAATATATATGAAAAAAGCCTTCGCCGTGAGGCACTGAAATTGAATGCTGCACCTTTTCCCAAGTTGAGGCTATCGGGAGGGAGAATTATGGCTTATGAAATCTGGAGCCCTTTGTCTCTGTGAAAACCCACTCTGCAATGTAATTTAAGCCGGCGATGGGCCATGAGATCAATCAGAGGGGGGATAAGGAGGAAACGGAAGGGAGGATGGAGGAGGGAGGGAGGTCGATGGCAGGGTGGTGTTGTGAGGATGGCTACCCGCTGCTGTGCTGATTGTGGGTTGGGTGGTGCAGTCGTGGACATTAACAGGCCCTGCTGCCTTCATGTTACAGCAGCCCACACACAGGGCTGTGTAGAAGTGCTTCAGAGGTAAATGATGTGAAAATATGATTGTTGGTCCCTGTCAAGCCCCGACTCTTGTGATGGGACCATGTGCTGTGACATGGCTATTCATTCTCAACTGGTATGCTTAGCTATGCTAGATATGTTGTGTGTGTTTGACATCTACACTTCAACATGTTGATAACAGAGCAGTGTTTTCACCCAACTCAGAAGTAACCAAGGTCTCAAACGCCACAGCAATATGTTCGTTTGTCAGTAGCCTATGTCAAATTGTCTTACATGGTCAATTATCTTATCCTGTCACACTTTGGGCTTACTTTTCAACTCAGACCACCAAATGCCAAAGACCTACAGCAGTGTAACACCTTGTCCTCAGCAAGGAAAAAAACAGACTTGTCTGCAGCTTACAGTGGAAAAACGTGCATCTGGTGATGTCAGGAGAAAGTGTAACGGATACTCTTAAAGCCCCGTCTCTTAGCTGGCTGCTTCCTGCTCAGCGTTTCTACTTGATTAAAAGCACCCAGGAGTTGTTAAGAGACGGTGGGCGCGAGCGCGAGGCCCTGACAGCTTAACACACTGATTATTCAAGCTTCTTAGGCTAAGCCATGGCACTCCAGTGAAGAGCGTCTGCTCTCGCTCTCCCTCTCACACAATCTCTCTTCTTCGTTTTCTTCTTCCATTCTGTCTTCAAATGAGTGGGCTGAGACAGGCGAGAAGGCAGACCTGGTGTGTCCCGGCTTGTGTGGGATCAGTGACAGTGATTCATGCGGCGTCAGGGCTTTATTTAGACATGATCTGCAGAGTGGCGTAGTCTGCCCGCTGGCTGGCTCGCTAGCTAGCTAGCTCTGCGCAGCGCTCCGAGGTGACTGTTCCACCCGGCCTGACTGTGTCAGTGGGTCACATGACGGCCCCCACAGGGCATGACACAGAGGCAGTGTGACACCCCACTGGTTACCCAGGAGGCCACCCTGTCGCTTGTGAGGAGAGTCACTGTGGTTAACTAACACTGCAGAGTACAGGGTTAGAGACTGAACATAACAGAAGCACAACATAATCTAAAATGTGCTCCCAGTTGTTGTACAGACATTTTCTGAAAATACCTGTAGGGATGTTTGGAAAAGGTAAGGCTTTCGTTCCTCTGCTAGCTGGCTTCCGGCAAAAGTCGGCTGACGTTTTAGTGGTACTTGGCTTGATCTCGTTGGCCAAATGTTGGAACCATGACAACACAGACATGTGTTCACACCTTAAAAAAAAACTTGAACAATGAAACTTGGCAATGCCACTGGAGAGATCCAGCAAACCAGCAAAACATCTGAGAGCGTCCTCTACTCATGGCTTAACACTTGATTTGAAAATCATTAGCAACACATGGCTGATTTGCTTTACATAAAGAAAATTCAACAATAGAATGATTTGGATCCTGCTGGTCTATTGCAAGTGATCCTGTCCTCCTGGCCTCCCTCCGGCCTGCAGGCCCATCTCCAGGACCACCACAGCGCCACACCTGACGCCAGATTGGCCCCGGTGGGTGGGAAGGGAGGGTTGGAGGGGGGAGAGAAAGGTCCTGCAAAATGTCCTACCAAGCCGTTGGCTCTCAGTAGTCAGTCCCACACACAGATACGCTAAAGGCCGCAAAGAAAATCTATTTCAGTGTAGCCTCAACGTCTGTTACATGGTCAGGTCCTGTATGGGCCTGGTTTGGTCTGCTGTACGGTCCAGGGATATGAAAAGAGCAACCTTTAGGAAATGTAGTGTGTTATTCAGCACCCAGCTGTGCTGCACCGGAACAGACCTGAATCACATACGCTAAAGTAAATTCCTTCTTATCATTTGGTAGGCAGAATACAGTTCTATGGTCCTGTCAGGGTCAACCCTCATTTTAACACGGTTTGAACTTCAAACGCCAGGCCTGCTGCTCATCTCATGCCTCCTTTCTGAGGAAGAACAGAAGATGTGCTCTCTCTTCCTTGACACACTTTCCTGAGCCCTTCGGGGGGTTTTGCCGGCTCCCAAGGCATCTGCAAAGCCAGCACAGTCAGCAGGAACACTGTGTGTGCAGAAGCAGATGTAGAGACAGAGAGCTTCAGGAGAGGGAGAAACGCCCGCCTCTCAGCTGTCTGCGGCTCGGGGTCAGACCTACACGTAGGTCGATGGGTAGAGAAAGGGAGGAACAGAGATACTTAAAAGACCTTCAAATCCCATTATTCACGTTACCCCCTACTCTGCACCCGATTCATTAATCACAAAAAGTTTTGCACCCTCTGGGGGATATTTAATCTAAGCTGGCAACCCAACTGTATTTTTGTGTCTGTGTGGGGTTTTCTCTCAGTGGAGAGTAAGACAAAATAACATTGCCTTAAGTGCTAAGGGAAGTTACGATTATAATGTCAACAACACAATATTAAAACTGGAGTGAACACATAGCTGAGTATTATTATCTGTGCTTCCGTACCACTTTAGAAGATTATATTTCTCCTCACCAACAACTACTTGTTAGTAGTAACCTTTTATTTATCCCTCCCTCCCTCCCTCCCTCCTTCCCTCCCTCCCTCCCTCTCTCTCTCTCTCTCTCTCTCTCTCTGTCTCTCTCTCTCTCTGTCTCTCTCTCTCTCTCTCTCTCTCTCTCTCTCTCTCTCTCTCTCTCTCTCTCTCTCTCTCTCTCTCTCTCTCTCTTCCACATTAAGCATGAGGAGATCCTTCCCTCACTGCTCTATTATTCATCTATTGGAGTGTGGAAACTGTGTCACAGCCAGCTAATACCTAGCAGCCCTGAGGTCTGAAGAGGCCTTCTCTCCTTCCCTCCCTGCATTGAGGGGAAAGATGACAGGAAGCGAAGGAAGGGGGGGAAATACATGGTGTTTTGACAAAGCTAGGCTATCTGATGTTTCCTACAGGGATCTTACACAGAACCTTTTTCTACTTGTTGTGGGGTCTGCCTATGTTTGGACCTTCACCTCCAGGATGCCTGACCAGCATCAGAGAGGTGAACGTCCAAAGAGTCCCAGGACCCTGACAGTCAGCCAGCCTCCCGGCTGCTTCAGCCTGGTCTGACCCCCCCCTCCTGGACCCCCTCCTCCTGGACCCCCTCCTCCTGGACCCCTCCTCCTGGACCCCTCCTCCTGGACCCCCCCCCTCCTGGACACCTCCTCCTGTGTGTTTTAACGCTGTCCAAAATGGACACGGCCAAACTTTGACAGCAAAGTGCTTGCGGCATGAAGTGAATCACAATTAAGACTTATCTCCTTGATTTTTGACATTTTGGAAAGCTCGTCATATCAAGTTGAGCCACAATCTGTTCACCCGCAGGCAAATCTGAGCAGCAGATTACTGAGCGAGTGCCACAATGTCCTCCCACCGAGTTTGGAATTTGATCCATGGGCTAATTTTCTTTCATCGAGAGCTGCAGCATATGACATCATGAAGCCCGCACGGGTGCACACACACACAACACACGCATACACACACACACACACGCATACACACACACACACATACACACACACTCACTATCTCCTATAGATAGGCAAGGCACATGACATCATGATGCTCAACTCACAAGAACAGACAAGAGATGAGACACCACCTTCCACTGAAGCTCTGACTGCCCCATAGAGCAGGAAAGGGGAGCTGTGTCTCCTGTGTACTGGGGGAATGGAGGAGGGACTGACATGAATAATATTCAAATACTAAATCTGAACCTTTGAAATTTCCTACAGAGCTTTCTCTCAGTAGGATTAAGAGTTTAGAGACTCAAATCATCAAAGAGCTTTAATGACAATTGCTTTAAAAGAAGTGGGTTTGCGGTCTCTCAAGAATGTGCAGAGGTGTCAAACGCTGCTAAACGATACCTGCTCCCCCATCCAGACTTTCTGTCTCCTCACATTGAATCTCTCACACAAGCTGGTTTACAAAATCACATAATATGTAACCATGCTGAGATTAATATGTGGTGGACAGCATTTTTGCTCTGAAAAGTGAAAACATTGTTGCAAATATGAGAGATTGGCAAGATCCAGGGAAATTAACATTTTGAGAAAAGTTTTAACAGATTACGTAAAATAACACTGTAAATGTGATAATCTGTGCTAAATCAAGAAACATTTTGACCAAGGGAATTTGTGCCTAAAGAATATTCGGAGGTTCAGATTATATTCATGTCTTCATGACATGTCATGTCAGGTTTTGAGCAAGGCACCTTGTTAACCTAGTGAGATCAAGCAGCAATTAATCAGATTAATATCCACTACTTAGTATCCTATCATCGTACTGTCCATCTAATCAACCTTGACAATGCAATTAGAGAGGTGTGTGTGTGCTGAGAGAGAGAGAATGAGTGAAAAGAATTGAGAGTGAAGAGGAGAGACCAAAAGACAGAATAGATGTGACACTGGCTTTGTGCCACGCCCCACCTCAGGGAGCAGTTACAGTCCAGGCTGCTTCTCTATAACAGGAGAGGATGGCAGAAGGAACAAGTGTAGAAATTGAGCGGTCAACATTCTCTTTTGGGTAAATGATCATCTTTATTAAACATGTCCCATCTTCACAAAACTGTAAGAGTAAGGGGAAAACACAGCTGTGCAATTTCCATCCACACAGGGAGTTATATGTCTCTTGGTGCGTAAAATCCATTTGGCTGACTGTGTATTGATATATGATTATAATATACACCATGACTGTTTCATCAGAGCGTCAATTTATGAAACCTTCCTGTTCTAAAGTCTTAAAAAGGTGCTGAAATAAGGAATGAAAGGAAAATAAACAGTTTTGGCATTCATCAAGATGCTGATGCATGCAGCATGTGTTAGTCTAGTGCCGTGTGTGACGACTGGCCCAGACGAACACGGCAGCAGAATCACGCTTCAGGGAGCCTCAGACATGTTTCTGGTACAAACCAGACAAAACTGCTTTATTTTGTATTATTTTATTTTGTAATATTATTACTTATAGTAAGTAAATTACTTCACAGGGTTGTTAAAAGTCCCAGTGGATAGTTCTCTGGCTCACTAACCTTCCTCTTCAACAGAGCAGCGTGAACAGGGAATTTCATACACACACAGACCAAGGTGCGGCCATGCACGCAGGCACACACACACACACACACACACACACACACATAGGAGAACCATGCTGACCAGGAAGAAAGGTCTGCTCCTAAGGCATAAATATGTCCAGGTTGAAGATGTACCACTGTGAGGATCCTCCTCCTCCCCCCCGGCACAAAGCAGACTAGCAGAGACACAGTCAAAGAGGGTCAGGTGGAGGGCATCGAAGAAAATAGAAAATTACCTCTCTATTCATGGCAGGATTTTGCAAAACACTTTCATACAGTATCAATAGCTCAATTGATGCGTTTTGCCAGGCCGTCTGCAACAACCAAATTTGAAGAAGCATAATTTGTAGTGTGTCATTATTGATAACAAGGCAGTCTAGCTGATGTGTGCTCAAGGTGCTTTATGAAAGCTTTAATACAGCCTTTGCTGTTGAAAATAGATGAGGAAGCAGATGTTGACATGAATGCATGTCATCCCTGTGTGAGTCCTGACAGACACTGACATGAGTTACAACAGTGTGCAATTACATCTGTGCTTTTCATTTGTGTGGAAGAACCATATCCCACTTTTAGTTTGATTCCGTTTTAAATACAGCAGGCTGGTTTGTAGATGTGTTGACTCTCCCTGGTCAACAGTATCATTGAAAATGCACCTTTATGTGTTTGTGAGTTAGCTTTTTCACATTCATTTCTCTCACTTGTAGTTCAGAAGGAGGGAGTAAATCTAAGTCACTGTACGTAAAACCACTCAGTTAATCCCTGTACAGTAGCAAAACTGTACAGAAGTACAGAGTCTTCCCCCGCAGCAAACAGGCTGTGGGAGAAACACGAGAGAGCTGTGCAGCGTGGTGGGACACCAGCAGTTCTGCTTGGTGGAACGTCTTGCTGTTTTTGCTAAAAAGCTTGATGAGCCTGGCTAAGCCCTCCTACCAGAATGTGGTGTTGGAGTCATCATGTTACACGACAGCACTGAGCTGCCCCCTCTTCACACAGCACTGAGCTGCCCCCTCTTCAGACAGCACTGAGCTGCCCCCTCTTCAGACAGCACTGAGCTGCCCCCTCTTCAGACAGCACTGAGCTGCCCCCTCTTCAGACAGCACTGAGCTGCCCCCTCTTCAGACAGCACTGAGCTGCCCCCTCTTCAGACAGCACTGAGCTGCCCCCCTCTTCAGACAGCACTGTGCTGCCCCCTCTTCAGACAGCACTGAGCTGCCCCCTCTTCAGACAGCACTGAGCTGCCCTCTCTTCAGACAGCACTGAGCTGCCCCCTCTTCAGACAGCACTGAGCTGCCCCCTCTTCAGACAGCACTGAGCTGCCCCCTCTTCAGACAGCACTGAGCTGCCCCCTCTTCAGACAGCACTGAGCTGCCCCCTCTTCAGACAGCACTGAGCTGCCCCCCTCTTCAGACAGCACTGAGCTGCCCCCTCTTCAGACAGCACTGAGCTGCCCCCCTCTTCAGACAGCACTGAGCTGCCCCCTCTTCAGACAGCACTGAGCTGCCCCCTCTTCAGACAGCACTGAGCTGCCCCCTCTTCAGACAGCACTGAGCTGCCCCCTCTTCAGACAGCACTGAGCTGCCCCCTCTTCAGACAGCACTGAGCTGCCCCCTCTTCAGACTGTTCCTAGTTAGAAACACTTTCCTTGCAGTAACCCTGTGTGTGTGTGTGTGTATGTGTGTAGTAAATGTACTGAAGACTGTGCCCTAACAATCTGAAAATGTAGTTGGACTTTGAGCATAGACCCACTCTCTCTTTCCTAAACGGATCATGCATTAAAACACGTGTTCCAACCGACAACGTAGCAGTTTAATATGTAAACAACATGTTCATCCATCACCGCAGGGGCCTTGCATCTCTGCAAGCCTTCCAGAACACATCCTGCTCGTCATCGATATCTAATACCACAGTTCACATCCTTTCATACCAACACAGGACGTGTCCTAACCTAGCATGAAAAACACTGGAGCTCAAACACGCTCACGAGTGGTTCTCCTGAACACCACCACAGGCCAGTTTAAGAACAGCTCTGTGTGTTCCTTCCAGCTCCAGGCAGTGAGGTGACGGTGCTTCCATGAGGAGGTTGTGTCTAGGCCTCCAGGCCTCTAGGGGGCAGCGTGCGCCAGGTTCCCTAGCATGAGCTGTCACATCAGGCCGGTAATCATCTGGAAACTGAGGCATGTCATACAGGATTGTTCCAGAGGCAGCCATTCAAACCTCGAGAGATATGGTCAGTGTAGCGCTCAGTTTCAGAATCAATCCTGTGAAATTAGTTATTTCCCATTTATCAATCTAATCAGAGTTATTCATGCTTGTTGTAAGTTAATTTATGTCTGATGGGGAGGGTTTCTGAAGCAATCCGGTGGATCAAATCCATATTTCCGGTGAATACCCGCTCTAATCAATCACGGTGTCATAGTGATGGCCTCTGAAAGTGCTCGATGGAAACTTGTGTTTCATCTATGTTCCACGGGCCCGGTTCTGCTGGGGTCATGGAACTCTTCCTGCCACAGTGTGTATAGTACTGTATGGCCTCTTGGTATCTCATGGCTAAACTCTTCTGGGTGGCCAGGAGGAACACAGCTAATAGGAGCAACAGCACGTTACCGAAGGCCTGTTGTTTTACCTGTTGCTGATATAAAATGATTAGATATCTGAAAGAGTAAAGCAAAATGAAAACAGTAAAGCACAGCAGGGCTGGAGGGCTGCCATTCCACAGTGTTAACTCATCTTTATCAGGACATTTAAGTGGAATATATGTTTCAGTTGGAAGCCAAAGTGTGCATCTTTTTGATAAGCACATCAACTCTCTTTTTTAGACATTATGAAACGTTAATACCGCGTGATTCCTCTTCTGCTGCGCTCTGATAGAGTTCCCCCTCCGGGACGCCACCCCACTCATGTCCCCGCTCATCTCCCCGCTCATCTCCCCGCTCATCTCCCCGCCACTCAGATCCCATCGCAGGCCATCTTCTGAGGAGGACATGAGCGTGTGAGAGATGGAAGGGGGGGGGTGCGGAGACTGTTTAAAGGGTTTAATTATCTGCTAGTGTGTGTGGGGTGAGGGTTAAGACATGGTAATGGTACTGTGCTGAAGTGTGTGTTGGTACTGTTAATGATATGGTACAGGATGTAATGTACGTGTCTGGTGGAGGGGTATGTGTGCGTGCATGTGTGTGTGTGGTATTATGCATGTGTGTGTGTGGTATTATGCATGTGTGTGTGTGGTATTATGCATGTGTGTGTGTGGTATTATGCATGTGTGTGTGTGGTTTGGTGGAGATGGTGATTTGGATGGGTGGTGTTCAGTCTACAACAACCCTTGTCCCTGAGTACAGATGATGTGGATCTGTCTGCTGAGAAGAGACCTGATCATCCAGTAGGGGGCAGTATTGTCGTCATAGTTCTTACTGAGGAGAGGGCTTTGTGAGAGCGTGTGTGTGTGTGGGGGGAGGTGGATGTGGCTGTGTGAGGGGGGGAGGTGGATGTGGCTGTGTGAGGGGGGGAGGTGGATGTGGCTGTGTGAGGGGGGGAGGTGGATGTGGGTGAGTGTGTGCTAAATGAGAGAGAGGGAGAGCAAGAGAGACAAACCAGAATGAAGGAAAGAGAGACTGTGTGTGGGAGGGATCATTTATGAGTGAACAGTCAGTCAGTCCTCATGTGAAACCAACAGGGGGTGCTGTAACCTTGGAATACCATACCATCTGTGTCATCACTGCTGTTCTTACACCTGAAATCCCTCTCATTCACAGGATTCCCCTGTTTTCCCTGGAGGGTCATCTTGGACCTGTTCATCCAACGAAAGCTCTACGTAAGATTCCATTTCAGTTTCACACCCACTAATTTTAGCATTTCAGCGCATACTGTAATTAACATTGGGGAGGACCAAACCATTAGATTAAAAATCAAGACTATATATTTTCAGGAAGATGTTATTTATTCTTTTTTCCAGATCCACCACTGGCGATCGGAAGAAATTCAAGCATTCAGCTAAACCATCTGAAGAACTCAAGTCTGCTTCACTCAGGTAACTACAGTGGAACACTAAACAGACTCCCCAGCGAAGGGTGGGACCTGCAGGGTGTGGAGAGCACCCTCTCTAGGACTCTGAGGACCCTGGCTGTGGAGGAGCTCCCAGCTGCACTCTCCTTCCTCCTCCACCTCTCAGCAGCAGACACATCCAGTCTCTCCAGGAGCAATACAGGATTCTGACGGGAGCTTTTGGCTGCATGTGTTTTCATATTAGTCACTACAGCTTGCTTTTAGTTTTTAGACAAGAAGTGTTTCATGAGGTACATAAATCAGCCTTTTATTTTGTATACCTACTTCTTGTTTTACTTCCGCTTGCAAATCACATTGTGTTGCACTGAAGACTATGAAATGTGCTCCAAGTGTGAAGATTTCTTCCTGCCGTTCTGATGTTGCTCCTCAGGTAGAGGCCACGCCTCCACAGTCCTCTGGAAGGTGGACAGCACAAGGTCACATGACCTGGACCAGAAACCCCAGGAGAGTTTTGGGACCCCTGGTCAGAGAGCTTTTTCCTCCTAAAGAATGACCTTTAAACACAGGAAATGTGTTTCCCCTTATGAACAGATTTCCCCTTATGAACTGTAACTCTAAAATGTGTATCTTATACTGTGCAAATGTGAACACAGCATGAATCCATCAGAAACATAAATCACGCATTCACTGGAAAACATTTATGCAATCGTAAACCCACAGACAAGCACAATAACTCAAACTCACATCCACAGTATAAAATGCCTATAAATCTCATATTTCTGTTTGATTAAAATAGGCAATATTGGAGAGCAGAGAACACCTGGTTAACACAATTGTGTATTTTTACAGACTGTGTGTAACTTTCAATCCTTATGTGCAACTCACTAGAATCTCATCTTTTGCATGCATGTTTGGGGTCTGTAGAATGGGCTGGCTATCAACCTGGGGAGAAGTGTAAAAGCTGATGAACTGATCCGTCCGGAACCACAAGTGGATTCTCCCCTCCTCCACCTTCAGCTCCCTGCCTCCATATATGAGAAGCCTCAGCTGGGATCATCTCTGGTGAGTTCTACCAGCTGTTCTTGGGTGTGAGTTCCAAACACTAGATTCCTGGTACAAGGCTAGATTTCAATTAGGATGCAGAACTTCTTCGGGGGCTGAAGGGCAGATGGTTGTGATGCCATGTTAGTGTGTTGGAGTCTTCATGCTAGTGTGTTGGAGTCTTCATGCTAGTGTGTTGGAGTCTTCATGCTAGTGTTTTGGAGTCTTCATGCTAGTGTTTTGGAGTCTTCATGCTAGTGTTTTGGAGTCTTCATGCTAGTGTGTTGGAGTCTTTATGGTCAACTCAAGATGCAGAAGCCGTTTTGTAACTGATGACCTCCTACTGAACAGGTCTCACACTAAGTTTGTGCCTAATCGACAAGCAGACATCACAATGCTATGCCTGGCAGTCAAGAAATACAGTACCTTGTACAGTCCGCACATAAGTCATGAGTAAGTTTGATTGCAGTAGCAGTTTGTTGCCTTTGCTTTCAATCTGGTGTAAAATGTGCTGACAGAAAGTGCTTTGTCCAAAATCTTGCCCAGCCCACAGGGCTCATGCTGAACTGTAAGGGTCTGAAATGCTGGAGTGTGTGTATTTTCCTCTGTGTTGTCCCCAGAGGTGGCTGTGTGTTCAGCCTCTCCAGGCCTCACCTCCTCCCAGGTTCTCCACCTCCTGCGGGGAGCTTCGTCATCGCAGCAGTTCTGCCACTCTGGCAGGTTCTGCCACTCTGGCAGGTTCTGCTCAAGGGCAGTAGGTGCTGCTGTCAGACCAGGAACAGCGCTAGCTCTGGCTCCCTGCATCGTCAGCTGAGCAGTGGGGAAAGGGATGGCTGACAGAGGAAATTCTTCTACTGTGTGTGGTACCTACAGTGCACAACACACTAGATACAGCATGTCCTTAACTAGTGCAGTGTCCGTGCTGCAGATGTGGGGGAGTTGATTTGGCTTCAAGGTAACTGGAGTTTTTAGTGAACACACACACAGAGGCTGGGCTCTGTTCACACAGGGTGGGAGCTCAACATGGTGGCAATTATTTTCTGCAAATGCAAAGCGCTCATCCCAATCAATTAGATACGTGGGTCCTGATTCCAGGACGTCGAGTTTTACTGAACACAGTAAAGAGTTATAGTCTGGTTTCCCTGACAGATTGAGCCCAAAAAATATAAACATTTGATTTTAGTCTTTTTAATGTCCTCTCAAATGTTCTTTCCGTCTGGTGATGGTGTTAGCAGAGACACACATGGTGTTCAGTGAAGTGTGTGTTTTGTACTGCCTCTCTTCTGATACTGTGTGGGTTTTTTTTATGGGTATGATTTAATTCACAACACGCACTCTTAGCCAGTGCCCTAACCTAAATGAAGTTGTGTTGACAGGGACATGCTGTACACATGCTGTGTCTTTTTCATTTCCTGCCAGTCTGCGTATGGTGAGCATGCATTGACAGTCATCATTGTCCCAGACTTAGAGAATACAGCACACATTACTGTTGATGTGAAGGCACACGCATTCAGACACACATCCACTAACACACACACCACTGCATAATGTCATGAGTCATGTGCTTACGTTCTCGTACACAAACATAGACAGTCCCACTAGAAGCTTTTTCCAAGCTTTTAACAGCCAAATCAAATGACTTCTATTATGAGCTTGAAGAAGAAACCCTGAATTGACTTAATTATTAAAGGCATAGGCAGGATATGAAGGCATTTTACCATGTGAGCACTCTCATAGTGCCAGTGTCTGTTCTGTGAGCACTCTCATAGTTCCAGTGTCTGTTGGTGGGGAGAGCTTCATTTCACGATGACACACACAGCCTGTGAGTCAGATGTTTACTTGTGAATAAGAATGTTTGACTGTGTGACTGAGGGATCTTGCTGCTAGGGGGCAGTGGACACCAGATACAGGCTTCTCACTGCTCATGTCTATGCTTAGAAAACACTCAGTATACCAAGTCTGTTCCTATTCTGAAATCCCATCCCCAGAATCCAGAGAATATCCAACCACTCATTTCTTGCCGTGAATGTTGTTGTGTTAAGGTGTGAGTTTAATTGTCTTTGGCCTCTGCATGTCCTGTAACAGCCCACAGAGGGACCCCCACCCACCCCAACCCATCACCCCTGTGACATTTCCAACTCAATCATTGTGCCTCCACTATGACGCACTCGGCCCAGCAGTTCATCTAGCCTGCAGCATTCTCTCCAGCCACACTCACATGACAGCAGTCACCCCCGCCTTGCTTCCCACTTTGCTGCAACTGCCACTTGGGAGGAGGGGTATAATCTGTACAAACAGGTAGCAGGGTGAAGGAACAATTCTGGATGCCGGTGGAGATAGCCTTGAAACACCCAGGGGTCCTGCTCATTACACTGTGGTTTGGAGGAATATCGGGTCATCCAGGTCGCTGGTATGCATGGTAATCATTACCCAGAACACAAGGTCAGTCCAATTGGTCTAAATGTGGTTTATGTCCAACATGATTCCTGGAACATAATTTGCTGGAAAGTAGCATACAGCTCCAAAATTAGAAATGGACATTCCACTAGCTGTCTGTGCTGCTAAACAACTCTCTTAGGAGTCTTTAGAGGACTTTAAAGGTTGTATGATTGATTAGTGATTTCCTTAATTTACACTGTCTAAATGGGAGCGGGAGGTTACATGATAAACAGGCTAAATAGAGAGTAGAGTCCCTCAAGAATCAAAGTTTATTTTTATTATACAAATGTATTTTTAATAAACTCAAAAGAATGAATGGGCCTGATCTGAAATGACAAAACCAGTTGAGACTTCTCATCTCTGGTAGAGTGGACAGCCACCCAAAAAGCTATTGAGGGAGTCTACAAGACGCTTCTTACTTTCCTTTTCTAAATGGAAACCCTCCACTTCACCTAGATGGGCCAGTGTCATGTGGCTAAGCATACATCACTGTGACAAGCTCACCCCCAGAACAGTGTTTGTCTGGCTCAGTAGCCTGGCCCAAACACTTATCCAGCATCCACACAGCATCCTCCCAGCATCCTCCCAGCATCCTCCCAACATCCTCACAGCATCCTCACAGCATCCCCCCAACATCCTCACAGTATCCTCCCAACATCCTCCCAGCATTCTCCCAGCATCCTCCCAGCATCCTCCCAACATCCTCCCAGCATCCTCACAGCATCCTCCCAACATCCTCCCAACATCCTCCCAGCATCCTCCCAACATCCTCCCAGCATCCTCCCAACATCCTCCCAGCATCCTCCCAACATCCTCCCAGCATCCTCCCAGCATCCTCCCAGCATCCTCCCAACATCCTCCCAGCATCCTCCCAGCATCCTCCCAGCATCCTCCCAGCATTCTCCCATCCTCACAGCATCCTCCCAACATCCTCCCAGCATCCTCCCAGCATCCTCCCAGCATCCTTCCAGCATCCTCCCAACATCCTCCCAGCATCCTCCCAGCATCCTTCCAGCATCCTCCCAGCATCCTCCCAGCATCCTCCCAGCATCCTCCTCCACAAACATCTGATTAAGATGCCCCTTTGTCTGGGTGACAGTTAGCCTGAGCTGATGGGATCTTGTAGAGCTTATTTCTGTGGTGGCACATATGGACTGGTGGAAATATCGCTCCAGTCAGGTAGAGATGCCGCTCATGAGATGACACAGGAATTGCATTTTCACTGAAAGTATTTATTTTCGTAACTGAATCTTCCGCCTTGCCTACTCATCTCTGACACTGCAGTGTACAGTGCTTTAGATTATCCAGTTTAAAGAAACGCACCCTCAAAATAAGTGTCCTATTTTATTGGCTGTCCACCAAATGGATTAATTGTGTTTAACGCAATTAAATGTCTATTTTTTTCAACTGTTAAGTTTGATTAGCAAAGCCATCTGTAAATACTGGCGCCTTCCAATTTCATTTGGATGGATTTGATAGTTACATAAGCTGAAAGTGTAGGCCTACCACTCGATTCAAAATACTGCACAGAAGTAATGTTTTTATGTGATAGTATGACTGATCGCAAGCTGCATATCACAGCTTAGAGTCAAACTGTGACTCTGCAGAAGCCTAGTGGTGATTTAAGGGCTGAAAATAGTATGTCCATCTTGCGAATGATATTCCTTCCTTGGATGATTAGAACTGAGACTGGAGTTTGCCTCTTTCTATTCTGATCCTTTCACAAATGTCTCACTCTTCATGTAACACAATCAGATCACACGTCTCACTCTTCATGTAACACAATAAGATCACATGTCTCACTCTTTATGTAACACAATCAGATCCAATATTCAAGGAGACTGGCACCTTTCATTTCAAACCACTAGAAAGAGAATTGATTCCCTCCTAATATTGTTTTTGTAAACAGCAGGGATCTAGCATTGACAAGAGGTTGCAGAGTAATAACCAGGAGAACAATGACAAATATGTTACTTCATCAAACAAAATCCTCCACAACAAAGGGAACAGTCTAGGGGCCTAGATTATCTGCAGTCTACAATACTTAACTTGTTCAAAGATTATTTAGGAATAATTATCCACAACCATAACTTCATAAAAAATTAAAAAGCAAACTTTTGGGTACTTGCAATGAACTATGATAAATCAAAATGTTTTTGCTTCTATTGCGTAGTTTTAAAAACAGCCCTATTTCAGTGCTACACTGTCCTTGCAATGCTTCCAACTGCACCATAACACACTATTTCATAATGCTTTGTAAGCCGTGTTGCTGGGATCAAGGTTTGAACCTGGCCTCTCCACATACCTCTGTCAGCCAGCAGTCTTGTGTTAATACTGCAGGTCGATCTACAAGGTGCTGGGTGGGAGGTCAACTCCTATTAACATTGACTCTGTGAGAGGATCAACTTTGCAGAGGTCTGCATTTCATATACCAGTTATCGAGTGCTGAGGGACTGAGAGAGAGAGAGAGAGAGAGAGAGAGAGAGAGAGAGAGAGAGAGAGAGAGAGAGAGAGAGAGGGGGGGGGAGGAGGTAATGAGAGGGAGAGAGGGGGAGGAGGTAATGAGAGGGAGAGGAGGTAAAGAGAGAGAGGGTAGAGAGAGAGAGGAAGTAAAGAGAGGGAGAGAGAGAGGGAGAGGAGGTAAAGAGAGGGAGAGAGAGGGAGGAGGTAAAGAAAGGAAGAGAGAGGGAGGAGGTAAAGAGAGGAAGAGAGAGGGAGGTGGTAAAGAGAGGAAGAGAGAGGGAGGTGGTAAAGAGAGGAAGAGAGAGGGAGGTGGAGGTAAAGAGAGGGAGAGAGAGAGGGGTGGAGGTAAAGAGAGGGAGAGAGAGAGGGAGAGGAGGTAAAGAGAGGGAGAGAGAGGGAGGAGGTAAAGAAAGGAAGAGAGAGGGAGGAGGTAAAGAGAGGAAGAGAGAGGGAGGAGGTAAAGAGAGGAAGAGAGAGGGAGGTGGTAAAGAGAGGAAGAGAGAGGGAGGTGGTAAAGAGAGGAAGAGAGAGGGAGGTGGAGGTAAAGAGAGGGAGAGAGAGAGGGGTGGAGGTAAAGAGAGGGAGAGTGGAGGTATAGATGGAAAGAGAGGGAGAGGGATGTGGCTCTCCTTTAGTCCTGTTCTTTAAATAACTGACACATTTTGCAATGTTAATAAAACACTATGTTGTGCATCAAGAACTATAGGCAAAACCTCTATGGAAGGTGAATAACTAGACTTTGACATACAGTGGCCTGTGCACAGAATGGCAGCAGTAATTGTGATTCGTTCCGAAGAGGTCATTAAAACACCTAAGAATGCCCTGTACAGTCCTGCTACACACTAATGATCATGCTCTGAAGAATATGGATCTGAAAATCACAACGTCCTCTAATTTTCCTCTTCTCCTTGCCAGCCTGCCTTTCACACCTATCTGGGCCGATTAAGTGAGGGAGAAATGAGCGTGTGATTGGCCTCTGCCTTTATCCTGCATCTACTTTACTGGCCATGTAGGGACTGGCTAGGTCACCATGCTGTCAATCATAATCATCATGATACAATAAAATATCTACATAACATAATGACCAGATATATTCCAACCCACTGCTTTTTTGTGTATAGTTAGTGCCATCAAAAGTGCCACAACACTGTTTCTTTAAGTATCAACAAAGCAGCTTCCTTCAAACACAAATATTTCCTGATTCATTCCCATTTACCATTGAGGGGTGGATTTGGCCATGGGTTTATAATCTGGTCCTGAATCTGCAGAGGGTTCTGTAGTTCCTGATGAGATGTGGATGATGAATGACAGCGGCGAGGCATGCCACTAAGGGGGCTTCATGTCCTGGGGCTTGGCTCTGAGACACATGAAACTAAGGGGGCAGAAGAGCAGAGGAACTGGGTGGTGTAGCAATGCAGGTTTAAGCAGTTGACAATGACACTAACTTCTACTACGTCACAAAACATTGTGGTGCCAGTGCCCAAAATCAGGCATCCTGGACATAATTTCCAAAGCGAGAAATCCCTGGATGTAGCGGTGTGAAGGGAACATGCAGCATCTGTAGACGGCTCAGCTATCGTGCCACCCAGACCCCACGCTCTCCTTAGGGGCAGCACCCACAACCCTGCCCCCTCTGCCCCCCCGGGGGACTGGGGATCTGGGGCGTACTGGAACCACCACGGTCTGACAGGCAACATTCCTCCAAACAACCACTGCAGACATTGACAATGGCAGATCCATTACTGGGTTTTGGTCAATTTCTGTGTGTTTTTGAGCATTTTACACAACCCGAAGGACATGTGCCGCAATTCTGGCCCACATGACCAAATCTCAGAGCCAATCAGGTGTCAGAGTAGTGTCTGGGCTGAGTCAGAAGACAACGAAGGCGGGGGGATTCTTTTATGACTGCGATTTTTCTAATATTTTGTTAACGGTGAATGTGTCATCTGTTTGGACCAGTACAAAGGTAGATCTTTTTCAAATCACAGTAATGCATTTCCATTTCTGACTATGTGATGTTGAGTACAGTTTTGGTCAGATGTTAGTATTTAGATGTATGTTGAAGATCGTGGATGTGTCCTAGACATTTTGAGCAATATTTGACATGGACGCAAGTTCAATGTGATTCCACACCTAATGTGATACATTCAATTAGATTCAATTGGAATTATACATTTATCTGAAAAACTATTTAAAAATTGAAATTTCCATTACTACACTCTCATTTACTATGACCATGTAGTTTATTATACCAATGTGGAATTCATGGGGAGTTTTCACTTTGAGAGAGATTATATTACATTGTATTCCTCAATGCATTGCCCTTGGTTGTGGTTACATTAGAATACATTTTGTTATACAAGATAACATTTGCCATCATTAACTGAAGCTATGAAGTTTGTTTTGTAATACACCAGATAGAGGTCAGTTCTCTGTTGTGCGAGACACAGCCAGCAGTGTCTACAACAGTCAGTGAAGGCTCCCTCCGGTACAGTACGACACAGATGAACAATCCCCACCCCAGTCAGAATAGTACCATGAACATTAAGAAGCAGCCATGAAGAGATGGACCATGTTCTGACAGACATATTGGAGCGTAATGCTACAAATGTCTCGCGGGCGGTAAAACATGAGCAGTGCCTGTTTTCTGCAAGTCACATCTGCATTATTCTCCATGTGAACGCCATCATTGTGCTCAAATCTGCTAGCATCACATGCATAGTGTCTAATTCTACCCAGGAATGGTTCTATGAGCCAAATAACCATAGTCCTATACCAGCATATAGCCTAACTTAAGAGGGCAAAGCGGAGGGGAGCAAGCGGAGCAAGCTAAACTAGCAAAACGTACACTAATTAGCGATCCTAGCTAGTTGTTCATGCTAATGCTAGGTGGCGTTGAAACAATGTGAGCAGCCCACATCACTTGATGGTAATTCAGGCTGAGATTTAACCTAGTCCAACTGATCTTGGATGACAGGTTTACAGCTATTGAGCCAAAGGGCTTTACTCCCCTCCCCCCTCCAGACAGGAGCCCTAACAAAGGACACGGCTTTCAGGCTAGGAAGGACCCTCCCTCCCTGCCACGGCCGGTCACATGGTTCACCAAGGATGAGAAGGCCTCATACACGCTGCTATACTCAGACACAGGCTGCTTGAGAAACAGGTTTAAAACACATTGGCCACATGCTTAGGATAGCATTAACTAATAACATTAAATGAACATTCATCTTCACTAAAAGCTATGAAGTGCATCCTTGCTATGTGTTTATTTTTTTTTGTTGTCTGTTAACTGCAGTGGTCCAGCCACAGATGGATGCAGTCGTCATATTCTAAATCTGTCAACGACCGAAGCAGAAGACATTCCTGCGTACTTCTTTGGTGTGTCTAGGTATAGCAGTAACGCAGGTTTTTCTTTCCATACAACACATTTTGTAAATCTACTCAAGGTTATTCATATTTATTAAGCTACTTCAGTTGGCCTGCTTAGTAATGTTCTCTTTCATTAACACTCTGTCCTGGGTTGGCAAGGGAGCCCTTGCGGTACAACATGAATGTGCAACATTAGCATACGGAAAAAAAAATCTTGGAATTTGCGTAACCAACATAACACCCTAAAAATATTTTTACAATTATTCAACAAAAGATAAAGGCACAGAACTAAGAGAAATAACGATAATAATTTGAACGGCAGTGTAACAGTATTCATGTAATAAACCTGAACATGCAATGAAGGTTATCAGTATCTAGTGTGTGTGCCATTTGGGGAGGGGACGGCAGGGAGGGCGGGATGTGTGGGGGGAGACAGGAGGCAGTGGGTCCTGTGCTGCTGATGAAGATAGATGTGGTGTTTACAGGTGCACTAGGCACAGTCTCAGAAGAGTTACTGAAGAAGACAAACCTTCCTGCTGTAAGGACCCCATGAATGGGATTATAAACATGCTGAGGTGGCGGCGTGTGGGATTAGGACCCTGGGAGACCAGGATGCAGTCACTGTTCCTGTGGATGATGATGCAACATCAGTTCCCGTCACATGAAAAGGCAGGATAAATGTGTGACAGTTTAGTGGACCTTTTGTAGTTCAGCTCTGGAATATTCTATTCATCATCAGCTAGCAGCTCAAATGGCTGTTTTGTGACATTCCTAGTAGTCATTAATAAGGCATGTCACTAGCTAAGATATGAACCAAACTATGAAGTCAGATAACTTATTGATGTCAAAACACGCAGAACAACCGAACAAGCTATATGTCAATATACCAATAAAATCCTCCACAGGATATTCACCTAGTGATCGCACCAGTGGACATAGATTTCGGTGTTGACAAGGACAAGGTCATCTCATGACCGTGACACCAACCGAGCTAGTAATGGAAACAAAACAAATGGTATAAAAACTATAGAGGGTGAAGCAAAGCAACCACTGACTGGAGAGGAGGTGGAACTCAACTGAATCAGTGTTACTAACGCAGTCAAGGCCACATTGCTTTGTCTGTTTGAGAATGTCATGTTTTTGTGAAAAGGAAACTTGCCTTGCTCAAAAAGCGGCCTATTTGCTACCTTCTAACAGAAAACACATTTCCCAACTTAACACCAGTATGCTTGTTTGGATGCATTTTGTAGCCTCAAGAATGAATCACTCCTCCTTTTCCAAACCTGTGAAGGCAAAGCCTGTTTGGCCTTTATAAAAACAGAATCCTTCCATCTACACCTGTCTCTCTGAGCAACTACCATCACAGAAAGATGGAAATGTTGTTTATTTTCCCCGTCTGAATATCCTTGGTTCAACTTTAACTCATTCCTCCTTGTGTGTTCCTTTGTACTGGGTGAAGGCTGAGAATGTGACGCAGAGGGCCGAATGCCCGGGTTGTCATCTGACAATACCAATCACCACTTGTCGTCTGCATCCCCTGATGCACAGCCAGGATTAGTGATGTGTTTAATGCAACAAATCATGCTCAGGCCCCCTTGCCTAATCCCCCTCCTGCTCCAGCCATAACTACTTTATCTGAGGGCCCTTCTCACTCGTCTCAACACCCAAAAAGAGAGAAAAATGTGGTCTTTGAAGCTCAATTCCGATTTTGCACACCATCAAGGTTTTGACTCTGTGTCTGATGGAAGGACAGCTGGTGTCCCCAGATTGAATTTGAAGCATAAGATCCCTCCCCACAGAGGGGCCAGTGTTATCATGCTGAGGCTAATGTGATGGATATCACAGTGAAATGCTTTAGGAAACAACCGCTGTTGGCAGCTGGCACCAACAGTGTTGGCCATCGAAAGCAACACTCCTGCATCTAATCTAAACCTTTCCTTTGAAATTCTAAAACATTTGCATAAATGTTTGCGACTTCGTGTACATGTATATCTCATTTAGACCGTAAAGTTTCAAGTTTTTTTTCAATTTGACCTAAGTAAACCCAGTGTTTCACTGTTCTCACTGTTTATTCAGTCTGTGAGGACTTTAACTTGAATGGTCCCTGAGCATGTTGATTTTGAGAACGAGAGAATGAACATGTGTGAAAAGGGATTAATTTAAGGGACACTAAAGAGAAGGATCCAAAAGCCCCTGAGCTGAAAGCTTGACCCACTTCTGTAGTCTGTGGGGTTGTAGACCATCCACATCAACATCCTTCCCCTACTTGTCAATGCGTAAGAAGCAGATCTATTAGTCAATATTGTCAGACACAGATAGAAAAAGTACCTTTACTTTGCGAATGTGTTGCAAATGAACCAAGTATTTTTAATATTAGAGATTAGGAATTGCTTGACTGGCGGAATAAAATAAAAACAGGTTCCTCAGTCACATGATTCAGTTGCAGTCACTATAAAATAAAAGGCTGCAGATAAGAAAACCTTAACGTAGGAACAACCTCAAGCATGATGATGCCGTGATGGGAGCGTGAGGCCATGATGGGTTCATTCTGCTCCCTGCACACAGATGTATCTTCATGCAGTCTCACTACGTCTGGGAGATTGGACGACTGCTGGCTGTAAATGAAGCCTTTCCCTGACATCTATCAAACTGTCTTTCTTTCATAAAAACACCAGGAGCAAATAACACACACTTTTTTATGGACACGCTTCCACACTCTGCACACACACTCTCTGTAAGAGCTTCTGCAGGGTCTTAAGTTAACCTGTTTGATCCACCCTGTCAGCACCTCCTCTCCATCAGTCCTCAGTTCATCACACCTGATCCCTTCATCTCTCACTCTGCACCTCCTGTTTGTCATCTAGGCATCATGTAGGACTCAGTGGAACCACGCACACTCTGCTTCTCTTGAGTACAAGCAGGAGCCCGTCCTTGTGCTACCTATCAGAGAAGGCACACGTTATTCTTACCTTACAACAGAGCAGATGTTCTTAATTTGGTTGAATTTTGAAAATGGGAGTAGAATGAAAACCTATAGTACGGTGGGCGACATGTGCAAACGCCCTGCAACTTAAGAAAACACATGCAAATAGACATAACACAAGCAAGTTAAGAAACATTCTTATTAATTGGACAACGCATGTGCAGCATTCAGCAAACGCGCTCCAAATATAGAAACGTACTTATTGTTGTGCCATAAAGGCCCTGGTTTAAGTGCTCACCCTTGTGTTGAACAGCAAATTGGTGAAAGAACTTGAATAATCTCACAAGATGAAGGGGAACTTCCACGCAATTAGGGATATTGTAATAACTGGATTCCACGTGGAATGTAAAATAAATGCTAAAATGTTAATGATCCAGATTGAGACTCCTGGAGAAAGAAGCCTGGTTGGGCCTAATCCTAGTCTTTCATCCATGGTTGTCTCTCCAGGTGACTGGCTGGCTGTAGCCCCATCACACCCCTCCCCTTCCTGAGGACCACACACACCTGTCACACCTCCCAGTACGACCAGGATGGAGCCCACCAAAGTCCAGTCAGAGGGTGGGCTCAATGTCACCCTTACCATCCGCCTCCTCATGCATGGCAAAGTAAGTACACATTCACTGTGGCTACCCCTGCACTCAACATGAATCTTGCCTTGCATGGTTGTCATGTGTATTCATGGAACATGCATGAAAAAATATGATTCGAGCGTATTTGCGCATGGCTGTGAAACATGCCAGGGTCATGCGGACGAGTAATAGGATTGAAGCAACCAGCTCCTTTTACATGTGGACATCAGACTATAGCGTGACTGCTAATCTGCCTCAATAATATTTATACGGCAAAAATAATTCCCCATAAGCGTCCTCTCAGCCAAACCCTAACCACAGGATCAGGTGGTGGTTGTCCTTAGCGGATGCCTGCAGCAGTCAGGCTCCAGCACAGGGGGATGTTCTGCATGTGCAGCGGGGCCTGTCTGTGTCTCAGCCACCCTACAGCAGCAGGAGGGCATGTGACCTGGCTGGGAAGGTGAAGGAGTGTTGGTGCTGGCAGCCAGGGCTGACCCTCCCCACTGAGCCCCACCAGGCCCATGAAGACGGATGGCATGCAAATGTTTGGCTGACAACACAACCATTTCACCTCTGTATAAGCAATGTTGTGAAGAACTACATTTTAGTTGGAAAAAAACATGCGTGCAGGTTTCTTGATATTTGAGTATTATTTCATTGCAGGAGGTTGGAAGCATTATTGGCAAGGTATGTCTGAATGTTATGCTTTCTCCACATATGTTATTCATGAATATAAGCACACGTGCCGACCAGTTAGGTATTCTGACTCACTGCTTTCCAGAAGGGGGAAACCGTGAAGAAGATGCGAGAGGAGGTCAGTTTCCTTCTCTCACTAACAAGGCTGTCATTTACAGTTCATACATTTAGCAAATGCTTTTATCCAAAGCAACAAAAAAATTGTGCACACAGACAGTAATGCAGGAGATGACATGAGGCAGAGATGGTACCAATGATGTGTTGTTTTCAGAGTGGTGCACGAATCAACATCTCTGAGGGCAACTGCCCTGAGAGGATCGTCACCATCACAGGCCCAACAGACGCCATCTTTAAGGCCTTTGCCATGATTGCCTACAAGTTTGAAGAGGTATTGTGTAATCATTCTAGCCTGGATATATCTTACATCATTTGCTCAAAATCTGTCGACATCTGTCAACAAAACGCCCATGAGGGGCAACAAACTAATTGTATCTGCATGTTAAACGAGTCATTGCTGAACTCAGTGACTGAGTTCAGTGACTGCAAAACCAATTTCAGGTTCACATTTTTCCAAAAAAGTAGGGTGCTCTGCAAGTTCTTAACAACATGTATCGAAACGGCAACATGAAAACTATTTTGAGACCGTGTCACAGATTTCACATTGTTTAATCAAAAACATTTCCTCATTTTGTAGGATATAATCAATTCCATGAGCAACAGCCCTGCCCCCAGCAAGCCCCCGGTGACCCTGCGCCTGGTGGTGCCAGCCAGCCAGTGTGGCTCCCTCATCGGGAAGGGAGGCTCCAAGATCAAGGAGATGAGAGAGGTACACTAACTGTTTCTGTCTCTTCCTAATCTTGCCTTTCACCTTTCCATCATGCCATCTCTGTTCCCACAGGATAAGAATGAAGATTGTTTTATGTTGCTGTCATTTGACTCACAGAGACTTCTCGTTTCACTTAAAAGCTAGGGAAAATGGCTGTAAGTGTATCAAATGGGATTTTTAGAAGATTAACCACAAGCTGTTATAACGATTGATTCTTCAGCGAAACAGCCACTCATCAACACAACTCGTATTCCATTGATTATTTCTCTGGTTCACATTTGATGAAATCTACCTTGTAACGACCCTAAGCATGGAATTGATCAAACACAATCGCTATATTGTGTTAGATTGCCTCCTGACACTGGTTCTCCTGCTGCAGTCCACAGGTGCTCAGGTCCAGGTGGCAGGAGACATGCTGCCCAACTCGACAGAGCGTGCAGTGACAATCTCTGGCACCCCAGAAGCCATCATCCAGTGTGTCAAGCAAATATGTGTGGTCATGTTGGAGGTAGAGTATTGGGGAAGAATGGACCAATTTAATTTCAGAATGTGTTATGTCTACTAAGTAGCACGTTAGCAGTTAGCTAACACTAGTTCAACATCCATTATGCTTGTTTCAGTCTAAGACTACATGTTCTCGTAGAGTTAGACTAGCAAACATATTCACTGTCCAGTATATAATAACCACATTTCATCAGTTGCATTTTCTTATTTGGGAACATTATCGTACCATTCAGGCAAGTAGCACTCAGCAGTATATAGACTAGAGCAAGCCTACATACATTGTGCTAGTTTGCTAGCTAGCGATTTTGCGAACCATTGCCACTATAATTAGCTCTATTTCTTACCTCACTTGATCCTCTGTCAATCCAGAAAGACTGAAGAAAAACAGATCTGATGCAGCAAAGTAGTAGTACTTTAGTATCAGGTAGGCTATAGGAAAATAATTCCCGCCACAAACTAGTACACTGCCACTGGGTGGGCACCATGGATTAGACTGATAATTTGCTCAAACTTTGTAACCAAGCAGACAGCGGTCTCACAAGCAGCAGCCAAAAACACTTTGAAAAAGACCAGATACTCAGCAACTTTGACCAGCTTGGGTCATCACAAACAATTAATATAAAACAACTTACCAATGATGTTTTCATCCAGCGGCTGTCCGTTTGAATTTACCATAGCTACCTGCACGTGGCTAGCTGTGCTCCATGCTAACATGTTCACTTGCTTGGCTAGTAGTGGAGCTGTAGGGACTCGCAGCACAACACTGGTAATAAATGGAGCTAGCTTGATCCATGTTGCTGCTAGATTTTAAAACTCCCGCGAGCCAAATAAACTGAGAGAGTGGCAAGTCCACTTGTAAGGGTGTGGAATCCACCCCAATCCTAACAAGACACAGTTCTGCTTTGCAGTGATGGGGGCTCTTCTCTCATTGAATTTGCCTCTCTCGAAAACCTTTTTCCAAAGTGTTTTCGATCTTTTTTTCAACCTTTTGAAAACTATTTTTTTCAACCTTTTTTCAAAAACTTTTTTTCAACCTTTCAAAACTTTTTCACACGTGAAGTGAGAGGAGAGGATCGGAGAGGGGAGAGGACAACAAGAAGCCTAGAGTGTCACTCAAGCTGCTCAATGACAGTGACAGTAGTCACACAAGTTACACAACACACAATATATTTGGCGACCTTCCAGAGTGTCCTTGATGTAGGTCAAGGGTCAGAGATGGTCTTTTCTGTCTCTCTCTCAACACACCCACGTGTCCTGACCTAACCTCTCTCCCCTCTGTGCCCTCTCCCCAGTCCCCACCTAAAGGTGCCACAATCCCCTACCGCCCCAAGCCTGCCTCCACCCCTGTCATCTTTTCAGGTGGCCAGGTAAGAGTTAGCCCAGAAACACACCCTGCCTGTTACTGCTCCCAGCACAGAAACATGCAAGTTTAGGAAGGAGTAGAACCAGCTTGCTGCGGGTCACATCTTAATGGAAAGCTGTTAAGTTATGTTGAAAGCAGTGGTTTAAAGGGTTTGAACTTGCGGCCATCTAAGAATTCCCCCCCTCGCTGCATTATGTGTTATTAATGTAGTGTTGGCATCATTGCAGGGATTGGAAGAATACAAATTGTCCAAATTGTTCTTTGAGAAAGCAACTTTGAGAACTTAAAGTAAAAACTAAAATGTGTATGCAGTGTGTGAGATAGGCCAGTATGGGAACAGTTGTGACTGTTGTATAACCAACCTGGCTGCAGTCCTAAGGGAATGACTGGCATGCACGCTTTTTTATCTAAAATACCTTGAAAAGCATTACTGAATGTGGTTGCTACTGCTGCTGCAAAATTCATCTTCTGACTAACATTGATATTGAAATAATATATCTTGAACTGAGTCTGGCTGCTTAGTGTGAAAATACCTTGATTTTGTTGTCTTTGTAAGCTCCTGAACACTGTCACTAGGAGTAATGTATACATATTAGCCTGTACATAGTTTCCAAAATATATCAATGGTGTCATTATTTGCTCAATTGGAATCAATTGAGCTAATAGAAGAATGATCTCTAGATTGTTTGAAGCTAATTGATTATAAAGTTGTCTTTGTACATGTTGTTGTTTACAGGCCTACACGATTCAGGGACAGTATGCCATCCCACACCCAGATGTGAGTTTTCTGTCGTACTGTACGCTGCCGCCATCTTGTCATCAACAGTAATCTGCATGGATTTCTCGTGCCAGTGCCTACACATTAACAAGCAATAAAACACATCATTTTAAAACGTGTAATTCAATTGATCTAATCAGAAATTATTGACATTGGACTTTATTCTTTGGTAGATACATTTTAAAATGTTTAAACTGATTAAATGAGGATCCCAAGCTATAAAATATATTCACACGCTAGAAGACTCAACATTGTGTCTAGATTTGCTGAACGGTTGCAACGTAGAACAGTTGTTGATTGTGGCTAAATAAAGGACGTGTAAGCAAAGCGCTGGTCTGCGGTGTGGACACTACCTACATTCCACAAGGCCATCTAGTCTCCATTAATAATTTTACTTCATCTGTCTTTGTCGTGAGTGCATCTCCAAAGCTATCGCATGTCAGATTCTTTAATTCGGAAGACAGCAGTGATTGATGACGAAGGAGGCATTGGTTGACGTTACGATCACTCAAGAAGGTGCTCGACATCCTCTCCACCCTCATTAAAACTCCTCTTAGAGGGGGAAAAACCTTCTTGGGCGCCCATCGCTCTATTTCGGATGCAGGTGACAGATGAGAAAGGAGAGTAAAAAGTTTAATATGTGAAAAGTGTAGGACTGACTGAAACATGAAGGTTGTCTGTCACCACAAGGTTGAACATCTTTGGCTCTAGTTAAGAAATGGTTATGGGGTCAGGTGTATTTGTGGTGTACAATAATTCAAAGTTGTGCACAAATCAGGACACCTAGTTTCTTTAAAAAAGACACTGTTTAAAATAGTCATAGGGGTTTCCTTATGTGTTTTTCAGTAGTCATAATGAAATGTATCATGTCCTTCAGGATCAATAATTTATTTCAGTTGAGTCAATTGTAGCTACATCGTGGCACGCCTTAAACCAGACTGCATAAAACTTTAACCCTTCTGATTATTATACCACGACCGAGGGCAATAAATCAAACAACTACTTCATCATCATAATTGTTGAAAACCCAACTGCCAAAATAGCAAAGATCAAAATAGGCCTTAAGGTTCTTTCTATCTCTCTCGCTCTCCCTCTCGCTCTCCCTCTGTCTGTCTCTCTCTCTCTCTCTTTGTCTCTCTCTTTCCTTCTATCCTTTTTTGTTCTCTCATCCTCCGCCACAGTCTGTCATGGCCTCCTTTCCTCACATTTCTTCACTTTTGGTTGACTTGGTTTCTTGGTGACCTGTCTTGTAACAATAACCTCTTAGTTATCCTATCCCTCCCTGTTACCTCCTTCAGCAGTTGACCAAGCTCCACCAGTTGGCTATGCAGCAAACCCCCTTTACCCCTCTCGGACAGACCACCCCCGCTTTCCCTGGTACGTACCCACAAGCCCTCTCCAGCCTTCTCTCTTGCACCTTTAGAAACACTCTCTTCTCTCCCTTCCAGTTCCTTTAGTGCACCCTGACATGCCCCTGGTGGATGCTCTGCCTGTGAAAACTCAACTCTTCTCCTGTTATAGTTTTCTTTGTTTTTGCTGCTCCCCTCTGCATGATGTGCTTTCTCTTCTGAGGCAGGGTCTCCCCTCGGGACCAACATAGTTTTAACTGTGCGTGTGCACTCGGTTTTGAAATCATGTTACATCACAGCTGTCCTTGCTGGTTCGTGGGAAGCTTTATATCCTCTGTTCACCAAATCGTACGTACACATCACACCATCGCAGACTCTACATCCAGGTTTTAAAAGATACTGAATTATTCCCCCCAAAAAATGTATTACAATGCTTGTTTAATATACAGCTACAGGTATTTTGAAAACCACAAAACCAAGGTCTTATTAATAAAGATGCATTTGATTCCTTTACAACAGTGTCATCTCCAAGGACTTGACGATTACCATTTCATAATACGACAAGAATGATAGATAAAAAAAAAGACCCTTTGTCTCCTTCAAAAAAATGGTTAGTTTTGATCTGCGTTACAGGGAGCCATCCCTTAAATACCCTTCAAAGCACATGAACACATGAACACATGGACACATGGACACATGAACACATGGACACATGGACACATGGACACATGAACACATGAACACATGAACACATGAACACATGAACACATGAACACATGAACACATGAACACATGAACACATGAACACATGAACACATGGACACATGGACACATGAACACATGGACACATGAACACATGGACACATGGACACATGAACACATGAACACATGAACACATGGACACATGGACACATGAACACATGGACACATGAACACATGAGCAAATGAACACATTGACACATTAACACAAGACTTTCCTCTTGAAGAAATACGATCAATATAACAAAACAACACAGGTGTTTTTCTTTTGTATCTTGTTTCACTGGAAAAAAAATTGTCAGAAACAAAAATATCCATTCAATATACTGTCCTTGTGCCCTCTGGTTTATAAAATGTGACAATAACCAAATATTTACCAAGAAAAATATATTTGGCCTAATCCCGATAATTCTGCCTTTGAAATGTATGCAAGGGAACAGGGAATTAGGAGGTGAATGTGGTTGATGCTGAAGCAAAACAGTGTATTTGCTTTTCACTTTTTGACAGAATATAAACAAACTCCTCCTTGCATGGGTGATTTGGGGTCCGGCTTCCCAACACCCAAGTCTGGACCCAGAAGCCCTCAGTTCTATACAGCATGACTGGTTTGATGGTTGGTGATAAGTGGTGCTGTGCTCTCTCTCTCCTCCCATGCTTGCCTGCTGTGCTGCTCAGGTCTGGACGCCAGTCCCCCAGCCAGCACTCATGAACTCACCATTCCCAATGATGTGAGTAGAGGAGTAACCTAGCCAGACAACAATGGTCCAACCTCTGTTGAGGTGAATTCCATTTCAACTGATGAAATGTTCAACTGTAAACATCCCCCCCTGTGTGGAACTTCTTCATTGTCCTGTAGAAACGGTTAACTGTGTGATCAGCATTTCCTCAAAGCTAAATGGATGTTTGACCTTATTGAAGACTTGTTCAATAATGGACCTTCTTCCTTACTACCAGGACTACTTTAACATTTAGATGTAATTGATCCCGACCCTTTTATGAACTAATAATCTATTCTTACATGCTTGCCTCAAAGATTTCCCTGAAAGATGCTGCCCAAGGCCTTTCCTCTAAGAACCTTTGGTGTGTCTTCCCAGCTAATAGGCTGCATAATCGGGCGCCAGGGAACCAAGATCAACGAGATCCGACAAATGTCTGGGGCGCAGATCAAAATTGCTAACGCCATGGAGGGTTCGTCTGAGCGCCAGATCACCATTACAGGAACCCCTGCCAACATCAGCCTGGCCCAGTACCTCATCAACGCCAGGTAAACCTTCACCTGGCACAGCAGGACGTTAACCCAGCATGATGCCTCTCTGAAGTGAGCCAGTTCACATATGCTGGCTGGTATCACCACAGGGTTGCTTCATTAGCAAATAAGTCTTTTTTACCTCCAAATAACTTCAGTGTCACTGGTGTGTCCTCACTGTTACCATCACTACCAGATTGTGACAACAGACATTTAAAGCTTTTAAAGTAAGCTGGCCCCGATGTTTGGCCCAAAACACTCCCTTCGTCTAGAACATACGTCAATAACACCTCCTCTGTCTCCCTCCCAAGCCCTTTACTGATCATTACCCCTGTCCTCGCAGGACCAAGTACAGTCACCCTAGGAATGGTGAGGAAGGGAGTTTGCTGCTAGATAACATGTCTCCTACACCCAGGCTTCTCAGCTGTAGATAGGACGCTGCATTCTCCTGCTGCATGGCCACTATCTTCTCACAGTCTTCCACAAAGATTTTCTACCAGTAAACATAGTAAATAGCATTTTTGCAGAATGATACTTTGTTTTGAACCTTTGTCATTTCTGTAAGCGGTTTTCAAGGCAGCGGTGAGGAACTAACGGCTGCTGCTTTCCCACCGTCCTACCGGCAGGTTCAGGGACGTGGCAGCTATGTGGAACGACCCGTCATCTATGACCACCTCCTGAAGTCCCCAAATCTGTTCCCTTTATCAGAAGCCAACAGCGACAACTGTGTGCTAATAAACCCCCACATACTGTGTACTCCAACAGAACATTTTTTGCCCCATAGCTAATGTCCTTAGTTATTGGCCATTAGACTTTAGTAGTAGCCTGATTCTTAAAGAGGCTATTGCTAATGCAAAGCTAACAAAAGTGTGTTTTTACTTTTGGTTAATGTGCAGTAGTTTAGTATAGTATTGAGGCATGCTGATTGGATATAGTAGTTTCCTTGTCAGGAAAGTAAGAAAATGTATAAAAAATGGAAAATCAA
The DNA here is from genome assembly GCF_021917145.1 of Hypomesus transpacificus. NCBI lineage: Eukaryota > Metazoa > Chordata > Actinopteri > Osmeriformes > Osmeridae > Hypomesus > Hypomesus transpacificus. The sequence goes on along the minus strand of NC_061082.1, from coordinate 1,940,187 downwards.
AAGAAGAAAAAAAAGTGCAAGCACTGTAATTACATTTGATTCCTGCGAGCAATGCTGTTGGAAATAAGTGATGTGATGCTGTTTTGAAGGGAAAATGCTGTCATGTGTGAGAGCAAAATTAAAAAGCCTGTTCTAAAATGTTAGCAGGTTTAGGAGCGTAGCCATTCTGAAGGTAAACATTAAGTTGACAACTTCTGTCAGTGTGTTTACCAGTACTTGCTGAGTGCTTTTGATTGGTTTCAATCAAAATCAATTGCTAAATCCATATGCATGGCAAAAGTATAGGATAACAACATCAGAAGACCTTGAAGATATAAATCTGCAAAGCTTTCACTGTTGTATAAAAGTGTCTAAGCTTATCAGAACGTCTCTTTGTTTTCTATCTCTTCCCTCCATCCTTCCTCCCCCCTTCCCCAAACTGTTCTAGGCTGACAGAGTTCACTGGAATGGACGCGCTCTAATTTCTACCCATCATCCTTCACTTGATCACATGACCCTTGAGCCAATGACATTGCACTTAGATATTTAATTTCTCTCTGTATGTAGTTCTCCTACCTTTTAAGTGATTCAGGTTTATATTTTCTTGTGAAGATGTGTCTTTGTAAATCTCACTGTTATCCGGATTCTTTCTAACTGTTCATGACGCTACAACGTTAAAAGGACTCCTATTCTGACACTCTGGTACTGTCCATAGCATCACTTGTAACCGACATTGCCATGCATTTCATTTGTATACATGTATTTATATTAATCGTGAAAAAAGTGAGTTATTACAGGCACCTAAGAGCCATTTCTTGAACAAATTTGTTGAATGTTTTTTCCCCAACCTGTAGTGTTAGGCTGTTGAAACACATTTTTGGTGAAAGGTAGGTGAGAGTGTGTGTGTGTGTGTCATGTTTGCTCTCCAGTGTGTCTGGCAGGCTGACTGACATCTGGGATAAGGCTTGTAATCCATCTGACATCTATGCATTTTGGATTCACTTTCAACGACTGTGGTGGAACTGGCAGAAATTCACTGGAAAAGTTCAGTGGTTAAGGAATGCTGATTTTCGCTGCTGAGTCTTTCTGCCCCACATAGACCCTTGTCAACAACCTTCCAGAAATCATCTGTTTGTATCCAAATATGCGGGGGGGGGGGGGGGTACTGTGTAGTTACTTCCTCCCACTGAAAGTGAATATCAAAATGTTTTAATTGACAGAAATCAGCTCTTGTACTTGTAAAGGGCTGATATGTGAAGTTGAGTGGCTTTTATTGTAAACAAAGATGACTAATCACACCTGCTATAAAGCACTTCAGAAAGCCTTCAGAAAATGAACAGTAACTGTCAGTGTGCTGCCTGTGGTGCGTGGTGCTCTGTGCTTGACTTTCCTGTGTGGCTGTAGGGGAGCAGGGAGCTGGCTGAGAGTGTTCCTGTGTGGCTGTAGGGGAGCAGGGAGCTGGCTGAGAGTGTTCCTGTGTGGCTGTAGGGGAGCAGGGAGCTGGCTGAGAGTGTTCCTGTGTGGCTGTAGGGGAGCAGGGAGCTGGCTGAGAGTGTTCCTGTGTGGCTGTAGGGTAGCAGGGAGCTGGCTGAGAGTGTTCCTGTGTGGCTGTAGGGGAGCAGGGAGCTGGCTGAGAGTGTTCCTGTGTGGCTGTAGGGGAGCAGGGAGCTGGCTGAGAGTGTTCCTGTGTGGCTGCAGGGTAGCAGGGAGCTGGCTGAGAGTGTTCCTGTGTGGCTGTAGGGGAGCAGGGAGCTGGCTGAGAGTGTTCCTGTGTGGCTGTAGGGGAGCAGGGAGCTGGCTGAGAGTGTTCCTGTGTGTGGCTGACTGTAGGGTAGCAGGGAGCTGGCAGAGAGTGTTCCTGTGTGTGGCTGTAGGGGAGCAGGGAGCTGGCTGAGAGTGTTCCTGTGTGGCTGTAGGGGAGCAGGGAGCTGGCTGAGAGTGTTCCCGAGCCATCCATCTCAGTTGCCTTTTATTTAGTTTCTCATCTGCGTTAATCTAAATCATGATCACACAAGCTCATGTACATCCATGTTCTTTAAAACAGCATTCAGCATTTCTTAAGCATGAGAAACTTTATGAAACCGTTACAGCTTGAACTTTTTGTATTGTCTGTAAAAATTCATATTTGTTTTCATTGTACTAGAGCAGCAAGACATGTCAAGGTATTTGGTCTTCTCTCATGTCAATTCTGAGGTATGAACATTTCTGAGTTGGATAACACTTATGTTTGATGATTCGCTGCTTGCAGGTCTTTATTAGATTTAACTTATTGAGGTTGACTTTGAAATGTTTTGTAAAAAGGAAAAAATAAAATTCACTTTTTGCCCCTTGATCTACGTTAATGGTAATGGTGTTTTAGGACAAAATCCAAGTAAAACATGTCTAACAAAGATGATGTTCTTGTTCAGCATAATTTGCTCATCTTTGGAACCGCAAATGTCATAAAATCAGTGAATTCTAAAAGGTAAATCTCAAAAGAGTTTAGGGGATAGAGCATTTGACTGGACAGAGTCAGGTCCCAGGTTCAAATTCCCCCATGTTGATTTGGATAAAAGGGCTACATGGAAAGCAACATGTTCTGTTGTGTTCATACTGAGCCTGTATCAGAGACCCACCAGCTCCCAGAGCTTCATAGTAGCTATATTTACATTAACCTACTTCTATCCAGTAGAGGGTACACAATGCACCACCCATTCACAAGGTCAGGGGTCACCTCGGGACAGCCCTCAGGCTCCACAAGGTAACAACTGAAATAACCAAACTTTAAATTCAATTTCTGAATTCAGATTGGAAACCTAAACTGATTCAAACATTATTAATTCATTTTATAAATCATTGTTATTCTGTTGATAATCAAATATTCAACATTATTAGAATAGTAATAACAAAATAGATTGCTAAACTATTTGAAACAGTTCACGTTGAATCATACTTCAATCCACTCTAAGAAAAGCAATCATTTTTTTGTCTGAAGGCAATGTTCCCTTGAATGACCTACATCTAGATTCTAGTATGTGATTGGTTGAAGAGCTCAGAGGTGGTGTTAACCTGCTGAGAGGTGGTGTCTGTGCCTTTTGCCTGGACAACCTGAGGACTCAACCAGCCAAGGCTACCTGAGCCAGCGGGGATGCCCGCCTGCCATTGGCTACATGGGTAATACATTTCACACATCTACAACGACACGTAAAAAATGCATATTATTCATCTTCCGAGACAAGGTCATCTACAGCATCACAATCAATGAAAAAAGTAAATGGCTCTTAGAATGAGTAAACTGTATGGAAATTAAACCAGTCAATGCAAACAGTAAGAACCTGTTTTGTGTTTAAATTTCCACTACAAACCCCAGACAAAACATCCGCCATTGCTACAAGACAACATGTTTAATGGGTTGTTTCAGTTCACTTTTATTTTGGTGTCTGCAATGTTGTTAATTGCATTAGTCTTTGTTTTATTTGTTACCAAACTTGAGCACGGGCGACCGCTTGTGCTGGGACCCGCCCTCTGGGAGGCTCCAAGGTCCACAGGCATGTCTCCAAATTAGCAGCATCACTCTGGGGGGGAACAAGAGGTCACCTTTTCCTGAGCTTCGCCATCAGTCCTAACTAGATGTTGCAACGCCTGGAAAATAAGCCCAAATTAAAGCACCACCTTGATTGCTCTCCCCAAGTCCCTAAATAAATTTTATGGTGCATTCCTTGACTCTAAATTAGGCTAAGTAATCCTTGTAATAAACAATTTCAACCTTGCCAGGGAACTAGATTAGGCTGCTGGGGCTCTTATCTTGCAAATATTGCACGTGCAAAATTTGTTGGTACATTTTGGCAATTTTTCAAGTACACAATCAAGGACATCTCACTAATCCCTGTCTGTCTAAGGGTGTGTGTATTGTCAGATTTCTTCAATACAGGCTCCTTATCTGCCTAAAGTCCTTTCCTGTTGACAGTAGTTTTGTGACCTTGATAGGGGTGGGTGCAGGTTTCATGCTGAAACAACCATAGATTGGGTGCTACCTTAAAAAGAATGACATTTCCCAATGGGAACACATCTAGTAATGCTACGCACAACTGAAGCTATAATCAGAGCTCGCCGGTTTTTGGGGCAGAAATATATATACATATATATATATATATACATATGAATGAGAGAGAGAGAGAGAGAGAGAGAGAGAGAGAGAGAGGAGAGAGAGAGAGAGAGAGAGAGAGAGAGAGAGAGAGAGAGAGAGAGAGAGAGGTGAGGAGAGAGAGGAGAGAGAGAGAGAGAGGAGAGAGAGAGAGAGAGAGAGAGAGAGAGAGAGGTGGAGAGAGAGAGAGGTAGAGAGGAGAGAGAGAGGTGGAGAGAGAGAGAGAGAGAGAGAGAGAGAGGGTGGAGAGAGGAGAGAGAGAGAGAGAGAGGAGAGGAGAGAGAGAGAGGAGAGAGAGAGAGAGGTGGAGAGAGAGAGAGGTGGAGGAGAGGAGAGAGGAGAGAGAGAGAGAGAGAGAGGAGAGAGAGAGAGAGAGAGAGAGAGAGGAGAGAGAGAGAGAGAGAGAGGTGGACAGAGAGAGAAGTGGAGAGAGAGAGAGGTGAGAGAGAGAGAGAGAGAGAGAGAGAGAGAGGACGACCAGAGAGAGAGGTTGGACAGAGAGAGAGGTGGAGAGAGAGAGAGAGAGAGCTTTGTACAGGTTTACAACAACTATATGTGGCTTCCTGTCCTGAAGCTGGGAGCTCTCCAGTGAAGTGTTTGCCTGAGGACGGAAGCGTGACAGGCAGTGAAACAGTGAAACATTCAGAGGTTTGAATAAGTTCATTTTAAAGGTTGAGGCTTCTGTTCTGGGAACCAGTTTGTGGAATGGAATTGGACAATTTTCCAGACACGTCAATTTGCTCTCTTTGAAGCAAGACCTTATGACAATGAATAATTGTTTATTGGCTTAATCAAACAGCTGTGAAATCCTATTGAACTGTCAAACGTAACGCTATCTTACAACCAACGGGCCCCGACATATAAATCATTATTAACCATCTTACAATCACTTTTCTACCAACAGATATTTTTGCTGATATAATTTTTTTCATATTGTATATATACACTTAAAACACAGTCCTCTTGATTCTGAAATAACGGCAGCTTCGATTACATTGCAAGGATTGAAGATCCTTCAGATGAACCGTCTCAGTTCTCTTCACCTTCCTGAGCTCTGAGATCACCTTGACCCCAACAACTGACCGAGTCAGAGAGCAGCGCTTCATTTGGATTTACCACACTGATTCTGATTCATCTGATTCATTCCCAAAAGTATGTCCCATTATTGTGTCAGAAGTGACTGGAGCACTGTTAGCCAATGCAGTGCTCATCCTCATATATGAATATATGAACCCTTCACTGGGGATATCCAGGGAGTTTGTAAATGGAAAATTATAGCACATAAATCAGTTGCATCACCACTGCAAATCTGACTGATGCCAGCTGAGGGGTGGTTTATGGAGCGGTTAGTGGTACACACACTCATGGATGTATTACAGTTACTAATCAGACAGTCACGCCCCAGTAACCCTGCTGCTGATGTCATTAGGTGTCAGGGACTCACTCCCTCCGAGGCTGCAGCGATAAGAGTATAAGTGTGATGAATCACTGGGGACAAAAGGCTGCTCTAATCAGGATCTCACCCAGTCCAAAAAGATGGATTCACTTTGTCACCAAACTGATGCGTTCCAATGCATTAGCCAGCTAAGAGAAGCAGAATTCACTCATGGCAACAGACACGTGTGATTTGTTTAGTAATAGGCTTGAGAGTTTGGGGAATGTGTTTCAAGGCAGGTGCGTTGGGAAACAATGGACAAGTTGGCTGGTAAGAAGTCAGGGTTTATCATAAATCAAATCAAAATGTATTTGTAAAGGGCTTTGTATAGCCCTTTAAATGATGAATCTGATAAGCCCTGACTCCTTACCTGCCAACTCATCCATGGGCATCATCATCGTCCACTCAGTGTTCCGCTCTCACAACCCAACAGCACCTTATGAACACACACGTGTTCACACACTGACCTGGAGACCCAGACACATAGCCCATGCTGCTTGGCTGAGTATCACACCTGACACTGATTGCAGAGGTTGAAATGTAATGGGGACAAAAAGTGAGATTGGCCATAATCTGTCCTTAATGTATGTAAATTGCATTCATTTATGGTGTTTCATTATAATATTTAGAATAGGGAATGCAGTTGGATTTTGGTGTGCCGATTCTAGGTGGTTATATTTTTCATCTGCCTTTACCCATTGTGCGGAACAATATGAGCACGGCTCACTCTTTAGATGAAAAGACTAAGGAGGTAAACATGTCCCATTACTGCAGCAGTGGAACTCATTGAAAAGACAGTGTAAAGAATATTTAGTTCACAGCAGCAAGACTCACAGTAAAATCTAAATGAAGATGAAACTGCAAGACTAAGGTGACCTGATTTGACAAGACACGAGGGATGTGGGACAAGGTGCTGATGTGTAGCCAGAGCTTGACGGGAGCCTTGTTAGCATTCCTACAGAAAGATCCTCAAGCAGACTACATCCATAACCTGCTAGCCTTGGGTACCTTTTTGATAAATATTTGCCCTTTTGTCGTCACTTCATGAATGTGTAGGTTGGCTATGTTTGATTCCTAATATTGGTGTGCATGTTGTCTCTGTGGGCCAGAGTGTGAAGACCGGTGTACATGCTGGAAAAAGACGAGGCTTTAGATGAATCTGAAAACACATCCTCCTTCTCACTTAGTCTCCAGACTCTGTAAGGTGCACACAGTAATTGGGCCCATTCAGCCCTGCTGGATCTTTCTGTGCTGTGACTAACTAAACGCTGTGTGTAATCACCAGTACCGTGCAGTGGGTGAATGGCTTAGCGGAGGAGACACAGTTGTATTTCTCATCAAACATTTTTGGTCTATACTGCCTCCTATACTGTGCAGGAAGGTTATTTAGAGAGATTGAAATTCAGAGTTTGTTCAATCAACGCATCAAGTCTCCTCCATCAGTTCTCTGTACAACAATGCAACTAGTTCAGACACATTTAGCGTTGTGGGTAGTAATCTCATGGAAATGTAGCTCTAACCAAGAGATTTGAGCTTGAACAGCTAAATAATGTCCCGTGGTAGTAGATACTGCGACTAAAATCAGTTCTTCATGTTGGACCTGTTGGCCTGGGGACTTCTGGAGAGAGAGGTGGGGTTCAGGCGGCTGTGTAGCAGTGCTAAAACTTGTTTTGTTATTTGTTACGAAAATGCAATTCCCCATTTGTTTTACAAAAGGGCAGAACAAACAATTTCAGACTGTAAATCTCCATTATCAATTATAGACTGTGACGCATTAGTTTTCATCTTATTCTGTAGCAATTTAATAAATCAATTAGGCAGTTTGTGATGATGGAAAGCATTCATTATTACACTTCAATATTGAATTGCCTGGAGAAGCGTAAGTAAATCCCTTCAGTTTCATAGAGAACATTAACAACAATATAGCTCTTCTATCAACTTTATTGCAGTTTCAGTTATCGTGCAAAACAGAAGGATTTTTATAATAATTTAATCTCATAACAATTTCTTCAGATGTGTTGATGTCTAACGTTCTGCATTTTTTTAAAAATGCTAAACCTACATCCAGTTGTTTCATTTACAATAATCAATAATGTATCAACTGAATCATGTGGTCGAGGACTATGGCAGCTAATATTCTGAACACCTCTACTGGCTCTACACATAACACATTTAGCAAATGACTGAGAAGAATACATAGGGCGAAAAGTTAAACGGCTCTGAAGCTATACCTCGGCGCCTTCACAGTTGCTTATTTAATTTAGGCACGCTTTTTTTTCGGGGAGGAGAATGTAATATCTTGGCAAACGACCGATTGTCCAATGAACACAAACCAAACCTCCTTACTCATCTATCCTCTTGGAATCAGCCGCTCGACTGACTGGAACACCAACAAGTGCATCTCTCGTCTCGTCTCTTCTCTAGACGGTCACAATACTACGTGGGGTTGTACAGTGCCTCATAATGGTGTAGTCATTCATGTCTACACGATAACTTGGAGAGAGTGGCAAAACTTTGACATTTAATAAATGCCCCTCACTTCAAGGAAGATAACAGAATGTAGAATGTTTGGACGGGGAATTCAGAAAACTTTTCCACACCGTCGTTTTTGCGTTCTGAGCGGAAGTCTGGATAAAGTTTTAAATAAAAATGCATCATTGGAAATGTAAATAGCCAAGGACAAGGACGCTATGAACATTAGAAGTGTCTTGGTTTTTAGGTTTTATCACCCAAGGAATTACAACCGCAATGTGACATTTTTATTCGTTTACAGCGTGATCCGATATCTCAGACAAATGCCTTCAACAAAGGTAGGATAACCTACAGGACATTTTGCGCAAGTAGGTCTCGTTTTCTCTTCAGCTTTTGTTTAATCACCATGGTAAATTAGCTATTTGAACCGATGTATTAATAGTAAGTTCAAAGATAAAGGTTAGGAAACATGCACTGCTGTAATGTAACAGAACATTTGCATTTTAAAGGCATGTTACATAGTTTGATTTATTGGATACGTTGTCATGTGTGAAAATGTGAAACTGTCAAAATGACCCCGTATGTGATATCAGAACTCATTTGGTATCACTAGCCTAGCCGGCACTAGTGATATTTTGTCACTTGATTTTCTTATCACTTCATTGTGTTATCACTTATATCATTAAAAACATTTGTTTTCACTTTACAATGAATGAATAATAATCTCACCTTTGTCACAGTTGCAAATATTTAGTATAGGCTATGCATCATGAACAAATTGCCCTTACGAATTTAATAGCCTACTGTCCACTCCCCATTATTGAGAAGTTTTCAACAGAAGGATCAAGGGATTATTTAACTCTACCTGAATCTTCAGTGCGTGTGTGTGTGTATTCATCGAGTGACAGGATGACTCGTAATTTCTTGATAAAACCTCAAAATAGCCTATCAGTTACCGATGCTCCCTTTGTATAAGGGGTATGACCTTAATCTCGGCAAGGTTGCTGTTGTTGTGGACCCAGCAAGACCACAAGAGGGAGCATATCTATAGTGCACTTAAAATATAGTGAAACAATATAAATTGTTTTAGTTTTTAAGTTATTAGTATCCTTAGCCTACTAGTTACTTTAAGGAAGGACATCTGTTTTCGGCTTTGTGAAAATATAATGTGATGCAGTGCAAATGTCAAGTATTGATTTCTTAAGTACCATATGATTAGAATAGTCTTTAAGTCATGGTATTCCATGGAATCCCAAATGATTTGGTTATGAAAGGGCATCATTACATAGGCTAGGCACTGTCATGCGGAGGAATGAAGGACCACTGAATTAAATTTCTAAACTGTAAGTCTACACACATAATTTAGGCCTATTGCAATAATGAATCTGAGACTGAAGACAATGCTTGTGTGAAATTTGATCGGGTTTTCCAGGATTTTGCAGGAAATGAAAATATACTTCATAAGTTAATTTGTCTTTTGCGAAGACACATTTTTGATAATTTTACACATCTTTTCTTGTAGGCCTGCTATCACAACTTGCAGCTACAGAGAACCAGTATTTCAATGAATTTGACTTGTATTTTTGTCTTTACACTTTCAGTTTTCGACATGGCATGAAGGTTCCTTTTCTATGTCCCGAAGCTAACAGTCAACTGGTTAAAGTTTCACACTACACACATTTGAGGTACTCCTAACCTAACCCTTCTCATGTCTCTATTGTGGCAAACTGCTTTGAGTTCTTTTTGGAATTCTCCTCAATAGACCACTTTGAAGTTTCCTTCAAAAACAGCTACAGATGGAACTACAGCTGATTCACTCAATGGAATAATGAAATAATAACCTTTTTGGTCTAGTGAGGTAATGAAAAGAGTCTTGTCTCTGTGCTTTCAAAGCATAACCACTCCACGACGATGTGTGAGGCTGTCAAAGAGGTGACTGCTGTTGCATGACAGGGCCAGTTGGACCACATAGCTGAATATGTGGAATCGCATGGGGCCTAACATGCCCAGGAATCCCCTCACACCAGCCCCCTCCGCCCTGCTGTGGGCGCTACACTTGGGAATGGTGTTCATCAGCAGCCCTGCGACTGCCTGTCCCAACAACTGCAACTGCGCAGAGAAGAACGGCTTGGCCGTGGTGCAGTGTGTGTCTCGCAACCTGGACGAGATCCCCTCAGACCTTCCCAGGGACACCGCCGTCCTGCTGCTGGCCTCCAACCACATTACCAAGATCCCCAACCAGGCCTTCAAGGACCTCCATCGCCTTCAGGAAGTGGACCTGTCCAACAACGCCATCGAGAGCCTCGACGCTGGGGCCTTCCAGGGCGTGGCGGACAGCCTGCGGGTCCTGGACCTCGCCAACAACCGCATCCGCAGCGTCCCTAAGGAGGCCTTCGCCAGGCTTCGGGCTAAAATCAACCTGTCCAACAACCCGTGGCACTGTGAGTGCTCCCTGCAGGAGGTGCTGCGGGAGCTGAGGCTGGACCCAGACACGGTGAACGAGGTGAGCTGCCACACGGCCGTGCAGGAGGAGCACGCAGGGAAGCCCGTCATTCAGGTCCTGGACTCGGGCATCAACTTCTGCAACTTCCACCACAAAACCACGGACGTGGCCATGTTCGTCACCATGTTCGGCTGGTTCGCCATGGTGATTGCGTACGTCATCTATTATGTGCGACACAACCAGGAGGACGCGAGGAGGCACCTGGAGTACCTCAAGTCCCTGCCCAGCAGCTCCCAGATCAGCAAGGACCTGGACACCATCAGCACCGAGCTCTAGCAGCCCAGCCAGTGAGGCACAGGGGGAGGGACCTCAGAGACACAGCCAGTGAGGCACAGGGGGAGGGACCTCAGAGCCACAGCCAGTGAGGCACAGGGGGAGGGACCTCAGAGCCACAGCCAGTGAGGCACAGGGGGAGGGACCTCAGAGACACAGCCAGTGAGGCACAGGGGGAGGGACCTCAGAGCCACAGCCAGTGAGGCACAGGGGGAGGGACCTCAGAGCCACAGCCAGTGAGGCACAGGGGGAGGGATCTCAGAGCCACAGCCAGTGAGGCACAGGGGGAGGGACCTCAGAGCCAGAGCCAGTGAGGCACAGGGGGAGGGACCTCAGAGCCACAGCCAGTGAGGCACAGGGGGAGGGACCTCAGAGCCACAGCCAGTGAGGCACAGGGGGAGGGACCTCAGAGCCACAGCCAGTGAGGCACAGGGGGAGGGACCTCAGAGCCACAGCCAGTGAGGCACAGGGGGAGGGACCTCAGAGCCACAGCCAGTGAGGCACAGGGGGAGGGACCTCAGAGACACAGCCAGTGAGGTACAGGGGGAGGGACCTCAGAGCCACAGCCAGTGAGGCACGGGGGGGAGGGACCTCAGAGACACAGCCAGTGAGGTACAGGGGAAGGGACCTCAGAGCCACAGCCAGTGAGGCACGGGGGGGAATCCGAGAAGTTCATGAGTTATTTTCCAGGCTTGCTTAAGTCTTAACTTCTGTGCTCAAATTCAGACGGGATTCAATAGGAAAACTCAATGGGGCATTTAATGCCCTCCACCCTAGATGAAATACAAACAGATGTGAGTGAGGGAATGTTGTTAGAGTAACAGGGATTTAATATCACAACACTGGAACACCTCCAGATACATGTTTCTGGCCCAGGCAGGGATTTCATATAAAAAAGGATGAAGTCGTTTTGTCATGGAGTCACGATCATTGTATTTTACTTGCTGTTGAAGCATTGGTAATTTGACCGGATCCTGCTCTTATTACTTTTAGAACTGATGGAAAACAAAAGGGTTTGCTAAAGTAGATTTATGCATGGCCAAGTGCCTATTTTACAGTCAAACCTTTTCACTGTGCGTTGAGGTGGTCTACACAAAGTGATCTCTGGTCCAACTTAGCCATTTACAGAAGAATGGCTCTTATTGTCAGGCAGCCAAAACCACGCGGGAGACAGAAAGCATGATTCAGTAAACATGAGAACAATTAGCGTGGGCCTGTTGTTTCATATCTGTGAAAGAGGTGACTAGAGATGGAACTATAGGTCAGTTTGAAATTCAGAATTTCTACACCCAATAATGTAGAAATTGAATTTCAGTTGATAAGTGTTTGTGTAAATGTTCTTTGTCAACTTATTCAGTGTTTTCAATTGTAAAATGTGTAACTGTGGTACATTGTGTATTGTAAATGATGGTAATATGGAGCGAACAGTGTTTAGGAAGGTAGATTGTGTTACTTCTATGTTGTCTAGGTGTCCTTTGTTGGTTTCCGTTAAATCTAAAAGCTCAAAGAATTTTGGATCTGTGTTTCTTACACATTTGAAAGGGCTTTTTTTGAGGGTTGGGTTGGTTGTAGAACTCACTGTCCAATATTATCTCTTTGTATATCAGTCTTCAGGATGTAGAATCTGTAGGATGTTACCTACATTTTTCAAAGTCAAAATGGAAATTATACCAGCATTTGAAAATAAAGGTTATTTTACAGAACAATGCACTTTGGACTAGTGTCCCTTTACTAAATGTGTTTTTCTGTGACAGAGTGATTGTGTTCCGAGATGTATTATAACGCCCTGTGCTGTCAGGACTATACTTAATGTGTGGAAGAACTATCATAGTCTGGTCAGGGGGTGCATGAAACGCCCTGCTGAACTGGAAAACAGAGCACCAAAAGTCTCATTTGTTTTACTGGGGTGTTCCAGAGGGTTTTCATGATAGAACATCCATTATGTATCACTATCTTGAGAGCTGGTATACACCATGCATTTACCATTTTTGTAAAGTGCCCACAAAGCTATTCCCTTGGGGGTGTTTGTCCCTTGTGGATTTGGCTCATAGCTTGAGTATTGTGTCCAAAGATCAATAAGAGACTCATTACTACGGTAAAGGTTAGATTGCTGATTCAAACTTTTGGGGACTGAAACGACCTCAAGACTAATGGCCTGGCTGAAGAGCCCTGAAACAAACCCTTCATCTTTCATCCCAACTGAAGCTTGTGAGGGTTGTCGGATGCCCACTTTGTTCCTCTGTTCAGACAGTTATGTCTAGGGCAAACCGCAGTCAAATATGAATCTATGTGCAGTCAATTTATTTTTACAGACTGCATTCATAGTTTATTCATGTCAATAAATCCTCTGTGTGCCAACTGAGAATCATTCAACATGTGATCTATAGTCATACACGAGTAATTACATCCAGACAATCACTGTAATGTTGACTCTGCAGTACGTAACACCTTCTTGTGTTAGGAACTTTATGTCTTGCAACTATTCACAATATATGCTTAATTTAATGTAGTATTCCTTTGTTCTAAAATATAAGGATGGTTAATGGATCAGCCTCTGAGACAGAACACGAGACACATCTGTCAATGATTAGACAGAATCTTTCTTTTTTACGCCTCTTCCCTATACGTGTATGATCAAATAAATTGTACTAAACAAACAAATGCGTGTTTCATGTTCTCCTATTTGGCTGGAGCCACTTTGACTGATTGCTTCCTTGGCCTCATTTCCAGTTCCCATCTCTGTCATGTTGTCTAGTATTGTCTCCTATATTGAGCAGGATTATTTGTTGATTTACACCAATTAGCGTCCAACATGTAGTACACAGGAGGATGTGACCCATTATTTTGCTGCCTCTTCTCCAATAGCGCTGGCTGTTAGCCTTTAGCAGCCTCTGTTCATCACAGTATCATTACCACTCCGTTAAAGGCCTTTCTGTGTTTAGAGACCCCCTCCCGGCTGTTCTACTCAAGCAGGAGAGAGAGGTGCATATTATTGAGACAGTGGAATCCTTCCTTCCACATTTAAGACCCTGTTGTCCCTCCAATACTCCTGTCCAGGGAGCCCTGACGTGTGTTGACCTTTAGCTGACTGGAGTGCTGCCCTGTCTTTATGTGGTGATGGACAGTTGTGATAACGCGGCATTACAGAGGGCTACAAACCAGAGACATTGCAATGTGTTTCCCACATTCATCCTGTCTAGTTGCTGTAGGCGTTACCAGATCCAGTTTAGATTTGCAAGGGCATTTCCAACTCTTGATGTGGACTGTGTTCACTTTCCATCATCAATATACCATAATACTTTGGTACTGTAATGTCTAAACATTGTTCAGCTTCAGTGCAACAGATTTTATTAGTCTGCCGCAAAAAACATTAAAATCCTAATAATGAACTTAGTTAAGCCAAACAAAGGATCAGTGAGCCAGCCACTTCAATATAAATAAATCCTTTTGAACCAATTACTTCAAAACTCACATCCCACAGCCCAGCGCATGTTTTGTAATACTACAAGGTGCATTCATTATAATGTAGAAGAGCCATTGTATGAGACAGGGCATGCCACTAAGCATGCATTATTAGCCGTAATTTATGCAGCAATTCCTCACTGATTTAGAGTTGAAGCACCTCACGCTTACATCAATCCAGCATAAAGTTAGCATTTTAAAGGTGTACATAAATAGCATGAAGAGGTTTTAAGTGTTTGATGCATTATGTACCAGTGTTGTGGTCTCCGCTAACTTTGTCTTCTGATGTTTTTTCGTGGAAAAAGCTTTCATTTCTAACCAAATTACCAAATGGAACCAAAATGGTAGTCTCTCAACACGTCCTGGTGTCACCCGTAAGCATGTGTTTAGGAGCGGGTGCTGCCACTGTCCTTGTCAGTACTTTACTTCGCTATGCATTTGTCTAAAAACCTTTTACTTTCACTCCTTACATTTCTCACACAAATATCTGAACTTTCTACGTCTTAGTTCTTAGTAAAGCTTTGCCCCTGGTCCCCACCAATGTTAAACTCAAACCTGTGATTTTGGGGTTGATCATAACTTCTGACCGAGAACCAGTCTGCTGATTCAGGGGCTCATCTTCCAGCTAGTCTCTCCAGGTCCAGGACTGTAGAGCCCAGGGCTGTGCTCTCTCCAGGACCAGCTTTGTAATTTCCTGCGTCACGCTTCAATTCGATTAATTCATGCTCTGGGTTTTTACATGTTGTGGAGGGGTTTGTGGGTGTAAAATATTTCACTAAAGAAGATCCTCACGGTGTACAGTTTATTGTCAACTTATTTTAGATCCTAAATTAAATGGTTGCACAGGAAAGAAGCCTATTGTGGTTCTTACCAGCCATGGGGTGGGGGGGATGTGATGGGGGAAGGGTGGAGTGATGGAGTAGGAGTATGGGTGAAGGGGGTGGAATGGTAAAGACATTCTACTGACAAATGCAGTAGATTGGATGGTAGAGAGGATGATTAGGTAAAGTAGATAAGTGCAATACTGGAAACATTTCAGAGGTAGCGCCCATCTTCTGGAGATTTCAAAATAAAATAATATTTAGATCTAAAAATTCATGTTGTGACTCTGATGATGGGTCCTACATTTAGTACAGAACCAGGTTAAACTAGGTGATGTAGCACTCAAAAGGACCATGGAGAATCAAACCAGTGTGTATATGTGAAGGGGAAAGAACATTCTTAAACTGTCCATCAAGGAGACACCTCCCATCACAACCTCACATACAAAGAGTCCATAGGGTATTCAAGCCTATATCTAGGCCTATAGACTAATCTTAGTCAGAATATGTTTTATGTTTTTACGTTTAGTTAAGTCGATACAGGGATGTGTAATGTATAAATAAGGGTTACATTTCTTCCCAGCTTGTCACAGAAAGCCGTCTATCTTGTCATCATAAAAAAGGAAATTATGAGAAAGCTCTGGTCTACTCTCTGAAGGCACATTTATGTTTTTCCTGAAAACAAGCATATCCAAGACCCAATAATGCACTTTTCCACCTCAGTGATGAATGTTAATCTGCGAAGGCAGACGTGTTGCTGAGTCGTGAGATTGTTCTCACAGTCCTCATCTCAAGGAGGTGTCTGACCTAGTTCATTTACTATTTGTTCATTCATTTTTTTTATTTGTGACATTTATTTTCGTAATGTTAGATTGTGCAAGCGACGTACAATAACCAGGTTTAGTTGACAATATCTGTTGTTTCACGGCAGGACTTCTTCTGAACCAGCCAGTTGGTAGGAGCATGTTGATACTGTTTTTCCAACAGCAATCCACCGGCATATATTTACCTCCACCAAGTTGGTATTGTCTGAATTATTTTCAATGTAAAAGAGTGTTGGGGGGAAGCTTGTTTGAACAAGCAGGGAAAACCTAACAGCGTCACTGGCCAGCAAAAACATCTGTTGTCTCACCTAAGGTTTTGAAGTACCTCGACGGGTATAAATAACTCACTAC
Organism: Hypomesus transpacificus; assembly: GCF_021917145.1. Lineage (NCBI taxonomy): Eukaryota > Metazoa > Chordata > Actinopteri > Osmeriformes > Osmeridae > Hypomesus > Hypomesus transpacificus. Next base: position 1,923,944 of record NC_061082.1, on the reverse strand, counting down.
TCTTAACAATTGGAACCAGCTTGTGGTTTGTTTCCATTCTTTGACAAAGTGGCACTCCCTGTTGCAGAGCCAACGTGATTTTGACCTCACCTTCCTCCAGGGAAATGATCATCGCCTCGCTGTGTATGTGACGTGAGTGGGAAAGCAAACAGAAACAGACTCCCCACCTCTTCAGGCTTTGATGAGTAAAGGCAGACCAGCGGCAGCGACCACCTCCTTTGTGGGTGTGTTCTACCTCACATCACAGGAACCATAGCAGTGTGCAATATGTGGGGAGGGAATACCCCACAGCCCAGCCTGATTCTGCTCTACACCTAATGAGGCTCTCACAGGAGTCTGTTGGTGACTTTCGACGGAAGCCAGGGCTGGACACAGTGCCTGGGGAGGATGGACAACTCTGGACACTAATGAACCCCAGCCTCGACTGTGTCTTGGTTCAAACGTTGTCTTTGTGTGTGGTAGATACAGTAGGACTCTGGTCCGGGCTAGGAAACGAGGAATGATTGAATCATGGTTCGATATGGGATGTCCTGGAAACATCATTTTGAAATGAAAGGGTTGACATGGCTGCTGGTGTTGCACATAGATTCATTTGCAAATATTTTCATTTATAAACTGTTTACATATTTTGTGAGGTAGATTAAATGATCTTAACGCTCTGCAAAATTATCCCAAAGAATCGTGAAGACACAGGTATCCCTGCCCTGGAGAGAGCAGCTCATTCTCCAAACCTCCACCTAAAAACGTTTGTTTTTGTGTTTGAGTATTTCTATCAAGAAAACCCAGAAAGTAAACATGAATGGTTCATTAAGGAAAGGACCAAGGAGACGCGAACTGCACTTTCATCTAGATTCGTTTTTCTCAAGAGCGATGAAAGGCTGAGCCGACTGAACTCAAACTTGAGAAAATGAGTTTTGAGTCTTAACAAAACTACTGTTCAATGAATCTTGATGTGTGCTTTGTCATATACAAAGGTCTTTTCAGTGACACCCACTTGCCTAATGTTCTTAAGATAACAATCCAAGAGAAAGATCTGGGGAAAGGTCTAACTCTGGGGAGACTACAATACAGTGCTTCATACTTTTTAGTTGGATCCAGATACTTCCATTAAGAGCAAGATACAGTACTACATTTTACATTCCCATGCTCATTAACATCTAATATGGTGAGTCATACCTGTTTTCAAGCAGTTGGCCTCAATGTTCCCAGCGTTCCCACTGAGTTGACTGCAGGACCTCTGCTTTGTGACAGCAGGAGGGTAGCAATGTTTTGGATGCTAAGATATTTATTTGCATTTTTCATGATTTTTTGTATTGGCCAGTTTGTAAGAGAAGTGTGACAGGAAAGGCAGGGAGAGAGAGGGGAAGACATGCAGCAAAGGCTGAATTCAAACCCAGAGGGGTCTCCAGGGCTCACAACAGACCATCACAGCAACACCATGGCTGTAGGGACTCACAAGGGCGTTCTCAATTACATTTCTGTCGGTTCTCAATCAAACAGCTTCTACATTAGTCCTGGCAGTGTGTTGATGTGATGAGGCATTGATTAGAGCAATCACCTGGGCCCTCTTCTAGGCGACTTCTAATTTCAAAGATCCCGGCATGAGAATCTGCTCTCTGCATGTAAATCGGACAGAGAGACGGAGAAAGGAGAAGTGAAGATTTGTAAAAGCTACAAGATTTGTTCATCACCTAACAGGAGATAATGCAAGTATTAAGAACAAATATTGTGTAGGCTATGTAGATACAAATTGTATTTACATATGACCAGAGGTACAAAATCAACACATTTATTTCTGTTATGTGAAGTCATGTTTGTTTGCTAGTAACATTATAAGTGAAATACTGTATTGATCCTGATACTACACACAGAGACACCAACATGATTTATTATATAAAGAAATCTACTGTGTGTTACGATTCCCAAACAAATGTAACCATTTCGAACATATCCCACAATGCTTTGATCTTGATTGTGGGTCATAGATTTTCAACCCGCAGGAACAGTGGAAGGCCTCATCAGATAACGTATTTCTTGTTTTTTAACATCCGCTAGGTAAGGTAAAGACAGATTAACTAAGCTTTAACGAAGGCTTCATCAATCAATATGTGGGATCAATTTTATGGTCCTTTTTGACCAGATAAAGGGTTCTTCTGCTGAGGTCAGGACGTCAAAGACCCTCGCTGTCAGGCGAGCGATTCACAACATGCGGTGTCCTGTCGGCCCGGGGGGAGGGGAGGGGAGGGGGGAGTATTCCTGGGGGGATAATAGCGGTCATTTCAGTTTCCTGCTTTTCCAAGATTGTGGTGATTACTCTTAAGTGTTGCTTTGACAGTGGTATTGATTGACCTCAATATTTATCATCCGATCACCTCTTAGCTCCGCCCTGCCTGTCCGGCTCAGACCCTGAACGCACCCTGCGCAGGTACAGGACCTATTTTTAGATGTCCTGCTTTCACCGCTGGCTTTGGAAAGCCAAGCATCATTTAGTTTGTCCCGGTTCTTTAATATGAGGAACTGCATGTAGATAACCCTACATCCTACTCCTCATGGAAATCATGGAATTGTCATGACAAAATCTAACATGTTACAGCTACAATTTGTACAAGGGCTTGTTGATAACTACTTCCCCTTGAGAATCGGTTTTATATATATATATATATATATATATATATATCACAATGTATCAAGTCCTGAAATAGCAAAGAAACTGTGTGTTTTTCATTTCAAATGTCAGGAATGAAAATAAGATGATTATCTGGAAAGATTGTGGTGACTGATGTGTTGCTGACGACATGAACCCACATCAATGCTTGATAGTTTTCTATTTTGTGGAGAGAGCTCTGGTTTGCACGAACGCACAGCCCTATTACTGTGTAAATGCTCACTCACAGATGCTGTGTGATGTGTGAGATCTCTTCATCTCAGCCCAGGAATTGGATTTGTGGTGACGGTGGTAGCTGGGGCGTGTTCTGGTGCACGTGTTCAAACAGAACTCTGTGTCAGGGGACGGGGAGCTCAGAGGCCAGAGACCTGAGGGGGGGGGGACTGCTCTGAGGGGGGGGGGGGGGGGGGGCACTGCTCTGAGGGGGGGGGGGTGCAGCCCACTGCTCTGAGGGGGGGGAGGCCACTGCTCTGAGGGGCGGGGGGGGCACTGCTCTGAGGGGGGGGGGGTGCAGCCCACTGCTCTGAGGGGGGGGGGGGGGGTGCAGCCCACTGCTCTGAGGGGGGGGGGGGACACTGCTCTGAGGGGGGGGGACACTGCTCTGAGGGGGGGGGGACACTGCTCTGAGGGGGGGGGGACACACTGCTCTGAGGGGGGGGGACACTGCTCTGAGGGGGGGGGGGTGCAGCCCACTGCTCTGAGGGGGGGGGGTGTAGGCCACCGCTCTGTGTCTTGATTTCGAACATTTCTAGGCATTATCATATTTGCTTCATGATGAACTACATTATATTGTTCGTGAGCAAAGCACGTAGCTATAGGATTGCCTGGGCAAGTGTGTGTGTGTGCATGCATGACGACCACTTAGACCAACCACTAACAGCCTTTAGATGTTTCTAAACATGCATGTAGGGAGACGGACCCACACCTGCACCCTTCACTTCACTTCTAATTAGATTTTTTCAAATGCTTTTTTCTCTCTCTCATAAACTCCACTTTGTTACACAACAGGCAAAATGCTGGTCGCCATTTATGTACTAGTCCAAATGAGCAGATGAACTCAAGGAAGCGGCTGGGCTCCAGAGTGATGAGGTCCAGAGTGATGAGGTCCAGAGTGGTGAGGTCCAGATTGGTGAGGTCCAGATTGGTGAGGTCCAGAGTGATGAGGTCCAGATTGGTGAGGTCCAGATTGGTGAGGTCCAGAGTGATGAGGTCCAGAGTGGTGAGGTCCAGATTGGTGAGGTCCAGATTGGTGAGGTCCAGAGTGATGAGGTCCAGAGTGGTGAGGTCCAGAGTGATGAGGTCCAGAGTGGTGAGGTCCAGATTGGTGAGGTCCAGATTGGTGAGGTCCAGAGTGATGAGGTCCAGAGTGGTGAGGTCCAGATTGGTGAGGTCCAGATTGGTGAGGTCCAGAGTGATGAGGTCCAGAGTGGTGAGGTCCAGAGTGATGAGGTCCAGAGCAGACTCATCTCAGCCAGGTCTCTCTTCTCCCTCTCTGGGCACTTCCTGCTGTTCTCATCTTTCACCACAAGGGGCTAAAATAAATTGGTCAGTGAAAGTGGGTGCTGAAGTCAACGCACTAAATAGAGCACGACTATACTTTAAAAAATCAAAAGTTATTTACTATATTGATTCATTGATTGCACAGAAACTAGGTAATATTTCTTGCAATGTCAATTATTATGTTAACGTGGACAAATATTTTCTGAGGAGGGCTTTGAAGAGATTTTTGAAGTCGTTATGAAGGGCCGCGTCTGCGTTTTGAGACGTCTTTGAGACATTAATGATGTGCAGCTGGCATTAGTTCCAGATGGATCATTATTATTTGAATTGTTGTGTGTCATTTCCACACAAATCACATTAGCTTATTTTGGCATATATTCAGAGAAAGCGTAATCTTTTGCTGGATGCATCCTTTCACCTGGAGCAAGGCCATGTTTGTCTGCCTTGCCGCTACCCCAACCCACTTTGTCAGTTATCATTTGAAAATAAGGTTACGAGTTCAGGAGATTTGTGCCCCTTCCCAACTTCCTGTTTCCTAATGAAACCAGGATCAATCCTGCTGACTGCACAGGATGATTTACTGCAGCTCCTCAACCTTGAGGTAATAAACAGGGGGATGAGTGCTAACTTAATGACAAGTCCTAACAGATGGGTGAGCCAGAGAGGAAGAAGGAGAAGAGTAGTTTCATTTTTGTTTCCATTTTAAGTTGAGCTGAGGAGCATTTTAGTCTGATGCCCTGCTGAATCAGGCACTCCTAAACATATATACACCCTTACCCTAACATACATACACCCTAACCCTAACATATACAGGCTTAAGGTTAGTCTACAAGTCTAGTTTTAAAAGAACATACAATTGTGTAATCAGGGCAGTTGTACGACACAAGAATATGTATCCTAAATATCCAGACTCACCTGCCTACACCGATGCATGGGTGCTCTGTAACTACCAGCCCAGGCTTCATGGAGCCAGTCATTTGTCAGCTACACGTCCACATGCAAGTACAGCTCTAGACAGCACCCATTGGCAACTAGGGCCAGGGTGTGGAAATCAGAAGCTAAAATATTGATCGCCTTTTCATTGGTGTAAATGTTAGTCTACGCAACACGAACGAACTGGCTTCTCCTGACACTGCTGATAAAATAATGTGATTTGGGAAATCGTACAAGCACTGAGAAGAGCCATGAACGAGCCACAAACTCCACTTTCCTGGAGATAAACGTGATTCAGCTTCTCTTTGCCTTCATCCTACAGTGTCTTTTCAAATGATCCTCAAGGACACCTTTTGTGGTGCGGTGGAAGGCAGAAATGCATCCTCAGGTTGTAATTCTTCTCCACAGGGCCTTGACTGGAGGAGCACACAGCCTGGGCCAGAAGCTGCAGCATGGCCCTCAGACAGGAGCAGCCGTCTGGATGAAGCAGCTCGGCTCGCTGGTCTCCTAATGGTCCTATCATGGGAAGGTGCAGGCGGATGCTGTGCTGCTTGAAGAGGTTTCTCAGTGATTTGGGGGGGTGATCAGTCCCTGGTGGACCATACTGCTCCAGTGGAACCTCATTGTGCTATTGTTCTTTAATGTTCTGTCATCTGTCACTGTTGTTAATATGGTGCCTGGCCTGTTGACCTATTCAGACAAACCAATCTTTTTTACGCATGTTATTAGACTGGTGAGAAAGAGCTATTACTGTAGAGAAAACAAACTATATGCATGTATTCTTCAACACCTGATTTTTCAATATTCCTGCTGCTTCTGAAATATAGGAGATACTGTTTTACCTGATTCAGATAAAAACGATTTATCATCTTGCTCTGACGTGACAGTTTAAAGACCAACCCCTGATCTTAACAGTGCACCTGATATAAAGCTCACATGATTTATAGCCAACTCTCACAATGTGCTCTTATATGGGACCAAACACACCACGCTGGTTTAAACATGGAAGGAGAATAGAGCGAATAGATAGAAACAATCTGCAACATGCCAAATCTTTCTTAATAAACTGACGTGGCTGTTACTGGACATCCCTCTCAGGGGACATCACATGGTTGAGTGACAGATTGAGTATCGATGTGTTTGGATCACACACGCATCAAGGCAGATCATTAAAGGCATATATTAAAGGGTTATTGAGTGATATCTCTAGAGGTGGATGAGCGAGGTGTCCGACTAAAGGTGCTCTGCTCTAGACCTGCAGCCCTATTGAGTTGCCGTGGAGATAAGCCACTTCCAGGAAGAGACAGAAAGATAAATCCCCCTCCACTCGACTAACAGACGTCAACACAGCCCCTCCCCCCCTCCACACACACCCCCTCCCCCACCCCTCCACACCACACAAACCCCCTCCCCTGCCCCACCACCTCCCCTCACGTCCAGTCATCCTTCCTGCCACTCCCTCTCTGCCCCCCAGGGGAACCAGAGGTGGGGCTCCCTGCAGCGTCTCCCGGGCCTGACGGAGTAGGGAGTGGTGTTCCGCTGGCGGCTATGCTGCGACACGTGTCGAGCGGCTCCATCCGTCACGCAAGGGGAGGAGGGGGCTTGTGTGGCGTTTCATCAGGCCCGAGTGTTCGCCCGCAGGGGCTGGGGTGGGGGCCGTGGCGGGTGCTGGGACAGGGGCTGGGGAGGTAGGCTCTCCCACAGAGAGACAGTGGTAAATCTGACTACCAGGGGAGGTTCGAGACACGTGACTGCACAGGGCACTACGGCGCTGCAATACATCATCAGCAATCCATAAAAGAACACCTCCATTTTACTCTGAACATTGACCATGAAGCTGTAATAGAGGGAAAAATACACAAACTTCCTTCTAGATGACCGTTGCCCTTCATGAGCAAGTTTTGCAAACAGTATGTATGTAAGACCTCATAGGTCTTCTGTCAGAAATTACTCTGTCAGCTTTGTGAATGCTCTTATTGCCAGAAATTCTGTGTGTCGCTCAAAGTGCAGGGCCTGACCCTCAGATTGACACAGAGAAATGAGCCAGACAGAGCCTCATTTCTGGGGTATGGACCTCGTGTTTCGACCTTTCATCCATCCCCAGACAGCTGTGTTTGGACTCTCAGTTATGGCTTGTCACCAGGAGAGAGCCATGAGGAACTCTCTGTCAGCTCTCCTGAGGGCTGGTCAGGAAAGACTAATGGTGGAGACACTGGTCCAAAGGGACTTAACGTGTGTGGTTTTACAACAGTGACATGGTTAAGTGGTTAAGACAAGATTAGTATCGAGCAAGGAACTAAAATGTAATACGTTTGTGAAAAAATATTTCTGAGTGTCACATTGATACCTTTACTTTATTATTGGCTTCTATTATAAATGTGTTAGAAGTAACCGACGTGTTGTCTGGGGAGCGCAGTCTTGAGTTGGTGTTAGCGCCTATAGTAGGGTTTATCACATTACTCTGTGCTGTGGGTCTGAGACAGTAATGATGGATTGTGGCTAAGTATATTTTTGCAAGCAGTGGAAGAATATTCGCAGCGTTTGTAGTTGACTGCCCTGTGAGACGTCAGAGGGTCAGCGGGATTAGAAAAAAGCTATTACGATAAGAGACCGGAACTGTAACGTCGGATAGTTGTATCAGCGCCTTCTAGTGATCAATAGTTGTAGGTACAAGTAAGCATACTAAATTAACACAATTCATCGAATAGCTTCATATTTGAGGACAAACTTATGCAACATGTTATTAATAAAATCATTCTACATTTTTTTCATTTGTGTAGAATTGCTCAATGATCAACGCAGTTGAATGTTGTGATTTAAGGTGGATTTTAAACGCTTCGCCTTTCAGAAACAGGTTTGAAGCAGGCGCTAGTGCCATCCAGTGGCCCAGTGCCCAAGCAGCAAACTATGCGGCTGGCAACTTCGTGGCTCTCTTCATGTAGGCTAATACTCACTCTGAATCCTTTATGAGAAGTGTGTAATCAACAATAAATAACATCAGGCTGGGTACGCGAAACATACTGTACTAACTTTAAAGAGAGTATAAAGCGAGTTGAGCGAAATAAGCTTCTAAACATTGAGCCAACGCAAACACAGGGGAATTGAAAATGAGCTGTAGACGCTCCGTCTTCATTATGAATGTTTTGTAGAGTAATTGGACTGTCATCGGCAAATCTGCACTACAGCGCACTGATGTATACAAAACGGGAGACATCTGTATTCGTTTTTACTGTCACGCAAAACTGTTATCCAAGTAGGCTACATCCAGAAGTTTCGGACGTCCGAGTTGCATACGTCACACTGCCAAAGGCGCGCACGTTGTATTTTATACATTTATTACATGTAGCCTATATAATCAATATAGCCTAATTGCAATTTGGGGATATTTACTCATACCAAGTACACGATGTTTTTAAAATTGTAGGCTATTTGACCGGTTATGTCTCAACCAGATAAGGCTATACCCTTTGCCTTGGTAGGGTTGACATAATACCACCAGTTTCTGCTCAACTGTCAGCTGCTTCCGAACGTAACACAGTTATTTTATATTTCAGTTAGGAGAGAACGGATAAGAGTGTCACATCGGTGCGGGAGTCCAGTTTCATGTCCCGAGTGTTTAGGTACTGATTCGGAGGGCGCTCATTCGGCACAGGGGGAGGAGTTGCCACAGATTCGAGGATGCGCAAAGTAAACAGGGGGTATAGGCCGTCACAGTACAGTGCTCAGACAATAACAAAGACGCCAAATGTTCATAAGAGCAACACAAAAGAGTAAAGAGATTGTAGGCTACATTACGATTATGTGACTTTCAGACGCGGTTCTGTTTTACAGCAGGGCACTAGAACAGACCTTATCATGCGACACACGTGGGCCCAATTGTTTTTATCTGTATTGTTTGTCCTGAAGGACCGAACAGTTATTTTGGCGAACGACTTGACTATCACCGGCGGGACGATGAGTGACAGATGGAGTTCCATAAAGCCACTGACTCCTGGACATCAGCAGTCTACTTCTGAACCAGGTTTGTCATGTATTCTGATAGTCCTATAGGATCTGGTTCAGAAGCATCGTGCACACCGCACGATGTAGGATACAGGGGATGCATGCGCAGCAATGTTTACAGTAGCCTTTTATCGTTGTGTAGCCTATCTCATACAAAACACTTGTGTCAATGACCAAATTGTGCCTGGAGTGGACCAATTTCTTATGTCTCGACCTGGATTCAATTCTTAAAGGCTTGCAAATAAACATAGGCTAGCTCATATAGGATTAGGACTGATTATAGGTCTAGATACGCCGCTAGGAAACTGTCAAAAGAAGCAGGACCTTAGAATATCAACGCATCTGTAGTTTGCTTTTTACAGATGGCAAATACACTTCAAACTTGACCTACGGATATCTACCCAAAGATCAGGTTTAAATCAGTAGCCAACGGGTTAAGAACAAGTTAAACGGTAGACATCAGGGCTACAGGTGCTCGCTCCGGACAGGACTGCAGGAGAATCTACGTTTATAGGAAGGAGCGTCAAAACGGATGTTGGTGCGTTTGTTTACGCATCTTTTAGTTACGTTACAATCGATCATTGAATTGCTTTAACTGCAGTACAGCGCAGTGTATTGTTCTATATACCATCCTTTGTCCAAATACCTATGTTCCTCATAACAACTGAAATATAAAATAATTGTGTCCTGGCTACTTTGCCTTAACACAATGATTGATTTAGCAAATTTGGCTTTTCTCACGCACATTTCCTTGTGAAAAAGGATAAATAAATATACAGTATTTTGTATGTAATTATAAATAAGTACATTAATATCTGATGGTGGGATGTATTGCGATTATGTTGATATTGAAAATGTTAGAGACTGCTTGTAATGTAGTCATTTGCTTATTGTGCTGTATAGTTAGGCTAATATTTGATGTGATTCAAAATCACGTAATTCCACCAGCACTTCAACCAAAATTAAAGACAGCAAAAATAATAAGGCCTCCTTTACATTAAAATGTCATGAATGTCATACTTTAATATTCCACATTATGCCTTGGCAGGGCAGCTCTGTTCTGTGGGGATCCTCTCCACAGTGTCTTGCCTGTTTGCATTTCAGCCATGTTGAATGGAGGGTTTGTATCAAGATGTCTTCTCTAATCATGATTCATGACTCATTCATATTGTTGTAGGAGTAAACTTCCCATGCACAATCATGTGATGCGATCATGTGACGAGTTCAAACTCAGTCTGTCCAGTCAGTCACACTCAACACAGGACCAGAACAAAAGCCATCCTTCATTCCTACAACAGATGTCCATGATCCACACTCTCATTGCTTTTTCCCTCTCATTAAAGATTCTAAGAAACAGATTGGAGGCGTTTTAAGTACTTTAGGAATTCCCCCTGGTGTGTTTCTTAATAGGGTGATGTGTCACAGTGGTTAGCCATGCTGAAAGCACACACAACGACACCCACCAGTCTGTAGCATGAGAGGTCTGTGTTCAGACCTGACCTGAAAACATAGGAGACTGGAGTTGCTTAGGAAGACTTGACCTGGATTACTGTGCGCTGGGCTTTTCTTTACGATTGTGTGTTCTTGTTGAGGAAGATGGTGGCATAATACCAACACACACACACACACACACACACACTGAGACCATCTGGTGCACTAGGCCTGGGGGCTCCTTGGCTTCCAGTATGAAACAGCTGACATGTTCATATCTTCCAGGCTGTTTGTTATGGTGCACTGAAGCCCCCTGTGTCCCATGCTCGGGTGGAGTCACACACACTGTGCATACTGAGAGTATTAAATAGGAATATATTCTATTTATCAATGATAATTCATTGCCAAACCGCAAATTGCAAAAACGTATTACTGCAGAATCTTAGATACTATTTTGTCAGCTTGAACTGTATGTTTATAAAACTAGCTTGAATCCCAGTCTCCATTTCAGACAAATACATCATATCAGATATCTGTTATCATAATCTCTTTGGAATATTAACCCCGCAGCCTGAAACCCCCTTCATCCCTCGTTGCTTCTAAATCTCTTTTTAGTGGGGCCTGGATTCTCTGAACAAGCAGATTACAGTAATCTGCCATGGTTGCTCCTTCTGTCCTCCTGTTGCCATGCTGCAGTAGGACTGTATATTTCTGATGTGCCCTTGTTTAATAATTAGGTAATAGGGGAGGTGTGCTTAAAAGATGATTATTTTAATAATTTCTATATTTAAGACATTTGTGGAGTTTACAGGTTATGTGTCAGTGATGTGTCCGTGATTTGTCCGTTATGTGTCCGTCGACACACTAGGTTGCTCAACGGAGATTGCAAAAGTACACACATCCTTCACTCAAGTAAAAGTACAGATACTCATGTTTAAAAAGACTGGTACAAATTTAAGTACTGACTACACCTTTACACTCAAGTTTTGACTTGAAGAAGAATGGGCTCTGACATTGACTTAAGTATAAAGTAGCCATTACTACTACCTGTTGGACCTCACATCATATTAATACATTAATACACTATAAACATGTAGCGCATTTGCCAGGAATCCTTTTTAACACAGACAATTTCGAACATCTCCCTCATATATGGCCATGGGTGATCAGGAATGTCTCTATTCTCAGTCATGTCGACATCGCTAACTCCCTCTGTCTCATCTATAACGTACCTTTAAAAAAAACAATATTTTCTCAAAAATATTTGTTCCACCTTTAAAAACATTTATTTCAAATTTTATTTCCAAAATATTTTTTCTAACTTTTTAAACGCATTATTATAATTTTTTCCACAGTTTGATCATAGTCAGTGTGTGTACACCATGGCTCAAACCAGTGAGTTCAACATCAGGCTCTTGCTTGTGACATGACATGTTCTTGTGTTTGTGGTCAGGGTCAGCGTTCACGCTGAAGGTCCGAGTCGTGGACACAGTGAACCGACAGCCTCTGAGCCAAGCGTCTGTAGAGCTGTACGTGAACCACACCAGGACCAGCTCTGCCCTCACTGAGGATGGGGAGGCTGTGTTGGTGGTGCCCTACCAGCCTGGACTGCCTCTGAGCCTGGGGGCCAGCATGGACGGCTACCTTCTCACCACACTGCCCTGGAACACCAGCAGGAAGCCCAGTCAGTACAGACACTGTGTCTGTGTGCCTGTGTGGGTGTGTGCCTGTGTTAGTGTGGGCGTGTGTGAGGAGAGTGGCTCGTGGCAGCAAGGTCATCACATCTTCTGAGGTGTTGCCACTGAATTATTGTCCAAGACTGACATCTAGCGACTGAACAATCAACTGCAGAAAACGAGCTGCTAATGAATTATCTGAACTTGAGAAAGTTTTAGTTCAGTTAAATGGAAACCTGAATGACTGTAAATGGAGATGAGTAGATGCGTTGTGATCTGTTGCAGTGTTTTCGTCGGTGACCCTGTCGCTGTTCCCCCTTAACCAAGGCAACATCTGGCTCTTTGAAGATTCAGTTCTAATAACATCTGGTATGCAATGAATATGTCTATATGGTTTGATTAACATTCACATCAAGCAATGCATTATAACTTATCTAACCGAAACATCTAATTTCATAGTTTGTAGTTTATGAACTTCAAAATGTGTGTCCATTAAATCCTCATAATAGACAACTATCCCTATTAGTGGCTTATGTATTTTTTATTAAACCTTTTCTCGCCCTGTTGTGGTTACCAGGTGTTGCTCTGCAGCCCAGTGTTCAGATCCCAAGACATCTGCTCCCTGTGAGGGAAGCTGATCTGCCTGCCATCAGAGCCTGGCTCACCAGAGCCTCCCTCAGCAGCCCCCCGCTGGGCCCCGGCAGTCACAGCTACCCCCACACCATGGGCCTGATCACCAGCACCACAGGTAGGGGTGTGTGAGTGTGTGTATGTGTCTGTATTAGTGTCAGAGTGTGTGTGTGTGCATGTCCATATGCAGCCGGGGACTGTGAGAGAGTGAGAAAGATTATATTCTGCATTTCCAGTATTTGTGTTTCTGTGCATCCCATCACGTGGGAACTGTAGAGTATCTGAAGTTACTTCCAACATGCGTCCCTCCCACAGGTTCCAGCAGCGTGGAGCTCAGTCCACTAGCAGCCGTCAGCGTGCAGCTGTTCTCCCTGGAGAGAGAAATCCACGTGTCTGGGCCTGTACAGATCCGCCTGCCCCTGCCTGAGACCTCCGGACTGAGGCCCTCTGATGCTGTCCCAGCCTGGCTCTATAACCATAGCACTGGTGGGTAGGGATCCATTATGAGACAGTTAGTCCGTTCTGCATCTCACTCATCCTGAAAGCTCTCCTCCTGGTGTCGTCTTTACATCTACAACTGTGGGGAAGGTGACAGTAAATATTGAAACTTATTGCAGCGTAAATCAACATCACCTTCTGTGTTGGAGTCTCTTCTCCAGAGTTTCAGGGATGTAAACTGTCCTGTGTGTTGAGGTGATGGCTGTCCTGTGTGTTGAGGTGATGGCTGTCCTGTGTGTTGAGGGGATGGCTGTCCTATGTGTTGAGGTGATGGCTGTCCTGTGTGTTGAGGTGATGGCTGTCCTGTGTGTTGAGGTGATGGCTGTCCTGTGTGTTGAGGTGATGGCTGTCCTGTGTGTTGAGGTGATGGCTGTCCTGTGTGTTGAGGTGATGGCTGTCCTGTGTGTTGAGGTGATGGCTGTCCTGTGTGTTGAGGGGATGGCTGTCCTGTGTGTTGAGGTGATGGCTGTCCTGTGTGTTGAGGTGATGGCTGTCCTGTGTGTTGAGGGGATGGCTGTCCTGTGTGTTGAGGTGATGGCTGTCCTGTGTGTTGAGGTGATGGCTGTCCTGTGTGTTGAGGTGATGGCTGTCCTGTGTGTTGAGGTGATGGCTGTCCTGTGTGTTGAGGTGATGGCTGTCCTGTGTGTTGAGGTGATGGCTGTCCTGTGTGTTGAGGTGATGGCTGTCCTGTGTGTTGAGGGGATGGCTGTCCTGTGTGTTGAGGTGATGGCTGTCCTGTGTGTTGAGGTGATGGCTGTCCTGTGTGTTGAGGTGATGGCTGTCCTGTGTGTTGAGGTGATGGCTGTCCTGTGTGTTGAGGGGATGGCTGTCCTGTGTGTTGAGGGGATGGCTGTCCCTTGCTGTGCTCAGGTGCCTGGGGTCCTCAAGGAGAGGGGCTGGTGAGCCGGCAGCAGAGCGGCCTGGTCTGGACCTTCACTGCTCCTCACCTGGGATACTGGATTGCAGCACTGATGCCAACAAACCAGGGTAAATAGAGCGATGGGACAGCAGCTCATCTGGAACCAAACCACTCATTCTAAATGTCTAAATCACACTGTGCCTGTGTGTTGGGGTCTGCCATTCATTTGGAAGGTGCTTCAGTGTGGTGTTGTCCCTGTGTGAGCAGGTGGTGGTGGGCTGGCCGTCTCTATTGACCTGCTCTCACAGCACACACGTGTCCTGGCGGCCGCTGTGGGCGGAGCTCTGCTGCTCCTCCCCCTGCTCTCAGCTCTGCTGTGGTGTTGCCATAGGTAACAACTAAACACATAGTTTTTACCTCCATTTTTACTTTTGTTGTTAATGGAATGGAAACATGAGTTTGTTTTAATATGTCATGTTTGCCATTTCGCCAGTATGCAGACAAATTTATAAATTGTGTTTTTTGTGTTTTGCGTAGTGTATTAATAATCATTATCTGTAATTCTGTATAATATGTAGAAGAATGATATAAAAGAATGAGCAACGCTGAGTGCTGAACAGTGATCTGCTTGAACCTGTTCTTAAACCAGCCCTCTGTCATCCCATAGAGCTTCCCTTCATCCCAAGGCAAAGAGAACACGTTCCAGAAACTCTGCAGTGTCTAAGATGGACCAGACCACCTCGACCTGTGATATTGAACTTAACGAGGTGTCCTCTCCAGACTCCCCTCTCTGTGGAGGTGCAGCAGAGCAGCTGGCTGCAGGGGGGAGGCTAGGTGAGCCAGAGGGCTCCGCCTCCTCCAGGGGCAACTTTGATACCTACGTGCAGAACCACCCCCACAGCAGTGAACTCCTGAGCTTGCACAACATGTGCGACCAGACAGGCACCCCCCTCTCTGGTTATGAGGGCATACACCTCCAGGAGAGGGTGGTCCGTCTCTGGAACCAGCCAGTGGCCATTCTCCACACGCCCGGCTTGTTTCACCTGCAAGAACAGCAACCGCAAAGCAAGTCAGCCACTCTGCCACGCCCAGGACGTGAGGACGGCTTCCCCCCGACCCTGCTGCAGAACCCCCTGCTCCAGGGGGCAGCCCTGCTCCAGGGGGCAGGCAGCGAGGGGCCTCTAGGAGCCCCGGAGGAGCCCTGGGGTCCCTCCTCGCCTGGCCCCCCCTGGGGACTCTACAGCTGCCTCCCAGAGTCAGCCTCCCTCCCTGGCACGCTGAACAGCACGAGGGCCAGCGCTGACCCGGCCCTGCCCCTCTCCCTGGAGGCCCCGGGGGCCCTGGCACAGCTGCCCGACCCCTCCAGCGCCCGTCCCCCGTCCCCCCGGGCCTGGTTCGTGTCCCTGGAGGGCAAACCGGCGGCTGAGATCCATCACTCCACCTCAGACTCTCAGAGGAGACGAAGGCCGGCCGACAGTCGCGACACCAGCCTGGACTCTGGGGTGGACATGAGCGAGCCCAACCAGCCAACCAATAGGAATCCGGTACAGCCGGAGCGTGATAGGACGTTGGTCCGGAACCCCCAGATAGGAGCATCTGCTAAATGAACATGTTACAGGTTGGAGTTCACTGAGCAGGCGATAGGAGACAAACTGCTGAGACAGCACTTCTGGATCTCACAAAGTGTCTGAAGCACCATAGGTTTATTTTTCAAACCCAGAGTCCTGAAGGAGAGGGACAGAACGTTTTACAAGGAATGTGCACAAACAGGAAATGATTGTACATGCCACGTATCTGCATTACTGTAACATAACAGTCCTTCAGCTGGTAATCTGAACTACGAGGAGGATGAAACTGAAATAAATCTGCTTTGCCTGCTCAGGACACGCCTCCAACATAGCACACGTCATGCTACTTGTTAGTTCATGTCATGCTACTTGTTACTTCATGTTTTAAGAACAAAGTCCATGTGTAGCTGTTCAAGGCTGGAGTGAGCACATTATTTCCACTTTGGTGTCTTGTTCTTGATCTTTTACAGAAACATGTCTGGTTGTACGGTAAGCACTTTTCCTTCAACTCTCACTTCGCTAGTCTGAAGGAACAATGTTTTATAACTTAGCATTTTACACTTCCTGGAACAACTGGACATCTGGAACAACTTAGTTTTCAGGCTTTTTAGAACATCCTGTGGTTTACTTTCGCTTTTGCTCTCTTATCTCTCCGTTGAGTTTTGTTAAAGTTAAAAGAGTCACATTTGTACTGATTTTCTTTTGTGATAATGTTTATTGTAAAAATTGTTGCTGACATACTTCTACCACTGTTTAACTACTTAGAGTGCTGAACTGCAAAAAGCGGTCCTAGTTAATGTGCAGAGTCTGATCCATGCATAACACTCCTAAAACAAACATTGTGAATAGAAGCCCTCAGGTACAGTAGACTCTTCCAAAATAGAGAACATGGGAGAACATGAATGCTACATTAGCCATATAAGTACTGGTTTGGATGACATTACATACAGAAACATACACAGAAGGCTTACAAAACAACATGTATTTTACACAAGTACTAGGTGACAGTCTCTTTGTCTCCCATGCATAAAATACATGAATCAGGAAGGTGATGTGAATCTGGAATGAATGTATTCCAAATAACTAAATGTGAATGCATTTAATAAAGTTAACTTCACCTTGAAATGGCCTGGGTGTTGTTCAAACGGTCACACAGATAGGTGTGAAGCGGCTGTTACTTTTGGATGGTTCCCTTAAAATGTTCATAACTTGCATATACTTCATAATATATCCACACACCAATAATAAATGGGTTGGTTCATAGATTAAAATCATGTTGATATCAAGGTTGACTGACTTATCATAACAGGAAAGGAAGTTACATTAAAACATCAAATGACACCAACACAGCATTAAAGGGAAAGCATAAATAGTCACACACAAATTCCAATAATCCTTCTAATGTCCACAAACAGTTTTGTCTTTGAGAGATGTTTGTAAAACACTTAAAAAGTCTGTTTTGGATAAATCCTTTGTTTAATTTAAGAGTTTTCTGGAGTAGGGAGAGGTTGAGAAAGGTGGGCCATTTGGCTGGCCCCTCTCCCTCCCCTGGGGAGAAGGAGACGCCAGGTCTGGTATCAGCCCTTTGAGGCTCATCCAGAAAGATAGTGGCATTGTATGAGGCGTCATATAATGCAAAGTCATGGGTTCTTGTGCTCATGTGGTCGTCAGTGCTGTGTACTGAGGTGATCAGAATTGGCCGTGTTGAAGGTTTGACTCTTTATACAGAAGTGTTGATGACTAAGTAATACAATCAGAAGAGTTTATAATTGTATAATGGCTTATAGTTAGTAATTGTCAACAAGTCCATATAAACCTTTAATAACAATTATAATGAAGCAGTTTAAAAGTACACAGTGGTACTGCATGATATGTCATACAAGGTTTTACAATTCAACTAACTGATATATTTTCCATTTCATCACAGGCAAAAGAGTTTCTGAAGTCAAATGAGAAGCAGATTTGCAGTTGTTTCGCAAAGAATCCTGACGTCATCATTGACAAATGTGAAGACATTTTAACAGTGAGTAATTCAAAAGATTTAGGGAAAAAAAGACAAGAGGAGAAAATCTGTCATCTTTTGTGGATGATAATCCAAAAGGGAGAGGATTATTGTCAGATATTGAAGAACATTCTGGAGAAAATGCAAAAGGAGTATTCAGATTTACAGAAGATATTCCAAAACAGCAGTCAAGGTAGCACATTAAGGTCTTTTACAGTCATAGCGCTCAAATTAACATAAATTATTGAATATTGTATTGAATTTTAGGCTCACATTGTTCATGTTTGTTCTGGAAGTCTCATTTAAGACAACGTATGCAGATGGGAGCAGCATGATTTATGACAAAAGTCTCATAAACATAAAAGGGAAGGATTTAAACATGCACATTACACTGCCCTGCAATTCTGCAGGCTGTAGCACTCTATCAGGTGAGTAGAAGTGATGCATTTATGTCTAAATGTGGAAATTAAACATCGATTTAAAGTAATCTAACAACTCCAGACCTTTAACTATGCAGTACAGCATATGAAGGGAATGTCTTTATGCATTGTATTTTACTTCCAGGTCAACCACCTCCACGTGCAGATGCAGTGGCTGTTAACAACAGCATCATACATGCAGGAGTAATAAGAGACAGTATATTCGATGGGAATGTTAATATTTCAGTGGGAGGGAGCTCCCAAATAACAACAGGTAAAGTTTCAAAATATGTTGTCTTTCGTTTGCCCTTACTATTACCTATTATTAGGTGCAATGGTTAAACCATTCCAAGTTTATCCATGCATGTAGAGAAGGCTCACAGCTATGGTGGGATGTCGGTTCTGTGTCAACTGTCAATGTCTATACCAAGGACCAACAGAATCCCCTCTATACCAGGGACAGACAGAATCCCCTCTATACCAGGGACAGACAGAATAACAGCCATCTGGCATCATGAGCAACACCTAGGACCTCACTTATCTACGACCTCACCTTCACCTATTTACACAACTATTTTTGGCTTGTCGTTTAGTACCACCACAAGGAGTGAAGCAAGAATATTCTTTTAAGGTAGACACAACTTCTCTAAATATTGATGATATGTAGGCTGATCAACATTATAGTTTAACTAAACAGGCAACTGTTGCAACTGTTTTTAAGGGTCCTGCAATGACATGGATAAAAAAGCAGAAGATAAACCTCATTGAATGCCTCCAGACAGATGCAAATTTCATCCTTCAATATCTACATTCCCACAACATTGTCACAGACAGAGAATATAATAGGCTCAAAGATGCCACTCCCCAAGAAAAGGCTGTCACAGACATGATAGATGTGATCACTGGCAAAAATGAGGAACAATGCTATGAGTTCCATGAAATACTGAAGCTTGATGAAATAATGGAGAACTATCCAAATCTTCAAAAATTCATAGGGTTTGAAAGTAAGAAATAGAAACTGGTACATAGTACATGGTGAATACTATGATTTGTTGAGGACATCCCAGGTGAAAAAAAAGTTTACTTTAGAGTACTTCAAGCATATTCACATTATCAATAGTACATTTTAAATATACTAAGAAATAGTGTACTATCTGTGAATATATAAAAGTATACTACCATCATGCTTTAACCAATTTGAACGTTAATACTTTGAACACACTTTAAAAAAATTGTACTACAGTACACTTTTAGTAAATATATTATTAAAAATATATTCTTTAAGTAAAACATATATGTAATTTCTAAAGTGTACAACTGGAACTTTGTTTTTAAACATATTATTTGTATATTTTAAATGCATGCTAAAAATAATCTTTGTAACAATGCACTTAAAGTTTACTTTAAAAATTAACATTTGCTGAAATGTTTGGATTACTTTCGAAGTCTCTTCATTAATTCAGCCTTCAGTGTACTGGTATACATTTGCTGTACAGTAGTGTGTAGTAAAGTAAAGTACCTTTTTTTGTACAGTTTTCTTGTACTTGTGCGGCTTCTATTTCGAAGCGGCTTATAGTCCGGTTTTAGAACAGAAAAAGTGGCTTCTTACAAGATTTATATTGCTCAACACTTGAATGGGGGCTTATTACTTGAATGAGGAATTATTTTCTGTGTCGTCTCAGTTACACTATCAGGGTTTGGAAATACAGACTTGCTAAAGTAGGCAAAAGGCCTTGTACAGAGCTGCCATCTTTTCCAAAAACCTTGGCGTGAGATTTGGTAGCACCCCCCCCGGCTTGTACTCCAATTTAGACAAAGTGTCCACTCTGGGGACCCAGGTAAAAAAAAAAAAAGCATAGTATACTAAACTTAAAATGATTGAGTATGCTTGAAGACTGATTAATCATCAGTATACTTCAAGTTAGTGAATGATTGGTTAAGTGTGCTATTTTGGAATAACTTATTTTGTACTAAGTATGTTTTAGCTGTAATTAAATTGTACTAAAGCACAATTTAAAGAGTATTAAGTGTACTTTTATGTGCTAAAGTGGAACAACTTCAAGTAAACTTAATATACACTAAGCATATGGCCATAGCCGGATGTCCGTATACGGTGAGTGCCCAGCTGACACCAACTCATGATGAGGAAGCTTCTGGAAGCTACCAACAGCACCAAAGCAGCTGATATGTTGGTCACTGCCCTTCTCCAACATGAACCACACCTCATGGAGGACTTGAAATAAACTGAACTTCAGAATCATAAACTTTGTGTGCCAAATATCATCCCATGTGCTGTTTATTCGGTTAACAAAAGGCCAGTCTCTGATGGTGCAGGTCCTACATGTATAGCCACCATATGTTATCAGTTGAATGTATGTCATTTTGACAGGGAAAAAATATTTGTTGTTTTAAATAAAAATAAAAAAATATTTTTTTTTACCAGAGCACCTTCTTGAAATTTTGTTGGAAAGTTAAAAGTTAGAAACACACCGTCTACACAAAACAGAATCGTCTCAAACAATTGTGCAGGTGGTTATTTAATGACAGTGCAGTGATTTGTCCTATTGTGAATAAGAACTGTCAAGAAGGACAAGAATCCAACCAAGAGGAACAAGCTTTTCTTGAACCACTAGAGGGTACCAGAGACTAAGATTTGTTTCTGAATGTTTCTGTTTGAGATTTTGCTGTTCAGGCCCAAAACTTGGAGCATATTGCATCATGTTGTAAAGGTACGTACTACATGACTGGATTAGGATGCACTGATCAGGTGTGGTTTCCTGAACAGGTTCTGTCATCTAACAAGGCATCCTTCCACTTCCCTAACCTAACTCGGCAGATGGTTTATTACACATAATCTTACCAATTACCATCTGACAAGTTGTTTTTGGAAACTGTTTGGGAGGCATAAAAAAAACTTGGCAGGTGTTTGGATGAACAATCTGTCTGTCACCGCCTATTCCTGGCTAACTTCAACCATGCCCATAGCTACCAGTAGTTCTTCACAGATTGGTCCGAACCACTCTGGTTTGACCACAAATGGACAACTTGGAGCTTGGCAAGATGGATTCTCGCGTGGTTGTGTTCTTTCAAATCCAGCTGTCTCGCAAGGTTTCCATTTCTCACCACTTTAAGTAACCACTGAACTAACTACATAGTATTAAGGATTCTGTCACTCACTTACTTGGCCTTGTCAGATTTGCCAGTGCCTCAAGAAAGGGAAGGAGACAATTATTTTGAAATGTTTCATAGACACAACCTAGTTTAGGAAGCCATTTTACTTGTTTACATGCTGCTGTACAACAATTGGGTTGACTAGGTCCATCAAAAACAGTATTGTATATGCCACTCCATACAGTCCAAAAATGTGAGAAATGGTTATGACCCTGAAAAAGCTCTCATATTGCATTTTTATGTTAACAGTTCCCCCAATTATTTATTTTTGAATTCCAGTAATGTACATGCCCTAAGCGAGTTCCTCAGATGCAGGATGTCCATGTCTGTTATGTGGAGGACAAACAGAACACATCCAAAGTTCCTGAAGCAAGCTTTTCTCAGGACTTACTAAATGAACTGGACTATCAAGTTGACTCTTATAACCAAACACAGAGTCCTATTTCAGCTGCAGGTCTGCCCTCTCGACCTCTGCATGGCAAAGTCGAGAACTGGGAAATCAATCAGGGTGGTGTGGAATGTCAAGCTTCTCGGTCCGGTGGATTAGATCACTAAGTGAAACAAGTTGACGACGATTTAGCAGGTGAGTGGCTAGGCCAGGGCTGGCCGGGCAAGCGAGCGGTGTTTCTGCTGCCTGGGTTTCAGGGCACCAGCCAAGTCCAGGAAGGGTGTGATTGAGATAGGGTGTGTTTGAGATAGGGTGTGTTGGCGTGGGCAGTACATACTTCCGCCACAGTGTGGAGGGTGATCGTAAAAGATTTGTAGCTTAACCCCATGTAATCATTGTGGAAGTGTATGCCAAAAAAGCTGGAGGGGAACCCTGACATTAGTGATATCAGAATAATATTTAAATTAGGGTGAAGATATGAATATCATCTTTTCATTTTGGACAGCTCCCCACTAAAGCTTGACAGTTCCAGGCAGCTTCTCACTCACTTCCTGAGTTGCAGTATGCAGTCTGGAACGCCATCAACCCAGACAGACAAAGACAGGATAACTAACAGCAGGGATGGTGTGTACACAGTCCAGTGTTCCAGTCCTCCCCTGTGACCCCTATCTGAGGGACATTTTCTAGATGCCACTGCCCTGCCAAGTCCCTGTAATGGATCTGCAGGGAGGGCACACCAGGACTAGCAGGCAGAGGATCTGTTACACATTCAACACTGTTTTCATCACCACGCGGATTTGTTTCAAAACCACACAGGACGTAATAACGTAACATATTCATTTAGAAGACGCTTTCATCCAAAGCTACTTATGGGGGGGGGGGGGGGGGCGGATTTGAACCTGCAAGCTCTGGATTCAGCAGTCGATCATAATTCCAAATATTGACAGGAGGAATGCAGTCTCAGAAACAGAACCTTTGTTACTGTAGGTGTGTAAAGCACTTACCACACCACCAACCCATCGCTTTCAGCAGTCAACCCCTGCCCCCTATACTTGGAGCGTTTGTCATCTCTTTTGACACTCAACATAATTAATGTGTGACTAACAATTTTTTTTGGCAGGCATTTATTACTGAAGGTATTATGTACAGATGTACAGTATATATGTTAACTGTACTAATAAATTAAACCTTGACAAGATGAGAGCAAGTCTAGTCATCAAAAACACATGCATTTGCTAAGTTTCAGTTTTCGCAATTTGGGTGGAAAACTGGGTCAACTTAGCCAGTCACGTGTTGCAGGCTGAGAGGATCAAAGATGCCTCATGAAAACTTTGAATGTAGTGTGATTAATGACCAAACCCCTTCATTATTTCAACATGCTACAGCTGAACATCACAGGCACATGTCTTCGTATGCATGCATATGAAGAAAAATGCTGACCTCATGTTTTTTCAAACGCCTTCCGATATTTGCTCGGCCTGAAAGAGAAATAGGGAGCATCTGTTCCTCCTGCTGGGCTGGGGAACGCAACAACGTCTACAGTTGTGTGGTAACCATGGTCCCCGTAGGTGTGTTTTATACTGTCTTTGAAATGGATTGTGATTAATAACAATTGAATAGTGTTTTTTCCCCCAGCTGGTACAGCCCACTCTCATTGTAGGCTGGGGACCTTTTTAAAACGCAGTGCGCAGGCCACAGGAAAACAAACCAGAGGCTCGCCCTGAGAGAGGTGATAGGAGTCATGGGAAATGTCATGCGTGACATATGTGACAGCCAAGACGCAGACAAAACCAAAACAGCTCCAAGCATTCCAGCAGGGGCTGAGCAGAGGTGCCCAGAGCCCAGCATCAGAGGGTCAGCCCAGAGCAGGCTTGTTTAGACCCCAGCATCAGAGGGTCAGCCCAGAGCAGGCTTGTTTAGACCCCAGCATCAGAGGGTCAGCCCAGAGCAGTCTTGTTTAGACCCCAGCATCAGAGGGTCAGCCCAGAGCAGTCTTGTTTGTTTAGCCCTGAATCTCTCTCATGTCCGAGGTTACTGAAACCTTCCTCGTCTCTTGGGAAACACAAGGGTACTGCGGTACCTTTCCTTGGAAGTCTCAGCTGTTTAAATAAAGGGAAGTGGCCTTCCTGCTGGGATGCTTTGGTTGTCATGTTTGCAGTAGTGACACCTGCGTGAAGGGAGATAAGAGACAGAAACTAGGTGTTTCACCTGGTTTTGATGTATTTATGTAATAATGTCTGTATTTCAATGGTTGGATATAGCTATTGAATGCTATAATAGCTGTGAGTTCAGAGCTATGTGGAGCAAAAAAAGTAGATATCGGCACTCACTGTATCCCTTATGTTGTTTTATGAGTTTAACTGTAATTTAGAAATTAAAGTTTGAAATAAACATTGGCTACCTTCTGAGAGAACGCTCCTTTCCCGTTATCTGGTGTGGTGTTTACACCCCCACCCACGGTCTTCTTCTGACAACCTTCTGGTGGTCCCACCACTTAAGAGCGCCCGGTCCCAACCCCGGTCTTCTCCTGTCTGGCCCCCCATTGTTGGAATCAACTCCCCACCTCTATCAGAGACACTGACCCACTTTCAAGAAAAGGCTCAAGACGCACTTGTTTCGGGAGTACAATGGTACTTGGGAATGATTGGCTGGACCTGATGCCAGTTTCCTCCAGGATCACAATGACTCTTATTGAGAGACTTGTTGCTCTTGTTGGTTAGTTGTATTTGATTAAAAATTATTGTACTCAATGTGAAATATTTTACGGTTGATTGCTTTTCTACAGGTACACTCTTGCACTTTTTGAGGTTCATGTTGTTTAATTGTAACTTGTTTAACAGCATGCTCTTATGGTTCTTCCCTTTGGCACTTTTTCACAATGTATGCTTCATGTTTTGGCTACCTGCAATGTTTGGTGCTATCTCGTTGTTATGACCAGTAACCTAAGCACTTTTGTAAAGCTCTCTCTTGGAAGTCGCTTTGGATAAAAGCGTCAGCTAAATAGATAAATGTAAATGTCTGTCTTCACAGGCTGTGTGAGGCGTTAGTTTGGAACTATCAAACTCAAATCAAGTGGCTGGACACCAACCTTGGTGTGGCCACAGAGAAAGCCGTCTGTCTAACTGGGATATGAATGGAACAAAGCTGATTTTCAAATGTTAGTTTCATTGATCCCCATAATGTTGTTCGGCTTTCCCATGATGGGCGATAGACACAGGACAGTCAGGGGTAGAAGGGCCATCTGGATGATAACGATAACGTTGTCTCTATTTTTGTATTTTACAAACCCTCTGCCCTCTGCATGCATGCTGGTAACCTTGTTAATTAGCCGTCCACAGAGAGAATGCTTGGTGATGGCTGGAACTGGTCTCCACTGGGCAGCCAGATCATGAGCTTCTTTTGTTTCCATTTCCAATCGCACGTTAATTCATCTGGTAAAAAAAACGTTGACCGGTTTAGTTAAGTAATAGGCGCTAATAAAAAGTTCTGCTCAATGATCCTTTTGCATTACAAAATACTAAGTTTTGAAGTTAGAATGCTGCTGCTTGGTTCAGCAGGATTGTTTAGCAACACTTGTTAACCACACTCAAAATGCAGTTTTGGCAAGTATAACTTATGTATTAATATTTGTTTCAACACATTTATTCCCAGAGTCTCGTTCACCAGGTTCTAGACCATGGCCTTCCTGCCAAGAAGAGAGAAGAATATTGGTACTTGAACCACAAAGGAAGGAAATAATTGGCTTGCTGTGGTTTCCTTATGTGATCAGGACAATACGTCTGCACATAAAAATGTTTGTAGGACAAAGAGTTCGGCTTATTAAAAAAGTACATTTAGATATTAATCTAGACCAGCCATTCCCGACCTTTTCCACTTTGTGGCCCACTTAAAGGCAAAATGTCCTTTTAAAATTAGCAACAATTCTTATAATCATTTACCAACAGAATATTTGAACATGTTGATATTTATTCATTTTTCATAGTTTAGTTTTCATTGGTTTGGCTGTCCACCTGCATTACCCTAGCGGACCAATAGGGGACCGCGGACCATAGGTTGGGAATCGCTGATCTAGAAACTGTCCTGTAATAAAAGTGTAGTGTACACAAAGTGTCTGAAAAAAATAAAAATGAAAATGGTGAGTGAAAATCAATTAACTCAAATAAGACATGCACTTCATACTCAGCACAGAATGCAAATCAATTATGTCTTCAGGCACTGATTGCTGGATTTTTGATGGATGAGCCTGCAAAATCACCTGAATCACAATTATGCTCTTCACCTTCTCCACTGTTCTATGGGGTGTTGTAATGGCCTTGGCAAATCTCTACAGATAAGAGCTCTCTTTTCATTCAAACCAGCAGAGGAAGTGGTTAAGTGTCGTTCTTTGTCTAAATGCTGAATGCATGTTTTAATGTCATATTTCAGATGGAACAATTGGATGACAATTTACTGATTAAACACGCGATAGATAATACATAGACTAGCCTACATAAGATGAAATCTACATAGAATAGACTAGCCTACATAAGACATTTGTTTGACATCATATTCCTTGGCAGGCTGAACTACATTTATTTTTATATTCCATTGGAGCTAAAGTGTTTACAGTGTTCCCTGAACATGAGCATTTTCCTTCTGATCAATAGAGAAAACTCTAATTGAGCTTCAGCAACAATGATAATGCTAGCTCTAATTATAGAACGTAGAGTTATACTGCATAGGCCTACATTCTGGATTCGTCAAAAAACGACTGTATGTGGTTCTACTGTATGTTGAAATATGCAATATGACATTGTAATTCCCTTAAATTTGCTCCGCAGTTGTCCTTCCATTAACCCCACAGACATGAAGGTCTGGGAGTACCAGTCCTTTCTAAACTCTTTTTGGCATATTTATCTAACATGGGTCTGTCCACTGGGGAAACGTCCGGCCTTGTCTCAGAGGAAGATGAGGAGGGCCATTAGGCCACACTGTACATACCCTGTAGAAGCTATATATGGACGCAGACACTAACCGCTGCAGACACGCTCTCTGGAGGGAGTTTACTGGCAGACTAAGTGAAACAAGATAAATGTAACCCTACTGTGTGAACGTTTCCCTTCCCACAGCTTCGCCTGGGGCTCTGGAGGCCTGAGGTGGGTCAGCTTCGCCTGGTGCTCTGGAGGCCTGAGGTGGGTCAGCTTCGCCTGGTGCTCTGGAGGCCTGAGGTGGGTCAGCTTCGCCTGGTGCTCTGGAGGCCTGAGGTGGGTCAGCTTCGCCTGGGGCTCTGGAGGCCTGAGGTGGGTCAGCTTCGCCTGGTGCTCTGGAGGCCTGAGGTGGGTCAGCTTCGCCTGGGGCTCTGGAGGCCTGAGGTGGGTCAGCTTCGCCTGGTGCTCTGGAGGCCTGAGGTGGGTCAGCTTCGTCTGGTGCTCTGGAGGCCTGAGGTGGGTCAGCTTCGCCTGGTGCTCTGGAGGCCTGAGGTGGGTCAGCTTCGCCTGGTGCTCTGGAGGCCTGAGGTGGGCTGACTCATCACCCTGATCCCGGCTGCAAGACTTAGTTTATCATCCCAACCTTTTAGCTGTCATCCTAAGAACATACACTTTGAAATCTTGCTGGGTACTATGCCTCTCTACTAGTTATATTAATTAACTTGTGGATGAACAAATAAAACAACAGAAGGAGAAAGGGGTATTAAACCATCACATTTATCCATGAAACAAACTCACTTTATTTTACATTGTCAAAATCTATCATATTCCTGTAGGTTTTATTCCACTCATTTTACAGTTTTGGATGAACTGATGTATAACCACAATGCTAAATGCTTGGCTGCTTAGCACCTAATTGTTCAATAAGAGTCATTTCTCTCCAGTAAAAAAAGGGACCTTACATCCAACTCAAACAATTAGCATGTAAAAGGTATCTTTCTCTAGCTCTCCATCATTCCCAGGGCAGATGAACACAGAGTGTCCCCCTCTTCCTTCCCCTCTGTCACTGCTGGCTCCCCCCACAAGCCCCTCGCGCTGACTTTGACAGTTTCTCTGACTGAACTTTACGTCTGTTATCTCCAAGCAGCAGGGTTCCCTGAGAGAGTACTAAAGTCAGCAAACCTCGAGGTAAGCATTTTTCCTTGCTGGTAGTGCCAGGGCCAAGGCTGTCTCAGTGTCAAAGTAATTCTGCTCAGAGAGATGTGAAGGCCTCGTCGGAGAATACTGAGGATAGGGGATGAAGAGTGACTTCGATTTTGACAAAGCATCATATTTGACTTACCTTGTTGGAATTCCAAACAGCAAGCAGTTTTTTTCTGAAACACCAGTGTTGTGTGGTCATGCCAAGCATTATGGGGGCAACATCCTGCTATGGGGATGCTGCTCAGGGGGCGGACACACAGGGTGGCATTAAAGGAAAAGATGACAGAAGCCAAACATGGCAGAGCATGACAATGACTCCAAGTACACAGCCAAGAAACTCCTGGAGCGCTTTCGTGACTCTGAATCGCCTGGGTCACTCGTGACCCTCGAGTGACCCAGGCGATGGCCAAGCCTGATCTCTAGAGAAAATCTGTGGTAAGATTGAGAAAATGTCCAAATGCAGATTTGATGCATATTAACCACTTCAAGCATATATTGTAAGCACACACAACATGCAGCTTGTATTGATTAAGTGAGAGGGGCTCAATTTAATCAGACGTGACCATGCCTATTCAGTCCTCAAAGACCATAGATATAAATCCCCCTCCAATATATGGAATCGTTCAAGCGAGTGGTCTGTTTCAGCAGGGGGGTTGGGGCGATGGGACTACTCTGCAATATATACGTCACATTAGCTAAATTATTCTTAGCCGGGTTCTTTACATATTAATTTATCTGCCTTGATCAAACGAAATGAAAAAAAAAACACTATGAGCACTCTGTATAATTGTACAATTTGTGTGAGCGTTTTGTTTTCTGTGAGTACTCCATGTGGTATGTGCATGTGCTGCTGTAATGACTGGGAGGAACAAGACTTAATAAACCATGCCTGGGATCTGACCACAGCCATCTTGCTTTATTTAGGATTGTTACACAAAAGGCTTAAATCCTGTGGTTTATGCCGCAAAAAAGACCCGTTACATGATGTAATGATTTGCCTAACAAATGTTTTATATGCTGCCCCATATGATTCATTAAGCAACACGCATTGTTATCACAGCCCTCCCTAAAGATCTAAATGCTCCATAAAGCCAGTGTTCGTGCAAGGCTCAGTCCCAGATCTCAGCTTCCAGTACATTGTGTGTGCGCCAATCTACAGTTGTTCCCATTAGTTTTAGTAGCACAGTGGTACCTAGGGGTTCGATCCACCACGGTGGAGATCGTAAAACATCTGCCCTACCCCTCCTCACATTTCCACACCGTCCTCCAGAGGCACATTCAACTTTGTACAGCATTTAGCTCAACATATGGGAGCTTGAATCCCTGCATTCTATGCAGTTCCAGTGCAGTCCTCAACACCGTGGCCCTCACTGTCTCCTAGTCTACCGTCAGTGTCACAGAGGAAGAGAAATCCAACTAAGGGGAATGGTAGAAATAGGAGGTATCATTTTACCATACAGTGATCATATATTATATTTTGCCCCCTTTTAAAAAGTCAATTATTTCATGGATGCAGTAAGTCGACATTCTCTCTGGTCGCGTCCCGGAACCAGTACCTGTGCTGCTTGGCACCTGTACCTGTGCTCCATATTGAGTGTTCTCCCGTCAATCTGTAGGCCACCTTCATCCCAGCTGCTCTCCTGATGAACACTCTGCAGCTGCATGCCTGGGAGCTTCCCTCCTGAGGTTGTACATTCTCCCTGGCAGCGGCAGGCCCCCCACAGGTAGGAGAGGACTGGACGTCCTGCTGTGAGCCTCTCAATTACCCTAAGCTGTTTTTCCTCTCTCAGTACATTTTATAAGGTATTCTTCAAAAGGATAATGCACAGACACACAAATAATCTTTTTTTGCTGTCGGTTGTAAACAATTGTGTTACTACAGTACATGTGGGTGCTGTAGGTCATCATATGACAGCATTCATTTGTTGATGATTGAGCAACAGCTCCAATGATGGAATGCAGTAAGGATCAGGGCTGTAACAGACCACATATTGTTAGGAAGAGCATTTAGCCACGTCTAGAAGCCATTCACTCCAGAGGACAAATGTGTTCATTTTGCGACGTGCCGGCTTTCAGAAGTCAGACTGAGCCAGTGGAGGTCTGACTCGGTTGCTGCCCTGCCGGCTCGATGAAACCAAACAGTCTGTTTGAACACAAACATGATCCAGTCGATTTCACCAACCCCCTGCTAATGAAACGGAAAACAAATCAATACTAACATAAGAACATTGGGATTGTCATTACACACTGCTTTTGGATTTGAATTTCACATAGATGTTTGTGATTGTACGACTCTATAAGTGGCCCAGTGGACAATCCTGTTTGTTGTGACTAAAATTACTTCGGATGTTGTTCATCTTGTAATTGGCTGTAAGGCCCAGTGAGGAATGTCTCATGTGCACGCTGTGGGAGTCAGACGGCTGTTAGAATCAATCGTCCATGTCAGCATGGCACACGGAATCACTTGAGAAATCTGAATGGAGAGCATTTCTGTAAAATCTGGAAGGAACACATTTCCAACATGCCCAACGTAATGTAATGTAACATCTGGAAACTGTGCTAGATTTGTTTGAGACTTGGGAAAGGTACAGCACAGCTCAGCATATCTCAGTTTCAAAGCCCCCTGTAGGTTTAAGCCCCCCACCCTTCCCACCTACAATATGTACTTTCTATCAGATAACCCTAAATCAAATCTTCTTTTTTTTTCTTCGAAAAACCGGTTTTGAAAGGTTGAAAAAATATTTTCCCAGAAGTGTTTCGAAAAATAGGTTTTTAAAAGGTTTAAAAAAATATTTTATTTTCACAAAATATATTTCCCCAAAAAGTTTCGAAAACCGTACTCGAAAGATTTCAACAATTAAATAATATCATCCTGAAAAAGTTTTGAAAAACAGGATTTGAAAGGTTGAAAATAAATAAAGAGTAGCCTGCAAAAGCCTTAACCTCTTCCCATCGATCTCCTCGGAGTCCCGGCCTCAACATAATTGAAACTGTGTCAGATTAATTGGACAGGGTGAAGAAGTTCAACTTTTGAGAAAAGTTCTGGAGGAAAAGGTCTTTAAAACAGCTTAAGGGAATTTCCTACAGGACGTGATCTCAAGGTGGCCACACAAAACACCAAACATCTTAAAAAAAAACCTGATGGATACTGTCCGTTTGTTCGTCTTTCTGTCAGGTATCCTGCACTGTCCGCCATGGTCCCCCTGCTCTGTTCCTGTGTGCTGCAATCCAATTCTCCGAATTGAAACTATTCACACAAATGGATTCCTGTCAGAGAGAAAGGGAGTGTTGGACTTTTGTTCGTGAGAGAAACTGAGTGTTCCCCTTTCTGCTTCGTAGTTGCATCTACTTTGTATTTCTTGTTACACCCCTTCATTCTGTCGTTGCATGATTTATGGCCCTGCTTTGTAACCCCTGTGAAAGGGGTGCAGTGAACATAACGTAGAATACAG
Source organism: Hypomesus transpacificus (assembly GCF_021917145.1). NCBI lineage: Eukaryota > Metazoa > Chordata > Actinopteri > Osmeriformes > Osmeridae > Hypomesus > Hypomesus transpacificus. The sequence goes on along the minus strand of NC_061082.1, from coordinate 1,892,640 downwards.
AAAGAGATATACACTATTCCACTATAGAGAGAGGCACAGCACACAAGGAATCCCCAACTCTGTGTGTGTGCGCATGTGTGTGTGTGCATGTGTGTGTGAGAGAGTATATGTGTGGGTGTATGTGTGTGTGCGAGTGTGTGAGAGTGTGAGAGAGGTTTATGGCAGAGCTGTCTCCATGGTGATGGTAGAGGAGTAGGCTTGTTGGGTTGTGACCCAGTGCTCTTCAACAAACAACCCTTTTATCACCACAAGCTAACATATCTTCATTTAAGACAGCAGGCATGCCAACTGCTGAAGAAATTACGTATTCCACATTCTAATATTCAGTGAATATATAGTAAATACAACATTGATATCATAAATCTATGTGCAGCCAGCTAGCAACATATGATAGAAGTGATACTGAACTATGATTTTACAATTTGGATCAACTGTTTTTCATTGGTCGGCCTTCTGTTTAGGACTTAACCTTGGGTTATTGAAAATACACATTTCCCACTAGGTATAGAATAGCTTTCTATGGTCAGGAGAGTTGTCTAGTGTTAGACTCACTATGTACATTTTTAACACATAACTGTCAACACTAGGACTGCCTAAACAAGTACTCGTAACTCTCTTTGTGTGAGTCAGATGTCAAAATGTCTGAAAATCCACATCACCAATGCTATTTGTTTACCCATCTCCAAAGTCAAAAATATGCTGCCGTTGACTTAGTGACAGAGAATGTTTTTCTATTCCCCCCAAAACGCTTGAACATTTCCTTCTCTCACTCAGCTTCCTGAGCATCCAGAAAGACATCTCGCATTCAGAGGAAAGAACAGTGAACAGGAAAAACGTCCACACTTTCTGTTTCTATTGTTCTCGTTGCCTGTTTTCCTTTTGGCTGGTTGAGGACATGCCTGGCTGTTCCTGATACCAGTCTTGTCTAAGGGGTTTGCACAGCTACTGAGGGAGGGAGTCAGATGGTTGAGCGGTGAGGGAGTCGGGCTAGAAATCAGAAGGTTGCTGGATCGATTCCCCGCCGTGCCAAATTACGTTGTGTCCTTGGGCAAGGCACTTCACCCTACTTTCCTCGGGGGGAATGTCCCTGTACTTACTGTAAGTCGCTCTGGATAAGAGCGTCTGCTAAATGAATAAAATGTAAATGTTCTGAGATTCATACATATATTTTTCTGTTTAGAAAAATTCAGTATTAAAAGTTGAAGCGTCCTTTGTTGCTATCAAGTTAATTGCACCGCTACGAGTAGTGAGTACTTTTAGTTTGTTTGGGTGAGGGTCCGTAGGGCGCAGACAGATTGCTCAGGTGCCACTGGACATAGTTAGCCTGTTTTGGAACATGTTCCATCTCCCTTCAACAGACTACAACTGCCCCTCCAGACATGGCATTTACTCTGACCTTTTTAGACAGCTGCTAATTGGAGAACATGTTTAACATTTTAAACAGGCTTTGGCAAGATGTCTGTGACAGGAAATCATTTTAGTCTGATTTGACTGATTTAACTAGTAGAATTCAAGTATTTGGAGTAAAGAATAAAATGGCAGACTGCCCTTTGTCATACAATAAATAAAAGAAACTGTTTTAGACTAAATAGTGCCTTGAAAAGCTAAATACTAAAATAATAATACAAAAAAAATACTGGTCCGAGTAATTCCTTTAGAACACTGTATTGTGTGCGGTTTCCAGCATGTGTAATCAGTTTCAGTGTGTTCAGTAGGAGTGAAGGGAGCAGCCTCTGATGCAGCCATGTATGCAAGGCAACAGCATGATTTGGTGAAAACAATCTATGCAAGATTTTCCATTTAAATGGCCATACTTCATCATCCAGCCAGGAAATTCTGTCTATTTTAACATTTTAGATTTAGTCATTATTATACAGCAGTTCCTTAAATAGGAGACATCTGGTGTAGAAACTAAACATCTTCTGAAATATCGAAACAATCCATTATCTTAGTTGTAAATATGTCTTCACTTTGTGCAGATAAGTAACAGACAGATAAATCTGGAGGACTATGTTGATATTAGCCCATTAGTTATAACATTCTACCATAACTCCAACTGTTTCACCCTTTAACATCATTCTCTGGGTTACTTACAGTAAATTAAATCTTGTTATCAGAAATAATAAACAGACACTAAAATCAAGCTTTATCACTAACAGCTTTGGTACTTTAACCTATCAGAGAGTTCAGTCTCTGGACAAATACATTAAGTGCTTTTTAAATACAAACAACAAAGGTTGCTGTGATTTCCATAATTGAAATTACTTAGGTTACTTAGGCTGGAAACAACATTTCCCAGAAACATCTCATTAGAGAAAGGGGTGTGGTTTCCAGTCAGGTGTGACTACAATGGCCGCCGTTCAAACCAAATGGCGGGAGATGAGTCCACTTGCCTATCAAACACAATCCAAGGGGAGCAGTAAAACGTTTGTGTCAAAATGTATCTTTCAAAAGTTTTACGTTATTATGGGAGTCTATCCTTTTTACACAAGAACTAAATGAAACAAAACAAAGGTCCAAAAAGGAAACTGGCGTGGTTTAAGGTTTCCGGTGGCTTCTACGTAGAGGTAAGTCAGAACTAGCCTCTCACTGTGTACGTGTCATGCACGTTATTTGCATTATGGGCTACTGATGTGCTATTAAGGTAAACAACTTCAGATGCAGAAATTCATTGGAAACAATCCATTGGAAACCATTAATAATTTCCACTCAGTATTTCCTGGTATTCTGGTCTGCATGTAGGCTAGGTAATTTTCACCATAAATAAAACAGCTAGATATTAATAAACTTACCCAAGTAGCGATACGGTGTGCAGAATCATGTTCATGGTTTTTGGATGCTTTCTTTTGGTACAATAATGGGCACTGTCTACATCAAAGCCTATCTTCAATTTAGGTATTTAATATCCATCATGCACATGGCCTAGGCTACAGCAAGATAAACAAGTCAATTAGATAGCGATAATTTCGTGAATTAGCATCTGCCATTTTAACAACGTTACAGTAAACACACGCCACCACTTTCTCTACAGGTGGTGGATTGGCCGAAACTAAGCGAGAGTTGGGGGGGGGGGGGTCTGTGGGGGGGGGGGGGGGGGGGTCTGTTAAATAACTTTGTTAAAAATAAGAACATATCACAACCTCTCCTGCTATCACGCGTATTTGATTTTATATAGAATTAGTTTAAGGTTAGTTAAACTATGAAAAGGTTGATGGCATTTTGTAAAATAGTTTTTATACCCCTTCCACTTCAAGTCGCTCACTCAGTACTCCATGGTAACGTCCATGGTAACGTCCATGGTAACGTCCATGGTAACGTCCATGGTAACGTCCATGGTAACGTCCATGGTCATTTGTGGAAAAACTAGTTTGCTGTTGAACTGCACCTGAATCTTTTATCTCGAGTCAGCATGTTAAATCTGGTGGATTGCATTTTATCGATCATTCCATTAATAATATGGTTTCCGGTGGGTCTCACCCGACCCACAGTGCTTAGTGTTTAGGCTACTATTTGGCCTGAGACTGATTCATTAGAAACATTGGACCTGATAATAATCACTTAATCTTGATGAACGTTCAGCTACCAATGTTTCCTTTTGTCAAGGGTATAATCTTGGACTGACTGTGTTGAACTAGCTCTGGTTAAATCCCTCACCTCATTAGATCTGATAACATTCCAATTATGGAAAGTGATATCCCACCGCTCTCTGCAATTATTATCCTGGTGACAATATTCTCCACCCTCCTCCAACTTAATTTTCTAGAAATAGCATAGCCAGGCCCCTAATGAGCTTCTTCCTGCGTCTGGCTCGTTTTCAAAAGCAGCACACAGCCTCAGATATCACAGCACGCTCTCCGAAGTGGACACAACAAGCTGGATTACCCCCCTGCTCTGCCCCACTCGCTCATCCTTTCTAATGAATTCCAAACAGAAAAGCCTGGAAGGCCTTGTGGCTGAGGCTCCACCACTGCAGGGGCAGCCTGCAGACATGTCTCACAGTCTTCTGCTTCCATTGGCATTATGAGCAGCGAGGGTTCTATAGATAGAAAGCTTTTGTTTTATGCCTGGTGCATTGGGTGCATCTCAATAGGCTGAAGTGGTTCCCTCTCCTTAAACACACCTGCTTAGACCGGGATCTTGTGTAGCAAGACAGTGTCGGTTTTGGCTCATTCTGACAGACATGTCACAGGCAGAAGAGCATCCAAGGAGGACATGAATGACTGTGTGTGTGTGTGAGTGTGTGTGTGTGTATGTTTTGCAACTCAAATAATTAAATAGGAGATGACCTAAGAAGTGCGGGGAGAGCAGACAGTATTGGGAGTATACAACAGTAAATAGCATCAAAATGAAATACATTGTCAGTTATCCACTTACCGCCTCAGGAAAAGGAATTTGATGTGTACTTGATAGATCCGCAACCCAGTTTCCTTGTTATGAAAATGTTTAGTAGAATCATTGTCTTCTACATCTAGACAAAAAGGTTTGGATTTTTTTGTATTGTGGATGTGCTTGAAACCTAACTGCTGAGAGCAAGGTCTGTCGCATGGCCTAATGGGACGTGGGAGGATTTAGTGCCCCATGATTCTTCAGAGGCACGATGACTCTGACACTCCCAGCTTCCTGCAACGCCACCCAATCACACATCACCGTAGCAACCACAGAGCAGTACTTGACCTCTAGTGAGTCCCTCGCCAGCACCCCTCCCTGTGTGCAAGAGCCTTCCCCTTTGTTGCTTAAGCAGATGAGAGTTCAGAGCCTGCGGACACTTAAACAGCAGCAGAGAGCAAGAACTTCACATTACACCACAGCTTCGTAAACACTGAAGACTTAGCCTGCTTATGGGTCTGTAGTGTGTAGTGGTCTTGCTACAACATGTTTTGGTTGAGTTGATTGCGGTCACTGTACTATCTGCAAAGGATAAGATTGAAAAGATAGAGAGCAGATTATTGGCAGAAACTGAGAACTATTTGGCAGCCTCACTGGGCCTGGCCTCAGCTTCCATAACCATGCTTCCCAGTGGGGTAAGGGTTGGTGCCTTAACTAGAGCTGACATTTCTCTACCCTGATGAAACCAGGATCAAAGGTCTGATGTACTTTCATCGAATGCATAATGGATAAAAGTCAAATGGTTACTGTGCTAAAAAAGACTGAGACTATTCATAGAACTTCGTAGATCTTCAAAGCAGCTGACATGCCTGAAGTCTGGAACAGGGAAACGTTACAGACGCAGTTCTAGGATGTCCAACTTTGGTGTATCGTGAATGTATGAAGATGTTTCACAGTATACGTAGTAGGCCTAAGTGTTCTGATGTTTGTGCTTGCATTACATCTTATACGTTTAAAAAATAATATAATAATAATCGTACATGTATTATACTTGATAATCCTTTAGTTTTTGGTCCTTCTAAAAACACATTCATACAGTACTAAGGATATTTGTATTTGTTAGCTTGTCTCACTAGTTAAGATAACAGCAAATGAAGTTTGCGCTTCTCGCTCATCCTAGAAAGGCCTGGTGCTCCATGCAGTAAGCACGGCAGCTCCTGGGCCTCTCTGGGGGGCTGCAGTTTCCACATCAGGCTGATGGATCTGGGCTTGCTCACTCCTCTTCTATTTTCACCTCGTACGTCAGTGGGGTCGTTTTTGGCAGTGAGTGCTAAGGGCTCCTGAGGTATCAGATGCTGTTTTGAAACGGTTATGATGCTCTAACACAGCACCACCAGTCCTCCCTGGTGCTCTAACACAGCTCCACCAGTCCTCCTTGGTGCTCTAACACAGCTCCACCAGTCCTCCTTGGTGCTCTAACACAGCTCCACCAGTCCTCCTTGGTGCTCTAACACAGCTCCACCAGTCCTCCTTGGTGCTCTAACACAGCTCCACCAGTCCTCCCTGGTGCTCTAACACAGCTCCACCAGTCCTCCTTGGTGCTCTAACACAGCTCCACCAGTCCTCCTTGGTGCTCTAACACAGCTCCACCAGTCCTCCCTGGTGCTCTAACACAGCTCCACCAGTCCTCCTTGGTGCTCTAACACAGCTCCACCAGTCCTCCCTGGTGCTCTAACACAGCTCCACCAGTCCTTCCTGGTGCCTTGACCGTTTAATAACTGGGCTGACTGGGGATGTATATTTCTACTTACTATGTTTATTGTTATACACCAACCTACCAAAGCACAATTCTCAAGTGTAAACTTACTTGGCAATAAACCAGATTCTGATTCCGTACTCTTCTCCATCTGCCTAACAATGCAGTTAGAAAGTTGGGACGCGTCGTGTGACGAGGGGTTTAAGAGCATCCCTCACGCTCTCTAGAAAGAAAACGTGGTTGTCTCACCAATGTTTCTTCATTAAAATCGTAATTAAAACCGTGATTAAAACTATTCGTTATTAGTCAGAGATTATGGGAAAACATTTGATTTCATGAAGACAAAATTGATATTAATTGTTGTTTTTCATGTCATTTGTGTCATTTGACACAAAATGCTAAAAATACCCTCAAATGAATTACATTTGACATTTAGTCATTTAGCAGACGCTCTTATCCAGAGCGACTTACAGTAAGTACAGGGACATTCCCCCCAAGGCAAGTAGGGTGAAGTGCCTTGCCCAAAGGCACAACATCATGTGGCACGGCGGGGAATCGATCCAGCAACCTTTTGATTACTAGCCCGACTCCCTCACCACTCAGCCATCTGACTCCCTACTAATTATTTATTTTTGAAAGGTCAAAATAATAAAAGGCTCAATCTGTCCTTATGTAATGTGGCCTCAGGCTGACCTGAGGGGTTAGTGGGGGCGGCCAGCCTGGACACCTCCAAACCTCCCTCACTGCTTCTCACCATGTGGGCGGTCAGGTACGAACATACCTGCCTCTCTTCGGGAGCATGTGTTTAGAACAGACTCAGAGCACCCTGCAGAGTGAAGTGTGTTTCCGAGCGAGGTTAGTCATTGTTGTTGTTACTCATATCCCAATTGTGATGCAGTTCCCGATGTTGAACACGGAGGAACTCATTGGTTCTGAAGAACTGGGCTGTGCTCAACAAAGGCAGGATGTCGCACCTGTATAAATTAGTTTGCCAGATTAGTTTGATTTAAATTATGTATTTCATTGATGTTTATAAAACTTTCCTACATGCCAACATTAGAAATTGGTTGTAAATGATCAAATAATTGTAGATTATTTGTAGTATTCTGTAGGAAGGCCTACCTGAGGACTGATGTAAACAGCTTACTCACTGCTGTGGACTCAACGATAACCCAGGAACGTCATCCCTACACTATCAAAACAGAGATATTTCCATCATCTCTTCAACTCTATCAGAGAGAAGAATGTTTTATTAGACTCCCACACTGTTCATGTTTCTCTCTCTCTCTCTCTCTCTCTCTCTCTCTCTCTCTCTCTCTCTCTCTCTCTCTCGGTCTCTTAATTGCTTTCATTTCCGAGTAAAGGCCAGAAGAGAGAGAATAATTGCTTATAATCCTTCCTGTGTTTACATGATCTAATATAAATATTATCTGAAGATGGAATCATAGATTGATTGTGTTCGACCATAATGGTGAATATATATTTCTTCAAATAAACAGTTTAAGGAAGGATGTCTATTGTTATGCCGTATCAAAGATTATTTCATGGATATGTTGCTATAAAAGATCAGATGACCTTTATCATTACTTTCAACTCAATATTTGCATCACTACACTGGATAACAATGTTGCATCGTAGAATAAATATCTTTGGCTCCTCCCAAGACACAAGTGACCCTTCCTCACACACAGGGTTGCATCGGGTGGGGGAAACTCAGGTAAAATAATAATCACAGGGAAAGTAGAAGATCCTTCAGCGGGTAGTTTCTCACAATGACGGGAAGCAGACACTCTTCCCCAGCCTGGAGCATGTGCAGGCTGGGGGACGGGTTCTAAGCAGGAGCCAGTTGCTGGTGACCAGCAGGCACCACGGATCTCTAAACAAGTCGTTTTGTTGGCAGATTGGGTGATGACTGAGAACCATTGTTCATTTCGTCAATTGTTTTGTATGGTACATTCCAAGCTGGTTGAGCACTGACAGATTTATCTGGTTGTTATTTGTCTTTGTGGAGTTCTCATTCTAGATGGACCATGTACTGAGTGCTTTTTTGTATTGCTTAGTCAAAATTACATTTTGACACAATCAAAATCAAATAAGGGTTAAACATTACTCTTGTGTCATTATGGATTAGTATTTAAGTTTTGTTTGGGTTAGGCATGAATCAAATTAAGGTAAACTGAGGAGAGACCTAGCTTCTCTGGAGAAGAACTCGGTCAGTGTGTGACATTGCCTTCCCTGACAGATGCAGAGGGATTATCCAGATACTCCCACAGATGCCAGACACGAGGCGCGGACATGCAAATTATTGTTTGGAAAAAGTCTGACGCAAGAAATGGAACAAGACCCAAGGGAGTCAGGCTCGGTCGCTCTCCCTGATTTCCTCTGACGAAGTCACGATTATCACTTACGATTGAGTAATGCTGCATGAAGTAAGACCTTTTCCCTCATTTTCTGGTTGGTGAGAGAAGAGGGTCTTGTGTAGTCAGCTGCCTTCGTGCGATGAATCACACTTTCTGTGCCTAGGCAGTGACAACTCCCATTAATAAATCATTGATGGAGTTGTCAGACTGGATATTTCAGACACATTTTGAGAATGACAAGCTACATGTTTTGCAGAATCTTTTTAGAGAATCTTAACACAGCTCACAGTAAAAACTATATATTGTCTATGATGGTGGATTATATTAATCCCCTTAGAATTTGAGATACTCCCCTTAGAATTTGAGATATGATCTTGATATTTGTTACGGTTGATCCAGTGGTCTCTTCTGGATCAGAGGGGTTGGATTCATCAAGGCCCCAGATATTCTCCCCAAGGACGACAGTGTTAGTCGCTTGATCACAGGGCGAATATTGTCTCTTGCTCCGCAGAGGCCTTACACGCAACATCGACAGGCCTGTTTCTATCTCACACACACACACACACAGACACACACAGACACACAGACACACACCCTAGACAGTCTTCACACACACACCCCCAATACAGGCCTCTGCCACACTCCACACACGGCTCCTATTACGCTCTCTCTTGAGCGATGTCCTGACTTTATCCTTCTATTCTCACTTTCCATTGACGAGCCACTGTAAGGATGCACCTGTCTTCACAGGTTTAAAAGACATCTGCTCTCCGAGAACCATTCTGACTGACGCACATTGGCCACTGCATCGGAACCTCTCTGCCTTACATTCACACATACTGGGGTTGGCTATGGTTGGGACACAGCATGAACGCTGGGAATAGAATAACCTTGTTAGGCGTGACACGCTGTATTTAAGACCTTCCAGCAGGTCAGGCACCCTGACTTCTGGCCCAGCTCTGTCTGGACTGGGGACTCTCTGATTGTTGTGCTTCCAAGAGTAATCCTCTCCAGATATTCCATTACCATCCTCATCCTCCTTTTTGTTTAGGAAGGCAAATACCACAGCCTGTTGCTGGGGCATGTATGAGTGCCAAATACATGAGAGAGAAATTGCTGTTGATTACTCGGTAAACACAATGACAGGACCCAGGGCTCACAGAATGAATGCTGACACCATTTGGTTCATTTGTGATGCTAGTGTATGCACAGGCCCTTTTGTGAGCCTGGAGACCTTGGCAGGGTTTTCTAATGTGAACCCGGGAGGGGAGGGAGGGCAACATGGGAGAGAGGGAGGGCAACATGGGAGAGAGGGAGTATTCATTTGGCTTTGTACGGGGACTGGTATGGAGTGCGTGACCTCTGACTCACCCCAAGACACATAGTGCCGGGTAAACTTGGGGTACCTCCGTCGAAGTCCCAGGGCTATTTATCGCTCTGGTGCAGTTGGTAGCCAGGTGGCAGAAATGGGACACTTTGTCATTATCTAAAACTATTGACTGAACAGGAAGAATTATGGAGAATGATTATGCATCCTGTTGTGTTTGAGATGTCTTGTCTTTCCTTTACATTTACATAAAGATTCATTCAGCCCTGTGATCTCTATCTGCAGTGTAAAACTCTGCTACTGAGCTGTACACGTCCCTATGTGATATGTGATATGCATGCACGGACATGCACACACTAACATGAACCCCTGAACGAACGTCACAGACGCTGGCCGCTAACTTCGGAGTTGAGTTTCACTATTGGTGTCATTCAGCTCAGCAAACGAAACTTGCGTGTCAGCTAAGAAAAAGTAGGACTCTCCTAACACTAACAAGTAGCACTTTCACAACCAATATCCATTTATATTGATATTTTTGAAGCTTAGCTATAAGTACCTTTCCTATATAATCCATAAGGACTAGTTCTATTTTATACTTCATTAACCACTATCCAAACCCCCCTGGGGGGCATGTCCTGCAGAGAGGAAAGGGACTGGACCCCTGTGCTGTGAGGACTGCAGAGACAGAAGAGTTCAAGAGTGAGCCAGGGTCTCAAATGTCAGCACCTGTCCCTGTTGTGTTTACAGGGAGGCCCCTGGCAGGACACAGCCAGTGTTAGGGGAAGGGATAGTGAGAGAGAGACAGAGGCCTACTTTCCCAGAACTCAGTGGTGGATCAGCTCACAGCAGCTCTGTGTGCTGTCGTGTCCCCCAGCTCAGGGCCTCATAGTCGGACCGTTGCAGCCAGGTGACCCCTATCTCGCCCCTGGAGCATAGCAGCATAGCGTTGGAGAAAGTTGATCTGGGAGACGTTCCAGCACAAATCCCTGTGCTATTTTCTGTCTGGCCATAGGCTTGAGATTCACACTGTTAAGGCTTCAAACAAACACCTGCTGTTTGTGAGAGTGGTAGGTAGGTAAGGAAAACTGAATAAGGATCATTATACAAAACTGATGTACAGTACCGTACTCTCAAAATGAAGTGGACACTGCAGTACAACTCAAATAAAAGTTGTCCTGTCAAACTTACTGTCCAAGGGGTTTTTGTGCTTGCTGTAATGGAATATGTATCTGAACTCCACACTATATATACAGTTCTTTGTTCATTTATGTGAATCTGTGCTAAACTTTTCTGTCAAGACTTGTAATGTCAAGCAAATGTAGTGAGATGTTAACCAAACTAAAACCAAATGTGTTCCGTATGCAAAGTAACCCTTGTAGAATCTGACAATATGAAATGCTGAGCGCTGCGGCTGGGTGCAGATAAGAGAACAGCTTGAAAACAGGGTTTGGATTTCCAGCAAACTGCAACCTTGTTATTTAACTAGTGTTATATGTTGGAGTCTCTAACCCTAGTCCTCACCTTAAATCAGCCAGAGTTGTCTCAATAATCTTACACTAAAAGTATGTTATTGTCCCCAAATAATCGCAAAGTAACCTCAGATCAACCTACTCACCATACATACATACATACATACAACGTCAGCTAAATCAGCTAAACCTCTAAAATAAGCAAGGAAAGCTTGTATTTTTATGAAAAAGATTGTTTACTTTGTAGGAAACAATTTCCTGAAACAAAACAACCACCCTCTCCAGAGAAGTGGGCTTCCCAGGATGTGCTGCAGCTATCGGCATGATGCTGGGTAATAAGTACACCCTCCCATCACCCCATTTCCTCTGCTATCACAGAGGGGGTGATTAGATTGAGAAAGTACACTTGCTGGCGCCAGACTATCCTGCTCTGCTGCAGCAGGGAAGTGAAGCAGGCCTGACTGCAGAGAAGAGAGGGCTTTCTGGGGGCTGTTCATAAGAAGGTTAATACATTGGATATGATTGCTACACCCTAGTGTTAATTCACAAAGACACGTTTACAAAAAAAGCTAACCCTACACCCTAACAACCCCCCCCCCCCCCCTCGCCCCTCCACACACACACATACACACGCACACACCCCTTCTGCTTCTTATCTGTACATACTGCGAGCAGTAACCAGACTGTTAGCTCAGGTCTGTCCTGGCCTGAGATGTTGTCTGCATGTTGATTTGACGGAGTACAATGCAACCAGTCTCTCATGAGGTCATTTGTTTGGTTTGGCCACTTATCAGGTAGATGGGAAAGTGGGAAGCAGTTTAGTCTGTTGCACATGGGTATGTAAAACACCTTTGACAAAATGTTTGTTAACTGACCTTTTTTAATAAAAACAGCTCAAGAAACTATTTATATGAATTGGGCCAGTTTAGTTTTCACACACACGTCTTGCAGTAATTTTTCATACTTTCTACATAAGTTGTCTGTAATAAAATGAAAGCCATTAGGACTCATAATGCAGTAATATGGTCAGTTTTGCCACTTTTAGGGAATCCATATTTGATCAGAGTATTAATTAAAATGAATGCACTCAAAGTAACCTATAAAAATGGAAAAAACGTTATCTTTAAAGATCCCTCCACCTACTTCTATCATTTATACAGTGTCAGTGACAGCATCAATGAGATCATCAGGGACACGGGCTTCTCTGTGGCGACTTTCCGTTCGTCTGTGGCGTCTCATGTTTTCTTTCACGATGTGCAGCCAGCCTTCAGGGCTGGTTAGAAACACTGTCACAGATCTAGAGCGATGCTCCGCGAGGTGGAGAATCGTTGGTCTCTGACACATTCCACTAACACTCACGGCTACAATAAAAACATCCGTCAGACAGAGTGCACAGAGAACAATGGAAGTTAGACTGGAGTGCATCTAGCCAAGAGGGAACTCCCAGTATAGAGCACACTACAATAACATGAGTAAGTTCTGCGACGTGGTTCTTAATGATCCATCGTCTCCTTTCTGTATTTTCTGTTTCCAGGAGATATCTGTCAACATCTACTTACTCCATTAGACAGGTCTGTGTTTTCCTTTTTTGGAGGTCAAGACCGACGGGGGGATTGTATCTGGGTCCCACGTTAGCCCGGGCTGTGGAAGAATGGGCTGTCTCAACCAGTTTTTGGGTCACATGTTCGATCAGAATGGCCTTTGTCAGATCTGGGACCATAAGAGGTCTGGACAAACACTATCTACTCCCACAGCAGAGTTAACAAAGTAGGTAACAAATTAGAGTTAGTAGGCTATGTAGCTGAAAAATACTGCAGTACCCTACCCTACACCTTTTTACCATTCTGGACAGTTTGAAAACAAATGCCTGTAAACAATGGCCAAGTTTCTATCTTATCCAGCATGTTCAGTACTAGGTCATTGTTTTTCAAATCAGCTAACAGGACCGTCAGCAGAGGCTGTTTGAGTTGGTGTAACGCAGGTTTCAGTTCCTGCTTTGAAGCTAAGTGCAGATGACAGCGACCCAAAGCAACCTCGTCCTGTTATTAACAACCGTCAGAGTGGCGGTTCCCGCTGCGCAGCACAGCCAGCATGCAGGCACGCAATCTCTACAGGCAATGTCCGATATTCTCAATTTGTTTGAACGCTACTTAAAAAAGACATGCCACATTTCAATGTTATATCTGAAGAACAGTAGGAATTATGCCAGGTTTCCCACGTGTGAGAGAGCTTGCAGAGGGTCATTTGAAATTCCAAACGTCAGCTTCGCCTGTTCAGAGGCAGTGATGCGGTAGCTAGGTGTACGTGTGAGTGTACGTGTATAATTGGGTGAAGTGTGACATTGTTGAAAGGACTGGTGGAAAATACTGTAGTTGGGGGAGGGGTACACTTTTGAATCCACAAGAGTGCTGTTTCGGTAATGAAGAGAAATAGAAATGCAATTTACCTAGCACAACAACATTCAATCTACAAGAAGTCTGAAGTGAGGAGTTGGCTAGCCAGAGCGCCATTGGGAATGTTTGAATTCAAATGTACCTGTACTCTTTCTAGTAGGCCTTTATCTTATTTTAAAACGATATATATATATATTTAAAAAAATGGAGGTGAGTTATGGGTTGAGAAAAGCCTAACAAGGAGGGAAGACAACCACCAAAACGGTAAGGATGTCAAGCATGGCAGTGCTGTTACTGGTAGATAGAAAGATCTGAAGGGTAACATTTCTTGGAGAATTGAGACCTCAACAATAGTAAATATCCAGAACATTGATGTCATAAGGGTTTATTGTCAGCAAAAATATAAATTTCAGTCCTATTTGCAGAGATGGAAAAGTAAACACATCCTTCACTCAATAGAAATACAGATTCATGTCTAAAAAGAGTGACTACACCTTTTCACTCAAGTTAAATAAGTGGGGGCTCTGACATGTACTTATGTAAAAAGTAGCCATTATTACGAAGTGTTTTAGTGTCACGCTGGTAACTGGACTTCACACCATATTAATACCCCCCAAAATATGGCTCATTATGGCCATGGGTGATCAAGAATGTCTCTATTCTTAGTCATGTCGACATCACTAACTCCCTCTGTGTCATCCATAACGTATTTTCTTATCCAAACAATTTGTCAAATAATTGTTTAACCTTTCGAAACATTTTGACCAAACCTTTTTTTCCACACACAACACGACACAAACGTTTGTCCTAATTGTGAAGTAAAGTACTGATACCAGAAAAATCTACTTTAGTACAGTATTTGTATTTCCTTACTTCCCATCTCTGCCTATTTGTATGTATGTAGGTTGAGTAAGTTTTAAAATGGATACCTGTGCAGTGGTTAAATATTTAATAAAAAAAAAGTAGTGGAATATATTCACTTTTATACTTAGTAGTTTTAAACTGCACAGAGATACTGTTATCTTAGATGCCATACTTGTATCAACACATAATACCAAAGAACCTTTTGCTAGTAGTTACCTATATTTGTTTGATCAGATTTCCAAAAGGCCCATATTTAGAGAAACACACAAAAAAAAACATTTTACACAAATACATATTTTCACATTCAGAGAATAAAATGCATACGAATGACATTCATACAGTTGAGTAGTGGTGTGTTGACATCCAAATCACAGTTCAGTTTTAACAAAGACAGACATTATCCTTCCAGAAAGTCACACCTTACAAGGTAGGTCTAGTGAAGGCCTTGTGAAACTGTAACATGCTGATTCCAAGGGTGTTGTAAAGGATATAATGAAGCATAATACATTTGGCACAGCACTAGATACACTTTGCCTTCAGTGTCTTTTTAATGTTTTACAAAGAATGCTTCATAAATGGTTAATGATGATTGCTCCATATCATCTTAGTCAGATATACATCATTTTAAAGTGTGATTATCTGTAACAGAGTGTAGAAAACGGTCTTACTCCAACACAGACAAATGTTGAATCCAGTTGGAACATATGAACTGTCCTGCAGTTGGTGTGTGATGAAATGTAACAAAAGCCAGTGTGAAAAATATGCATTAATTACAGCTTAACACGTTCAAAGGTTGGTACCAACATGTCCTCGTCCCAGCCCACAAATATGCTGCATGTAATAGTCATTTCTTATGTCCTATACATTTGAACAATGGGAGACGATGTTTTGATGTGTTCCTCTACCCACAGCCGCAGCATGTCTAAGTAAACAGATCCCAGTTGAGGTTTCACGCACACTGTAGGACACAGGCTCTATCCCCGTTCATTACAGCGCAGATGCAGAAGAACGGGACTATAAAAGGATCAAACCCTTCGTGCACAGAGAGAAGGATGAACAGCAACTGTCAATCTACCGGTGGAAGCCCCTTGTTAGTGATCTTCAAGCCTCTCGTTAGTGATCTTCTTTCAGGCATACAAGTCGGAAACAACTCCCTTGAAAATATCCCACACACTTTCACACAAGACAGTTGCCTTGTATTTAAAGGTCTCAGAGCACACACCTGAACACTGTGTACACAAAGCTCTCACACCCGGCACCCATTCTGCAACGCACGGTTCACCACATATTTACATAATGAGTGGTCTCCAGCATTTTGGACGGCAACATTAAATAATCACAGAATTTGAATCATTGATTTGGATATCAGAGAAAATAAAGATGTCTAATATATGAGCATTAGATGTCACATAATAAAAAAGGTGTACTGTATGTTGTAGAGTATTGTATCTCTACTCTACTGCCAATACAGGAATGTAATGTACACGGAAAACCATACATAATATCGTAGACATACAGTATGATGGTGCCAAAGCCACACTTGATGTTACAGTAAAGTTACATTCAGATGTAGAGAACAGATATTACACACACTTTGTTGATGTTAATTACTATATACATTCAATTGTGGACACAATTTCAATTAGAAGTCAGAAATACAAATGAATAACATTTCTTTAAAATTAGGAGATAAGCTTCCAAGGTTAATGAAACAATTTAGTGGCAACAGAGAAAGAAACATTATTATGCAGAGCATGTACCTTAAGATATTTGTGATGAACTTGGTTTTTATTTAGGAGTGTTTGCATTGAAAGTTAACTTAAGCAGATCAGAAATCCTGTCAGTTGAAATAATAAGTAGTGTACATCAGCTATTAAGTATTTAGAGCAAATGATCAAGGGTAGATAGATGGGTTTATGATAAACAAGAAACTAATCCATAACAACCAAGTGTGTCACAAAATATACTGTTTTAATAGTTTGTATGTTCAATCCCCATGACTGGAATGTCAAAATAATCAAAAAGAAAATCATATTAAAGAGGCACTTTAAATATGTTCTATGATCCACCAACCCCAAAATGCACCCAAGTAAAAAATGTTAGGGTGTGAAAACCTCTGAATGATTAATGATGATCAAAAAAAAAAACAGGATTTGCTTTGCCTTGTCTTGATTCGTCTAGATTCTCCTCTTTCTTTGCAGATGATCTTGATCACTTCTGAAGCAGAAACGCACAGTAATCTCCCTCCTTTGAGGTTCTGCTAGTGAGCAGGACAAAGCAACCACCTCTCTTCTTATGAACATGAGCGCTCTGACCTTTATGCCTCAGAGACATTTTGCAAAAGACATCACTGCCTCCTTGATCTGCTCATTGTCTTTGTATCATGTTCATTCTAAATCCTCTCAGATGACTGACAACTCCTACTGTATAAATCCCAGAACCCAAATTGATGCAACATTTCTGTGCTAGTGTAAAATAGCTCTAGCAAACACTTTAATACTGTGTGATAACTGTCTGAACATCATTTTCACATGCCAGTGTGAACCAAGGTCAGGTTAAAAAGAGAAAATAAAGTGATCAATTTCTCAAAGCTGTAAACCTGGAATGATGTGTTTACCAATTCAACCAACTCAGTTTTTAGTATAAATAATTTAATGTAGACCAAAGTGCCTCCTTAATATGAAAAATTATTTAATAACTAATGCTTGTTAAGTAGTACTTTTTACTTTTTGAGGACTTGGGAAAACTTCTGCTGAAAAGACATTTCATATGAAATCTCAGTTGAGAAGTATCTTCAAGATTTTACCCAAAAATATGGCATTGAATAACTGTAGAAAAAAAATGTTTTGCGTGTGAAAGTGAATCTTGGGTGCGGTCTAAAGGCTTATCAATATATATATATATATAATATATATAAAGCTTGCTGCTGGAGCTTTAATTTAAGTTATGATGGATGTTTGATTGAACAGTTGTGATGTCACAACAAATGATGTTGATCCAGCCTCACAATTGACAGTAATATATTTTGTTTTTGTAGTACATAATGTAAAGTCATTTTGAAAATTATTTTCAATGTTTTTGTCAAACAAAATAACTATATACAGTATAATATATATATATATATATGTTATTTAACTAAATTGATCTAGAAGTGACCAAGCTAAATACATCTGACGGTGTGACAGTGTTATCTGCATGATAAGTGAATGCTAGCATAAGCATCTAGGTATACACACAGTTGAGTTTGGCACAACATACAAATACTTTTTGGCAAACTTAATCAAGGCTTTCACTGAGAAGGAACTGATATTACAATAACGAGGCAGGTTGAGTAATTCACACCTACCCCCTTTTTTAAAGTTTTGTTCATGTAAAATCTTTTGTGTGTATATGTATATATATATATACACATTTTGAAATATCTTTTATTGTTTGGCTCATATAAGATGAATGACCGGAATATTTACATTTGGCTTGTTGTGAAAAGCTGAAAGTAGCTTCAGACACTGTATACTGCAGACACTGTATACTGCAGACACTGTATACTGCAGACAGTAAATTTAAGAGAGCAGAAAAAGCATGACAAAGTACTCATTTCAAGATAACAACAAAAAGGTAGCTATTGTTTTTCCGTTCAGTGTGTTAAGTACGAGAAGCCAAACGCCACTGTTTACGTTCCTTCTACCGGGGGGGGGGGGGGGGTGGTGTGTCTTCGTGTGAGGAGTCTTTAGGCAAAGGGGTTGTCCGCCTTCAAGATGGAGGAATCCGTGTCGTGGCAGCTTTTACCGTTCAAGTGTTCCGTGTGTCCATCAATGCTGTAGCAGGCCTGCACCTCCGTGATGGACGAGGCTGTGTAGGAGGCAGAGCGCAGGCCTTCAGACTGGGTCAGAGTGCTCCCAAACTGCATGCGGTACTGGTTCCAGTGCCTCCTCAGAACCCCCTGCACCTGTCAACACATTTGAAATCAAATCAAATGTGTTAGCGTAGCCCTTAACGGGTTAGCCCTTAGAGGTTGAAAGGTTAAAATGCAAACATCTAATGAAGGTTTTTATGAGAACTATTGAAAAAGCTTAAATCCCAAAACACTTTTTTTATGCACTTTTACATATCGGGAGAAGGTTAAACCGATAATGTAGGTTCTAATCTTACCTCGCCATTGAAAAAACAAAAAATGGTTGCCACCAACAGCCCCTGATGAAACAAACACAGCAGAATGTCAGTACACACTACAGCACACCCTCATTTCCTAAGTGTTGCACTTATCAAACGGCAATAAGGAGTTGACCTGCTCTTATGAAACATGAAAACATATTTGACAAAAATGCCATTTGCTGCCACGGCAACCTAAATCATTTTGCTGTTGTTTCGTATTTTGTGTAATGGATTCATTGTGTGTGCCAATCTCCTGGGCTCTTGGTGTGACTAGCAGGGGAAAATGAGGTTGTTTGTCCCGTCAAACATCAATTGACTGGTTCCACCCGTATCCGCTGACTCTTGTTGAAATTTCAGTTTGGCGACTATTGATAATCTGCATGGAATAAACTAGTTACACCAGCTATATAATTATTACACGGCAAACAATATGTCTGCAAAAAATGCCCAGGGTGCAGCTGAACCCTGTGAACACGTAGTCCACAGCAGACACAAGACCCACCTGATAGTGCATGAGGATGTGCATGATGTAGTCGTAGATCTCGGAGGAGCCGTGGCCCTCGGGCTTGTAGGGCAGCAGCACGTACTGGATCCCCAGGAGCGGCACCAGGATCAGGGTGGCTCTCACAGCCTTCATGTACAGACTGGATTCTGCCTGGTGGGTCACCTTCAGCTTGGTGATCAGGACGCGCACAATGTTGAGCAGGAAAAACAGATTTACCTGCGAATGGAAGGGGAAGTTATGTTCCTACCAGGATTTAGAAGACACTTTCATGGGGTTCATGTGACTAGGAAATGCAGAATGAGCTACAGTATGCTGCTCCTGCTCGGTGGCCTTCATCGTGCTAGGGAGATGATTACATTTGAAATGACTTCCTCTTGATGAAGAGCTATCGTGCTGAGGAATGAGGAATGTGGACAAAGAAGGTGTAATTGGACGGCGGGGCGGGGGGGGGGGGGGGGGGGGGGGGGGGGGGGGGGGGGGGCAAGCTGTTTCTGAGAAGCGCTCTCGGCATGCCAGGAATACCCAAGAACATCTTTCCTACCAGGCAACTCTTAAGTGGGTCAACACTTCTCAAACTGTCAGAGGGCTACCCTGGAAGAGTGTGTGTGTGTATGTGTGTATATATATATATATATTAAACGTATCAAATTTCTCACCAGGAGAGCAGCACAGATGGGTCCGTGGATGATGTAGAGCAGAGATGTGTTGGAGCTGATCCAGCAGCTAAAAAGACACAACCGGATGAGCCTCTGATGTATGGACTAGCTGACTAGCTAACACCCACAGTATGTTAGGTCAACATTGAGCTAACATGTCAGAAAGTCATTTTTATTCAGAACCGAAAGGAATAAAATGTTTATTTTTTTATTTTTTATGGCATTAGCTCCAAAGGTGTGCCAACATCTTTTCCTAATGCACCAATGAGAGATGCTATGAAAGAATGGGAAATGGTATGTCCCAAAAGGGCTCAATAGGCAACCACTTTTTTGAACATGTTAGAAATGAATCTGAGATTTGGGAACGTACTTGTCATTGTAATAGTAGCTGCGTGCTATAGCGTGTATGGAGGCCGGGATTAGAGGAAAGCCTAGGAAAGAAACATGCTCATTAAAGGCTCAAGACGCTTAAGAAATATTTGGTAATTGAGCTAAAATGAAGAAGAAGACAGGTAAACATACCCCAGCCAAGTAGATAGTACCACATCAAGTGCTGCTTCTCTGCAAACACAGCGACCACGATCAGGGTGTGGAGATAGATCCCCTCGCACAACATCCAGAAGTAGTTGCATCCAAAGAGGTACAGGTGGATAAACTGGGACACTTTACAGCTCGTCTGGAAATACAAAATATGGAAACAGATCATTTTGGACAAACATCAAACTATTGATGAAAACATTTTCTCAACAACACACTATGAGCAATTCAGTCTTGACCATAAGTTCTAGGTAACAAAAATGCAATTACAATTCAAACTTTATTTAGCAGAACCGCAAAAAGGCATTTAAAGAATTCTAAATTGTCAAAGGAACATGCACACCAGTAATGCAACATAAATTAGAATAGAGATTAAATACAAATATATTTTTTGCAGGTCTGGTTGAGCACTACGTGACAATTCTTTACTAAAATATAATATTAATTAAAAGCACTCACTGGATTTCTCTGCACTAACTCTTGGTTGTTCGCCACAACTGTCAACCAAATGATGGTGATGACAGAATTCAGCACAAAGGAAAAGAAAAGGTTTTTGTGCAGAGTAATTCTTTGGCAACTCAAACTCCTACAAAACACAAAAAGGGAGGTTGTCATTGATGTAAATGAAACAATTTGTAAAAATATATTAAACATAAGGCTGTCATTAACATATCAGAAATAAAGATTAGTTCTGTTGCATGGTTAGTTTATACATACTTGAAGTGGAAGAATATTCCCAGAGAAATCAACAGAGAGGTCAAAGACAGGCCATGTCCGATGAGCGCCAAGTAGAACAAATTCATTGCAGTCTGGAAGACAGTGTTGTACATTCAGCTTTAGTTTCGGTAAAACATGAAAATATGCTTAACATTGAGTGAGAGAACCTGTATTTTCTTGTACTTCAGGACTATTCCACAAATTAGAGGCCAATTATGTAGTGCCAACATGGCACTTCAGGTTTTAATTGACTTTCATTAAAGTGGAAAATGGACCGCATGAATACAAATCTATTGTGAAGTATAAAGAATGTAGTATTTGCATGAAGCGTTGTTGTGTTTCCAGTGGTGCGTCTCTGAGAGCAACATACCATTCTGCCCTCGCTAGTGTGCTCGTTGCACCTGGTGTAATTAGTCCATGTTCTGTTGCTCTCAGGATGCAAAAACCAGTTCCCATTGTCTGTGCAGATCTTTGTCACCATTTCTGTAGGAAAACAAAGACAAACGAAAGATTGTGAATGAGACCAAACATTAAACACAAGAAAGCCGTGCAGTTAATGATCAAACCATCCGTTTTGTGTTCATGTACCCCCAGGGGCACCAATCCATCTTTTCCTGCAATAGAAAAACCTTGTGATTTTGATCAAGTAATGTGCCTATGAATCCTCAGGGAATTGGAAAAGACATGGATGAGATCCAGAATGGGGACACCGTGGGGACAGCCAGCCTTCATTTGAAAGAAGAGCAACTCCCTTCGGGAAACCACAAAGGCAGCTAAAGAGCAAATGTTTCTTGACACCAGGATGCCTCAAGAAGCCATTTAGACCTGGATGAAAGCAGGTAGGATTCTGACTGCACTGTGCTCTTCTTGTATGAAGGCCAAAAACACAGCAAACACCCGGGATGTTAATATGAATATTCTTCTCACAGCCCACAAGCCAATGTGCAGGAATGTGGAAACATTTGGTATCCGTATCAGCGGACAAAACAATACTACCATTTTGATAACAGATTAAATGAGGGATTTCCTCAGAACTGGCACAGTGAGTAACATCCAGCTAAGGGTCCGGGGGTCCCCGGGGTCTTACCCGAGAGGGACCCGGGGTCTTCTTACCTGAGGGGTCAAAGTCTTGGAAGTAGTCTGGGCAGTGCTGCTCTGAGGTGTACCCTGCCCTGGTGTCGTCCCAGCACAGCCAGCCGTCCCACGTCCGGTTACACACGGCCTCGGACGCATACGACACGTCAGAGTCTGGAGGCACAATGACAACAGGTCCCCACGGGTTCAGAAGCTCTATGGGATAACATTCATGTTCTATGGGATAACATACATGTTCTAACACCTGCTTCTTATCTAGGCTGTTGGTTCTACGACCATGACAGATTTAAAGTTTGTGACACACACACACAGATGTCTTTAACACTGGTTTGAGTAAGAGGTTATGTACAAAGGTAACTGTTCCTGTATAGCCAGGTATACCAAATACTTTGTTGAAAACAAAACCACTAAGTCAGTGGATAAAAAGCACTTGAATATAAACTATTTGGATGGATAACGACTTGGATAGACCAGTCTCAGATACAAGTGTAAATGAGCCAATAGAACGTCACAAAGTCATCTACTAGGTT
Source organism: Hypomesus transpacificus (assembly GCF_021917145.1). Taxonomy (NCBI): domain Eukaryota; kingdom Metazoa; phylum Chordata; class Actinopteri; order Osmeriformes; family Osmeridae; genus Hypomesus; species Hypomesus transpacificus. Next base: position 1,869,953 of record NC_061082.1, on the reverse strand, counting down.
ATTACTGACCATGCTGTTTCAACATGAAGGATGGATGGAAAACATGCTAAAAGTTTCTAACCCTATTAAAGTGCCCCTTTTAAAGCAATTAGATAAATGTCTCATTCATAGGCTCAACCGCGAGTGATTCTTATCTGTATATAGCAGACTGGCTGCTTGGGGAGATTAATCTTTATGTGTTCAGCCTTTGACTTCCCATCCCCACGTCCCCATTGGTTCAAACTCCCCTATGATTGTTCTGTTCCCTACTTTGGTTTAATTTCGTCTTGGTTTAATTTGGGCGGAGGATATAGCTCAGTGGTTAGAGCACCAGACTGCAGATGCAGTGTTCCCAGCTTCAACTACCCCATACAGAAGGTCGCTTTGGATAAAAACGTCCGCTAAATGCATACATTCAAAACGAATACATTATTCTTTGCCTTGAACAGTATCTGTTTCTGGATGTAAACGTAGAAGCAGCCCTGGTACTTGACGAGTTGTGTTGTCATGACTAATCCTAGCAAGCGTTCAGCCTAGTGACTCACTCTGCTTGACTTCTTACTTCATGAGGCTTATATAACAGGGGGAATTGACCTTCACAATCATCCTTGTGTGTCTGCATCAACCTATCATCAACCTGATTAAAGATCTAGACTATTCACTTAGTAAATGAGGTGCAGCCAAACATACATACATATGTAGTTTTATGCTATATGAACCAGACATTTATGTCTGCAGGTATCAGATGAATATCTGCACAGCTGCACTTGAGATAGATAGCTAGCTAATGTACTAACGAACATAGACAGATGCATTAATGTACTACTGTAAAACATCCTTATTTAAACGGAATGCTATTTTAACAAAGCAACATCCTACCAAGCTTGTTGTGGCTGCTGTCCTTCATGATCTTCTGATAACACTCAAACTGTGCAGTCACTATCTTGTTCCTGGTGACACTGATGTCATGGTAGACGTTCTGTGGATGTTGCTGTTGGGTGTCGTTCACCCCGGGGCTTGCCTCCACATAGACCTGTAATTAAAGGAGCATGGAGAGGGCCTTCCTGTGACTGAGTTTAGCGTGCAGGTTCACAACCCTGCAGCTGCCGTGGCTTCAGGAAGCCTGGAGAGAGGCCTGAAAAGGTTTGTCCTACAAGTTCACTCAAGAGAAAAGGATATTAGTCCAACTAGAGAACCAAAGACTCTGAAAAGACATCCCCCTTCACATCCGATAAATCACGCAGACATTTTTGTGTACTACAAGTATTTGGTGTCGTTCATTAGTCAGGTGTATTGATCACGGCTATTGGTATGCTTAAGAGAGCTGTCGATGCCTAAACTTCATTACAGGCTTTGCTGGTGAGAGCAAAGATATTGCAGTGACATAAGGAATTCAGCCGGGTATAAATCATTAACACGATCAACATTAACATCTTAACAGAATAAGTAAACAGAGCTTAACAATAGAAAACCACTAACCCTTTATAATGGGTGGATGATGGATGTTTAATGCTTTTAAAGGCAGCATGTTTTCAAGAATGAATCTTCAGATTTCCAGAGGAAATCAATAACACTCATGCTCATATATTTCACCTCTCTCCCTCTATACCTCTCTTTCTATTTACCTCTTTCTGATTAAAACAATTGCATTAAGCAGTACTGTTCACTAGCTACAGAAAGCAAATAGTGTGATTTATGTTTACCTGCGTGTCTCCTCTTACCCATTTTCTCAATGACAATTTTTTTTTTCTGACAACAGAAATACAATATATACCTTAGGCATCTGTATGAGATTACAATATACTGTATGTTGTGAGTGTGAGTAACCTTACCTTTCCACCAGTGCACAGCAGGAGAAAGGCGACTGTCCAAAACCACCTGACACAATCCATCTTCTGTCTGGGCAACGTCTGACAGTCCGATATTAACCAGGTAGTAGCCTGTAAAGGAGATGTCAATAGACCAATTATTTGTTTGTAAACAATCGGGATGCGCGCGCACTGTGGCTGCAGAAAACCGGGAAAGGATAGCATTTTAAATGGCAAAAGGACAACACGGATAATACAAATAGTTAGATTTAAAAAGACCAAAAGCGTCGAGGAGGACATGCCTATAGGAGAGAAAGCGATTACCCAATGATCTGTCGCATCAGAACTTTGATTTGGGTCACGAAAGTCTTGAAATTTGAGTGAGAATGTCGCCCGGTACAGACCGCATAGTCGAGCGGCAACCATGTCACGTCATGTCACAAAGTTCATAATTTTACACTTTTACAGTCAATTCTACATTTAAAAGGTCGAGCAGGGCAGCTTTCAAGAGATATGGGAATTCTGCTTTTATAGTCAGCTGGTCCGATTTATTTTTCTGATTTGTTTAAACTGGCAATCTGAGTGAGACTACATCCCAGTTACACTGTTTTGACGTTAGCCTCAGTCAGACTCGCTCACTGGCAGTGTGCACAATGTTGTATTTCACTCCATTCTACACCAGAAACGTCAGGGGGGACTGCCTAATATAGATACGAGTCTGGTGAAGATAGCCAGAATCTCGGATTTCTTTAACCTGTCTGTTTCATTCGTCATTTGCCTGAGAAAGCGACCTCCGTTAGCCAGGCTAGTTTTGCCCGATCACTTGGACAGGCTATTTAAGGGTATCGGGGTCAAGTGACTTTTGTGCATAGACAAGTGAACGTAAATGTATTTGTCCAAAGGCCAAGAGCCTCAAAAAGTTAATATCAAGCCCTGCAATCCAGTGGCCAGAGATATATGATGACCTGAACGACACTCCAAGAGTAATAGAACGGGGATAAGTTCGTCTTTTGCAACCCACATGCGCAGTTGAGCCTGCTTGACAGTTGTGTGACGTAGGGTGATAATTGGTCTATTGAACAGTCGATAAACATAATTTTGTTTCATTAGTAAAACACAAAAACATCAAGCATCCATCTGCTTTTCAGCTTGAAACCGATTAGCTGAAATATGCGCGAACTAGGCGGGCTCTCTGGCCCTTGGTGCTGCTGAGGGCCGATCTTCACCTCCGCTGTTATTCAGAGCGATAGAGCGTGAACACGTCTGTTCTAATCCTGTAGTGTGGACAGCAGAGTTGACTGAAGACCCAGAGGAGACAGAGAGGCAACCAGGCACAGAGAACAAACACCTGGATGCCTTTCTGTCTGTGTGTGTGGTGTGTGTTTGTGTGTGTGTACCTATAGCTTTTGACAAAAAAAGTACTTTTAGTTGGGGACGAGATTAATTTGTGTGAGGGGAAGCAGATCTCAGATGCCCACCGTGTTCAGGGTTTGCAACCTGAGAGATGTGCTGGGTTGGAATATTTCAAAGCAAGTATTGCTAGGCTTGCAGAGCTGGAAAACAGTCCTGCAATGCAGAACAGTGCTGACCACTGAGCAATATGACAGCAATGAAGTAGCTCGGCCAGACCGTACTGAAGAAGAAATGTATCTGCTAATGAGTTGATAACCAGACATGATTCAGAGGAATGCATTAACAATAAGCAGAGTATACAGCGTAGCACTAGGATGAGGAACTTTCCCTGCAGTGGTTTAACAATCCACAGTAGATCCACAGATTTCTGATTGGTCACAATAAAAAATATAGACTTACACTCAAGAATGTTTGTTTGTAGAGTCAATTGTCTGCATTCATGTGGTGAAATCAGACTGTTGCTGGTTGCTGAAACAGCCAAAACCGACAGTTTGAAACAAACAAGCATCTGAGCCATCTCATGTCAGCACTCGGTATGAGGAACTGAGCCGCAGTCATGGCGCACTAGATGGGTGCTTCCATTTTAAATTGTAGTCTAAATACGGCCTTAAGGATTGGATCATTGATATCCTTTAAGTTGCATGTCTAATTCAGTTTCTATAAAATGCAACTGACTCATACGTTATGGTAGATCATTAAATCCTACCAAGAAGAAATAGTATTGTACTTCAGCTAAGAATGGAGCAATTTTGTTAATTGAATAACCATACTTTCAACAAGAAAAGCTGTTAAGTGCATTTTGAAAACATCAAACTGTCAAGTTAAATGGTTATTCAGTCTATGAATATAAGCTGCCATGCTAAAATAGTATCCAGATCAATATTCCAGTTAATCGTAGCACTGACCGATGTTTAGAACAGAGCTGTACTGTAGATCTACATCAGTTGAACCTCCAGACATGGGAGATGACAGAAGAGCCCTATCATAGACCCTAAACCCCAAGCGACTGGCAGCTCGCCTCCTGGAATCTGCTTGGAATTAAAATGCCATTCCACCACAGAGAAAGCTGGGGCAGGGATTGTAAGGCATTATGGACATTTTCAAATTTGAAACAGACAGGGAGAAATCAGCTGTACATTCACACACACACACACCCTTCTCCTCTGAATCTGTCAAGGACGGAGTCTAGCAGTAAGAAAAAGATTATAGAATCAAACATTATTACATAATCTCTCAAACACCCAGGATTGGATCAGTTTCAAACTGTAACTCAGACAGACAGTTTCAATGTCACATTTTTAATTATTGAACGATTAAACGCTTCATATCATAACGTCCTTACAAGCAAAATCCTTCCTTTTCCCAATCTTGAAGACATACAGTTTCTAAATAAAAAATAACACTAACGATAACATCTAGGCTTATATTTTATTTTGAAAACAATAGTATATATAATTCTTTAAATTAAAATGAATCCCACAGGATTTACTAGTTGTAAAAAGACCGCCCTGTCCTCACCCTATCCCCACCCTGTCCAAACCCTGTCTCCACCCTGTCCTCCTTCCAAAGACACATCATGCTCTCATCAATCATGTAGCTGTTTGCTGGCCTTTTTATTTCTGGCGGAAATGACCACAATATCGTATTTCTGGGACACATGCTATAAGACAAATGGAGGAACGCTTATATACACTCTTTACCTTGGAAGTGACCCATGGAGCTGAACTTCCATACTCATTATTAAGAGCTGACAGTAGCTGTATTACCGTCCAGGCTTAATGGAACAATGGATGATGCATGTTACATTTAACAACAACTATTTCTTTAAGTAAAAACTTTTTTAATGGATTTCAAGAGTTATATATAACTCTTGAAATCAATGTATATATATATATATATATATATATATATATATATATATATATACACTGAGCACACCAAACAATGGGGCTCCACCAGGTTCTTCAACACAACCCTTCCCTAACTGAAGACCTCCCTCTGGTTCTGACCAGGGATATTGAGTTTCAGAACACCTTGACTGTCCAGTCACTCAAACATCCCCACCATTGAGAACCCTGTGGGTGGTCCTCTCATTATCTCCAGCAGCTCAGACCAGGGGAGGAACGACATTAGTCATGGACGCTTTGTCGAGGAACCAAGTCACCTTTAAAAACTGAAAGCACCCTTGAGGAAATCCTGGGAAACATGCATAACAGCTGCCCACCTTGGCCAACAGCTTTATCAATTCAGTTGTCTGCATGGTTTTCTGTTGCATGTTGTAAACATCCTCCTGCCCTCACAGGATGTACCCAACCCAACAGACGGTTTCTGCTCTCCCAGTTTGATCTATTGAGATTGCACTTATCGCTGACTTGCACACAGCCACAAGCGGGTTGCAGGAGCACTAATATAAACACCGGCCTCATACGATGTTGGGTGTTCTGGTTGGCTCCTGGGGTCACACAGATAAGAGCTGAGTGTATGAGAACAAACATCCCTGTTAGCATATTATTTAAGTTACTTATCTTCGCTGGAGGAAAACAGTCATTAAGCACCACTTCTTGTGGGCTGAACATATTTTGCAAGAGCTTTGAAAGTTCAATAGGCATGTGGGTGGTACTTTAAGGAGATGGTAAACTGGTTTCTTTGTTTGTTAAGGTCATGATTGCAATCAATAAGGCGACAAAACATTCAACTGTTGGGATATGTCACCTACAGGGCTGTCATGTCCTTCTTTATAAAGGTTTAGATGTGATATACTGTAACTGACATCCTTTATACATGTTCATACTGTAAATATCCGCTCAAAATACATGTTGCAGTCGTGGCAAGAGATTCTGAAGTTCGGGGCACCCCAGTAGTTAGGTTACAGCACGTACAATTAACCCAGAATATAGGATGTGGCTAAGACCATTTCCTGAATGTTTCCCCCGATCTCTCTCCCTGCTTTCCTGTCTTTATCCAACCATCTTATCGATGAACTTCAATAAAAATATAGATATGTTCATATATGCTGCTTGAGGATCGATTCAAATGTGTAATCTCTTGACAGCACTCACATCCTGTCCCTGTAAATCCCCACACGCCCAGTCACACCGATGACAAGATCCACACGCCCAGTCACACCGATGACAAGATCCACACGCCCAGTCACACCGATGACAAGATCCACACGCCCAGTCACACCGATGACAAGATCCACACGCCCAGTCACACCGATGACAAGATCCACACGCCCAGTCACACCGATGACAAGATCCACACGCCCAGTCACACCGATGACAAGATCCACACGCCCAGTCACACCGATGACAAGATCCACACGCCCAGTCACACCGATGACAAGATCCACACGCCCAGTCACACCGATGACAAGATCCACACGCCCAGTCACACCGATGACAAGATCCACACGCCCAGTCACACCGATGACAAGATCCACACGCCCAGTCACACCGATGACAAGATCCACACGCCCAGTCACACCGATGACAAGATCCACACGCCCAGTCACACCGATGACAAGATCCACACGCCCAGTCACACCGATGACAAGATCCACACGCCCAGTCACACCGATGACAAGATCCACACGCCCAGTCACACCGATGACAAGATCCACACGCCCAGTCACACCGATGACAAGATCCACACGCCCAGTCACACCGATGACAAGATCCACACGCCCAGTCACACCGATGACAAGATCCACACGCCCAGTCACACCGATGACAAGATCCACACGCCCAGTCACACCGATGACAAGATCCACACGCCCAGTCACACCGATGACAAGATCCACACGCCCAGTCACACCGATGACAAGATCCACACGCCCAGTCACACCGATGACAAGATCCACACGCCCAGTCACACCGATGACAAGATCCACACGCCCAGTCACACCGATGACAAGATCCACACGCCCAGTCACACCGATGACAAGATCCACACGCCCAGTCACACCGATGACAAGATCCACACGCCCAGTCACACCGATGACAAGATCCACACGCCCAGTCACACCGATGACAAGATCCACACGCCCAGTCACACCGATGACAAGATCCACACGCCCAGTCACACCGATGACAAGATCCACACGCCCAGTCACACCGATGACAAGATCCACACGCCCAGTCACACCGATGACAAGATCCACACGCCCAGTCACACCGATGACAAGATCCACACGCCCAGTCACACCGATGACAAGATCCACACGCCCAGTCACACCGATGACAAGATCCACACGCCCAGTCACACCGATGACAAGATCCACACGCCCAGTCACACCGATGACAAGATCCACACGCCCAGTCACACCGATGACAAGATCCACACGCCCAGTCACACCGATGACAAGATCCACACGCCCAGTCACACCGATGACAAGATCCACACGCCCAGTCACACCGATGACAAGATCCACACGCCCAGTCACACCGATGACAAGATCCACACGCCCAGTCACACCGATGACAAGATCCACACGCCCAGTCACACCGATGACAAGATCCACACGCCCAGTCACACCGATGACAAGATCCACACGCCCAGTCACACCGATGACAAGATCCACACGCCCAGTCACACCGATGACAAGATCCACACGCCCAGTCACACCGATGACAAGATCCACACGCCCAGTCACACCGATGACAAGATCCACACGCCCAGTCACACCGATGACAAGATCCACACGCCCAGTCACACCGATGACAAGATCCACACGCCCAGTCACACCGATGACAAGATCCACACGCCCAGTCACACCGATGACAAGATCCACACGCCCAGTCACACCGATGACAAGATCCACACGCCCAGTCACACCGATGACAAGATCCACACGCCCAGTCACACCGATGACAAGATCCACACGCCCAGTCACACCGATGACAAGATCCACACGCCCAGTCACACCGATGACAAGATCCACACGCCCAGTCACACCGATGACAAGATCCACACGCCCAGTCACACCGATGACAAGATCCACACGCCCAGTCACACCGATGACAAGATCCACACGCCCAGTCACACCGATGACAAGATCCACACGCCCAGTCACACCGATGACAAGATCCACACGCCCAGTCACACCGATGACAAGATCCACACGCCCAGTCACACCGATGACAAGATCCACACGCCCAGTCACACCGATGACAAGATCCACACGCCCAGTCACACCGATGACAAGATCCACACGCCCAGTCACACCGATGACAAGATCCACACGCCCAGTCACACCGATGACAAGATCCACACGCCCAGTCACACCGATGACAAGATCCGGCATTATCAGCTGTCCTGCCTGTCCTGCCTGTTCAGGCTGTCCTGAGTGCAGCAGGCATCATGAGCCTGCAGGCGGAGCGCAGGTGCGTGTGGACGCTGGGCGTTGCGTCAGAGCACACGTGTTAAATCACATTTGCACCATGCTGTATTTAAAACCAGCTAACAAGCATGGTGTTCATGAGAACCAATGGGAGACTGTTCAGTCTTTCTTTATTTTAGAGGGAGGGGGGTTGTTGTGATGTTGCTCTATATTTGATTGTTAACTAGACTCAAGTTAACTCTTTAGTTGATATGTTAATGTTAACTAGACATGTTTGGTTTGCAAATGTTTGGTCGAGGGGAATATGATCTTGTTTGGTGGATTTGTCCAATACCAAGCAAAAAAAACTCCAGAAAAGGCTATTTTTATGTATGTACTATGTTTGACATGCGCATAATCCTCTGAGCTGCTGCAAATGTGGTCTTCAGGATTCTTCACACATTCCCTCTAAACAAAATCCCATCACCAAGCCTGGGACTAAGATCTGTCCTGTCATGGTTTATAACTTTCTCATAGACAAGAGTTGCGTACATCAAGACCCTTTCGAATAATCTCTCCCTGGGGACCGGGGGGGTCAGATGGCTGAGCGGTTAGGGAGTCGGGCTATTAATCACAAGGTTGTTGGTTTGATTCCCGGCCCTGCTAAATGACGTTGTGTCCTTGGGCAAGGCACTTCACCCTACTTGCCTCTGGGAGAATGTCCCTGTACTTACTGTAAGTCGCTTTGGATAAGAGCGTCTGCTAAATGACTAAATGTAAATGAGACCCCTAGGATTCCTGGCCTGAACATCTAAGGCCACTACGTTAGTGAGAGCAGAACGTCAGACTGGATCTCCTGCTGGCTCTGAGAGAGCCTCGGGCACTGGCAGATGTCAAGGCAAACGATAACAAACCCACACAGCTGTTGAGGAGGAGCAGCGGTTTTGCCTGAAAAGACGAAGAACTCAACGTATTCGTCGACGTAACTGTTTACTCAGTTAATCTGAAGGACATTCCTTCCATTAGCATGGCAATGAAGAGGTCTACATCCTGCACACTCTTCCTCTCACCCCAAAACACTAATCCAGATGCCAACTTGTAGCCTCCCACAGCCCTGCATACCTATCTGCCAGCCCTCCCTTCACTTGGCGTGCGAGCCACAGGGTTCTGGTATAGTGACAAGGAGCCAAGACACAGGCTGAGGGATAAACTCGAGGCATCCCTTGTTGTTGATATGGAAACAGTCTTGTTTTCACTAGTTCAGCAAGCTACAAACAACAGGAGGTAAGGGACAAGTTTGCATTCTAAAGGACACATGTCAACCAGGAACAACTCACACAGCATACAGCACAAACGATCTTGTTTTGCTGTATTATTCAAGATGTACAGTTTACGGACACAATCACAAAATAATAACACATAACCTTAAGTACCCACACACATCTGGTACACTTTGTAAAACACTGACAAACATGACACCGGAGTATGAATCACTCCGATGGGCGATAGTAAACTAGAACCCCACTTATAGGAAGGAATGTGTTTTCAAATGGTGTGCAATGGTCGTCTACGCAAAGGTAAAAATACACGGGCAAAAATACCCCCAGAGTAAAAATAAAGTGAACACAAGCAGTTCCCTACACAACTCCTGCAGGAATGGCTTCACTACATCTACAACCTTTCATGTAGCTTTGAAGAATGCTTAGCTATAGGCTTGGAGAGCAGCCGACACGTACCCGTGTTTGCAAAATTTACCCCAATAAATGCAGATAACCCAGGGGAAAGCTAAAGCTAATTCTTTGCACTATACACTACACAAAAAGTGAATTTGATTCAACAAGTCAAGTACATAGGATCCAATCCATTGAAAGAAAATGTGCATTTTTATTATGGCTCGCTTTCCCTATTGTGTTTCCATTGTGATTTGATGGCCAATTTGATATAGTTAAACATAAGACTTAAAATAAAATGGCCTCCCGGTTTGGTCACGTTATTCCCAAAGGTTTTGCTGCCATGGCAAAAGGCTCTGAACACATGGAAGGGTTATTTTTATTGCCATCTGTGCCTGAAGGAATGTCAATGTAGCTTTAAATGGACATGTTTGTATTTCCATAAACATTTCCATCAAACTTTCCAAGATGGACAGATATCCAATGGCTTGTCTGTCAAAAGCAGGTGGCCTATTCCCATTTCCTACTATTATTAGCATGGTTGAACAGCAAGCTAATGCAATTAAAGCAATGTTTACGGTAACGTTTCACTCTGCAAAAAGAATGTGTGAGTATTTTTTCCAAGACCCTTCTCCAGTCTGACAGGAGGGCACAAACCCCCGAGCACCAGGCCGGATGTGAGAAGATCCCCACTGGCCTGGCAGAGACCAGAATAACCCTGGGAGCTGGATCACATCCAAAGATGTTTTAGGACCGACCAAGGAAGCCAACGCACCAACCTCGTGCACACACACAGAGCCCAGATATGACCTCGACAGGCTACTAACATCCTGAGTGAAAGTCTGATCAACCAACACACCTTTTGCATAAAAGAAAAATATTATTTACCACAAGTGGGTAGATATGGCATCATGAAGAATGGAGCTAAACTGCGTAGGACAGGCCTTGTTAAATTGTTGCAGTAATGCATAGCGTAATTAACACCCTGTTGTACAACTCAATTGTTGCATCCACAAATTGTGGGTGGGGAACTACTACAAAACAATATGTCTGATGTTAACTTAATTTACTGTACGTACTCACGTACATGTTACAAGTAGATACCCCATTGATATTTTAGTTAGACTGCTTCTCGTTTCTGCTTGTATGTGTATATATATATATTAGTGCAGGTTTACTAGATGCTGTACTATTTGTGTACTGCCAAAGTACACAAACAGTACAGAAACTGTATAAAGAAAAGACACTTTCTGACTGCAAAAAAATATCTTGGAAAAACAAGCATATTTTGCTTTTGCTGCCCTGAGGAGCCATGGACATTAAACTGGATCCACACACACACACACACACACACACACATTCTAACTCCCTGTCCCTTTCTCTCCAGTCCCTAGCAGATGCCGACTCCCAGCCAGTAAATCAGGAGGCTGTGTAGTCGTCTGACAGTTTGTTTAGCCCGCATAAACACAGAACACCCCTGGAAACCACACAGCCTGCTTCCACCGTCCATCCCCCCTCCCAGGCCCCTCCATCTCAGGCAGGCCCCCCAGGACAGACGTGCAACCCAGTCACGGGGTCAAAGTGCTGCTCATGGACACAACACTGCTATGTCCCCATGTGGAACACTGAGGGCCACATCAGTGAAAACACGTTTCATAATGGATGCGGTGGAAAAAATTGAACGTCCTTGGATTGTCGTCAATGAAACTAAATCCAGAACCGGGTGGGGGGGTGAGAGTGTGATACATATCAGCATCATTGTGCTTCAGTGTAACATGATGACTGAGCTCACCATGCCAATATAAAATGGACAGAAAGATATAATGTAAGCAAGGCTGTTGTTTAGACAGGGCTGGGATTCAATAATGGCCCCTGATGCACTTGAATGCAAATGAATGGTAATAAAAGATGGAGGCAGGATATGAGCTGGTTTCAGGTCCGGGTCTCCAGGCGGGTGAGTCCCTGAAGCCCAGGGTGACAGCAATGCATCCAGGACCCCGAGCACCACCATGAAAGCTTCACAATGCATCTCTGTTCCTGCGCCCAAATGTGAGCAGGGTGATTTATCTGCAGAGGCCCAGAAGCAGTATCGTCATCTGATAGAGAGTGTCTGTCCTGGGGAGTGAAGAAACCTGGCTCCAGCTTTTAACCTGGAAGTGGACCTGTCTGTTCAGTAAGCCTGTTTGGAAGATGTCAACTGAGATAGGAGGCTGACATTCAGAGGCAGAGTGAGTATCATCATCAAGAATGGATTCCGGGCAAACATTTAAAGATAACCTGCAAACAGAAACTACACTAGGGTTGTATATCCCAGTCTGTGTTCTTTTAAAGAAAGAACAGACCATGTCTCTCCCTACTACTGGACTGTGGAACAACATACTGCATGACTACTTATTTTTGGTTTTATCATATTCAAAGAAATACAACAACACAGATTCTGAAGCTAGACAACATGGTTGTTAAGATGGCAAAGAGTCAAGATAGTTTAGCATAAAGCTGAGGCATGGATTTGCTTTGCATTGTAGCAGAGAGCCAACAGACAAAGCTTGGTACCATCCACACCTTTCTCCTACCCCCGAAAAGGGGGAAGGGTCCTTCCCCCTTTGTCCTTATCTCCCAGAAGATGCTTCAAAGCCCTGACCCAGCATGGGGTCAGGAACAGAGACCACATGGTCACACAGTATCAGACAATGGAGTATAAGGGAGAACTTTCTTTCGTGGATTTACAAACATATTTCTCAAGGACTACATGCCTCATGGACACTAATTCAATGACAGTAGTCGATGTGTTATAATGTGTGTTTTCTCATTTACCTAGAACGTGTTTAATTGATGTTTGATTATAACTCCCCTTCAGATATAGTTAAATCAGTCAATCTTGATATCAAAATAATTGTATCATACTAACAAAACCAGTTATGAACGTTGTATTGCTCTCTATTCTGAAGTTTAAGCATTTCATGGACATTTGAGATAATGGAATTTAAACTATCAGCCACTTCACACCTCTGGGCAGATCTCAAGACGACGCCGAGGTGGAAGTAACTGACCAATGAGAGAGGTCACCTTCACACGGATGACCCCCTGTTCTTTGGAGTATAAAATCGCCAAACGTACAATCACCCCCGCTTGTTCGTAGGATTAACTTGGGGTGAACGCGTCACTCTCTAACCTTTACCTCATAACCTGCATATTCACTTTGCGCCCGGAACTTTGACGAGAGATTCCGTTTCCTATTCGTTGGATATAACGAACCATTGACTCCGTTCTTCAAACCGACAAAAGTAACTGCGATTTGCAATATTTCTTACTTGTGACATATTGGCATGTTGTGATTGAATTGTCGATGTTTGATTGTATTTTACAAATGATTTAACTTGACCATCGTTAGGTCAGTTGCTATTGATCGTCCATTGTTACTATAGAAGCCTCTTCCTCTGTACCTCTTCCTCACTCTCTCTCCCCTCCCCCTCCACACGCGCTCTACGCAGCCATTGTGTAGTGCGCTCTCATTAGAATTTAGGCCTACTGTACTGCTTTAGCCCAACTAACCCATACCTTATCTGGTATGTGTTCACTATAATTACATTCTCTTAAATAAATCATTGTGTATAATACTCGCGTATCTCTCACGTTATATGATCTGCTCTACTTTCATAGAATTCCCTACTTAAGATTAGACTGATTATTACGAGTGCTATTATTCAATATTATTAAACAAGGTTTCCTCTGTCCCTTTCACGAATCAGAGGTGGTGCCCCCAAGAACTACTATACTTTATTATAAACTAAGTATTGCTAATCTTAACCGTGCAAACCACACTACAGCATCAACAAGTTGCCTATAGCAAGGAGAGTTTGCAGCAGAAACATGAGCATGGCCACGCTGGGGGTTCACCTCGCTGACTACTCTGAATGCCACAGCTGGGCTGTATGTGGTGCCATGGAGACAGCAGGGAGCAGGAAAGCTATATCACCTAGGCGAGGGATGAACCATTACTACACTGACATTTAACAAGCCTTTTTTGACTTGGCCAGCGCCTCAACTCCTGCTCAAGGCTTAGATCAACTGCTTTACGCTTGAACATCAAGGCTTCCCATGCACAACTTTGATCATTTTATTAAACTAGGCCTCAGAGTAAATTTGTGGGCGAAAAGATTTTAGCCACAAATTCTCACAGACTTGTTAGATACTTCAGGCGGCTGACATCTCATGTGATATTTAAAGTCCAAACAGATATCCAATATCTCTGGGCAATAACATGAAAGGCCAGTTTAAAGTGCTCTAACATGAATCACAAACAATCTATAATATACCTTGATGTCCAATCCCCATTCTTATCAGTTTGAGCTCATATAGTAACTGTGAGGTCTAATTTAATACATATTTGCCGAGCACAAGACGGACACAACTCATGGTTGGTTTAAAAAGATCCTCAATGGTGTCTGGACAGGACAGAGTTCATGCCTCTTCATCTAACCCAACAAAAGGATTTCACATCATGTTGAGCAAATCATTACCACACCAAGCACTTTCTCTTGTGAGTGTGTGGATGTTAATTCTGTATAAATGATCAGGCTTCGTTTCTGAGAGCCCATGTATCAAAACAGCGAATGCCCAATGCTGAGTTTCAGATGACAGGGAAAAAGGTGAATTTTGTGTCAGGGAATGCACTTAAAAAGCCTTTAATATTTCTGCAGAAAAAAAAAATCATTTTCTTTGGGTAATGTGTCTTGGCAAACCTGAGCTCTCTTTACAGCACTGGTCTTAGGAGAGTCTGTTCTCCAGCAGACTGGTCTTAGGTGAGTCTGTTCTCCAGCAGACTGGTCTTAGGTGAGTCTGTTCTCCAGCAGACTGGTCTTGGGTGAGTCTGTTCTCCAGCAGACTGGTCTTAGGTGAGTCTGTTCTCCAGCAGACTGGTCTTAGGTGAGTCTGTTCTCCAGCAGACTGGTCTTGGGAGAGTCTGTTCTCCAGCAGACTGGTCTTAGGTGAGTCTGTTCTCCAGCAGACTGGTCTTAGGTGAGTCTGTTCTCCAGCAGACTGGTCTTGGGAGAGTCTGTTCTCCAACAGACTGGTCTTGGGAGAGTCTGTTCTCCAGCAGACTGGTCTTAGGTGAGTCTGTTCTCCAGCAGACTGGTCTTAGGTGAGTCTGTTCTCCAGCAGACTGGTCTTAGGTGAGTCTGTTCTCCAGCAGACTGGTCTTGGGAGAGTCTGTTCTCCAGCAGACTGGTCTTAGGTGAGTCTGTTCTCCAGCAGACTGGTCTTAGGTGAGTCTGTTCTCCAGCAGACTGGTCTTGGGAGAGTCTGTTCTCCAGCAGACTGGTCTTGGGAGAGTCTGTTCTCCAGCAGACTGGTCTTAGGTGAGTCTGTTCTCCAGCAGACTGGTCTTAGGTGAGTCTGTTCTCCAGCAGACTGGTCTTAGGTGAGTCTGTTCCCTAGCAGACAGTAACGTCTCCAGTTTACTCATCATATTTGCCAAACGTGAACATCATATTGTTCCTTTTGCCGCTTGGCCAAAATGTCTCGTTGTGTCCAGTCTGAACATCTTACATAACTGTGCAGATGATTTAACTACTGGAAGATGGCACTGGTGCCAAGTAGTCAGTGTTGGGTTGGGTTTACCCACTCTGACAGACTTAAATACTGAGATGGTGTCAGGGAAACTCTGGTGCTAAATAGGACTGCAAAGGGCTTTGATCATCCTCCTCCAGCCAACAGTATATTTATAAATGGTCTGTGTACTATTATTTCAGAAATATTGGGTTGACACCAAGATGATACCATGGATGTATCTATTAACTATTGTGACAAATAGCAAAAAGGGAACACAGTTTATCCTAACATGTATGCACCTGTAGAGCACTGATGTGGTCTGTATTGGAAGAGTAGTTCATGTACCTACTTTACGCATTCGCGGATCTCTCTTATTTTAACATTAGAAAATGACATGGCTGTCATACTTCTGTTGGGTAGGCTATCACTGGTGCACATGAGCGAAGCCTTGGTGCAGAACGCATTTTATTTGTCATGTACTTGCGTCCTTAACTCGTTGTCCAAACCTCCCTGATTCAAAAACGTGCATCAAAACGATCAGCCATTATGTGCATTACAATCTTTGGATTTGGGTTTTTGCCAATAAATCACTGCTTTATTGTTTTTAAACAGTACAAATTAACAAATAGTATCAATCAGTATTGGCCCTGCATTGAAATACATTAGGAATTCCAAAGCTCATAGAGATTCTAATACAATTCGACATATGCTACTCTTCCTAACTGCAATATGGACTTATCAACAGGACCACTGTTAAAGATCTTGGGCTCAAATGCATTTGAACAAGATAGGTCTTCATAAAATGTGTTCTTACCGGAAGATTCGATGCAATATGTAGGCGGCTCACACTGGCAAGTCGACGAGGCAAAGCAATCCAAATGTAAGGGTTTTATTCCCAAACTCTGACGTTCGCAGTGAAGCTACTGCAACGAGCTTCAACGCTCAATGAGTGTTGTGGGACTGGAGCAGAGAGCTTCTACTGGAGCCGCGGACAGGTTGTAAGCAAACCATTACTTCCTGTTACATCACACACAACAGCTGAGCAGTTACCGTACTTCAGGGATGTTTATGTCCAACAAGCCATTAAATCACCTTTCTGCCAAACTGTCCTTCAGGGACTCGACCAATATGTTTAAAGGTCCCAGAATTAAATAACTTAAACCACGTTTTTGCATATTATTTTTTTAATTAAGAATACAGAGAGATTATAGCAGCGTGAATCTGTAGCCTACTGTAAATGTACAAAAGATACCCATTGACAGGCTACTTTATCATTTGGAATATGGATGAGTATGGTGTCATACAAAATGTCCGTCATACTCTACAAAATTGCCGGCAAAATGCATTTCCAATTTCTTACATTTTCAATTAATCAAACCCCAGCATAGAACATGATTTTCAATTGTCTATGTAGTTTTTCCTATCCTTTTACAATTCTCGACCCACATTCCCCATTTCCCAAACATCGAATACAAATTTAATGGCAACATGTTCGGTCCTTGTTTCATGAGATGGAATAAAAGACCCAAAAAATTCATAGATTCAGAAAAGTCCAATGACTTAAATTCCTTATCATAGAAACTTTGAGCCTGTTTAAAGTTACATTTATTCTAATTAATGTTTTTTATGTCTGTATAATCCATCTAATCACAACGTCTCAATGCGAACGACTCCAGTACAATACTGCCCTCCCGTGTTCTGTTTGTGTATGTGGGTGCAAGAGAGAGAGTCGGTAGTTTCCACTAATAGCAACTGATACAAATTAAAATACAGTTGAATGTAAGAGACAACTACACTATTATAAATACATGGTAGGCTATTCATTTAGCCTCATAAGACAAAATGTAACCTTGCAACAACGTCTGTAAATCTGCATGTCTAAAACTTCACCTTGATAAGAAAAGGTATGACACAGAGTAGCATACAGTCCAGCCTATTGCTAATGCTAACAAAGATTATATCATATATTTGGCAATAGTATTAAACAAAATGATTCTCATACAGTGAAACTTATTTGATTAAGCATGCTGTGTTAAACAACACAGTATTTATATGTGTATTACTTTTAAGCAAGTTTACACTGTTGCATGACCAGATACTGTACAACAGTGAGATATTCAACATAAATAGAAGTGGACTTTAAGTAGTGTATGATTTAAAAGGAAGTCCTGAGTTCAGACGGACCTGAACAGGAGGTTGGAGTTTTTCTTCCTGATGCGAATGGTCCTCGTGCTCTCTGAAAGGACATGGAGCCTTTTCAGTTCATGTTGTCAATCACAGCGGAACATCACAAAACCATCCACCTGACTACTACAGCATGAAACTTAACAAAAATACATGATCACAATCTTCATAGTTCATAAACATCACGTTGTAAATACTTTGAAATCACTAGTCAGATGGCTTTGTAAATGGACCTTTCAGCAGTCAAAGAAAGCTATGGATGGCCATAAGGCATAACGTTGTGACAAAGTGAAGCCTACCTCCCCCTAACGCGGTAAACATCCACCTGAAACTCACCCTTCACTCCCTTCATATTCATGCAGGTCCTCACACAGTGCCTCTTCAGGACAAAGTTGTTCTTGTTGCCCCCACAGCCGCTGTAGCGGAACATGTGACACCTACTGGTCTTGGGGTTGTAGAAAAACCTCTTCTGCAGCCCGTCACAGGAGCCCCTGTCTACATAAGGCAGGCACACGTCCGGAGGGCTGAAGTCTGGGAGTCACAGTCATCCGAGGATGGGTCAGTCACAAATATTGCTACAGGTACATTTTCAATCTCGCCAATATATTTGTATGAACATGAAATAACTTAATTGCTTGGTCAAACTGGTCAATCGACTACTGCTTCTCATCGCCACATCTTTTATTCACCAGTGTTTGGTTGGGGGAAAAAACATTTAACTTTGTCGTGTGTAAACTGTAAACAAATAATGTTTTTTAAACCTTTGAAAATGTAAATGTTTTTTCAAAAATGTTAAAACCTGTGGAAACTTTTTATTTTCAAAACCTTTTTTCAAAAACATGAATTGTGTGAGAAGGTTCTTTACACAAAATAAGTTTAGAAAAAACTAGAAAACGTTGTCGTGTGTGTGCGCGTGTGTGCGCATGCGTGTGAAAAATAATTTTCATGATTAAAAAAATATTGTAGAAAAAAATTTCCACAAAGTTATAGTTGCAGCCAGTTCCATGCTGTGTGTAAACAATTGGTTCTTACCGAGGACTTGGTGACTGCTTGGCAAGGTTTGTGCTTCACTTAGAGAAGATTCACCTGGAAAGAGATTCAATATTTATTTAAACCATATTGACAGACGACTGATACGAAATCTGAATTGATAACAATAATACAGAATTATACTCAGTGGTAGGAATCATGTTCTGTGTGACTTAACTCATAATTATGCTAATCTTCTAAATGCATATTTGTCTAAATTGGTTAGGAATGACATCTGAATACACTTGTGTGATTTGTTCATAAAAAGTGATGTCCCTGAATGGAAGTTAGTTCAGCCACAGCACCATCAGTGACACTAAAGGGGAAGTACACTTCAGATGTGAGGAAAATAACTACATCATCTACTTAAAATAGAATTACATTTAATTAGTTTGGGTTCTAACACAAACCCTGAACCCAACTCCAAAAGACTGACAAAGGTGCTTGAAGTTCTCCTTGTGCAGCACTTCCTCCAGCCCCTCCCAGCCCTCCTGCCTCCAGCACCTCCCAGCCCTCCTGCCTCTAGCACCTCCTGCCTCTATACCCTCCTGCCTCCAGTACCTCCCAGCCCTTCTGCCTCCAGCACCTCCCAGCCCTCCTGCCTCCGGCACCTCCCAGCCCTCCTGCCTCCAGCCCCTCCTGTCTCGAGCCCCTCCTGCCTCTAGCCCCTCCTTCCTCTAGCCCCTCCTGCCTCTAGCCCCTCCTGCCTCAAGCCCCTCCTGCCTCTAGCCCCTCCCGCCTCTAGCCCCTCCCGCCTCTAGCCCCTCCCGCCTCTAGACTCTCCCGCCGCTAGCCCCTCCTGCCTCGAGCACCTCCTGCCTCGAGCACCTTCTGCCTCTAGCACCTCCTGCCTCTAGCCCCTCTTGACTCTAGCACCTCCTGCCTCTAGCCCCTCCCGCCTCTAGACCCTCCTGCCTCCAGCGCCTCCAGCCTCTAAACCCTCCTGCCTCCAGCCTCTAGACCCTCCTGCCTCCAGCGCCTCCAGCCTCTTTCAACCCTTTCAGGCCTCCTGCCCTGAGGTGGAGAATCTGACAGCAGATTAACTCTCACACTCTGAGTGTGTGCTTGATCACCCCCAGAGCCTTGTATCCACACCTTACTTGCCCTGTCAATCAGGCCCAATCTGCTCTCTGGTGCATGGCAGGAAAATACACGCTACCTCGTCAAACAAACTTGCACAGAGTTCATTCCTGTCTTCAGATGGAAGTGTAGGATAACACGCCATGACTTCTGTAGATGTGTGTTTCAGCGTGGATTACAATGAGATAATATCTCTGAGGATGAGCGCCTGTGAGGATGAGTGTCTGTGAGTATCTGATCTCACCGGTCACTCTGAGCGGCTGCACACCAGGCTTGCTGGTGGGGTCATGAACTTTGGTGGCATCACTGGTGTTTCCTAACAACAAAGCAGGAGGTCAGGTTATGGATATGAAGGATATTTTGGGGTCACTTAGAAACGGTGTGGTCCCAACAGGAAAATATAAATTTTCCACAGCTGTCCACCTGCTGAACCATGCACTCAAATTCAACACTGTTTTGCACTATTTAATCTGTACTAGAAACGATTTAATCTGTATCACTATTTTCACTAAAATGTTCCTATTTGAGTTTCTGGTTTGATGCCACCTGTGTTTCATTGGCTCTGTGCTAGTGTATACATTGAATCTAGTCCAATCTAATATATGATAAAATATGAAGCTGCAGATAAATAAATCTGTCTTTAAAACATATCTTTAGGACAGAAGGTGAGAGTTAGGATTACTAATAAAGAATGACAGAATAATTACTTTGGGGTTTTCAATTCTGTCTGACACTCCTTGTCTGTTTAGATTTCAATCTAGTAGATTTGCCTGTTATCGGTCACAGTAGAGCAACCCCATTACTTTATAACAAACTCATTTAAATGACTTTCAAGTTGAGCCTATGTCAAAAATAATGCCTGTTGCTTAAAAAAAGATTTTAATTCAAGATTAAAGTAGAACGTAATTTTATGGCTGGCAAAAATCCATCAACAAGCTATTTCTAACTTATATTGAATTTGTCACAGTTTTAAAATGAGTTATCTCTTATTTGCAGTCCAGCAATTCAATTAATATTTGGGGCTTCAAAGATATCAGGCCAATTAAAAGCCCAAAACAAACTTTTCAGACATATGAAATCATTAACATAATGATTTAAAACCAGGAAGTACTTCAGCGTAACATGCAGTGTTCTCTAAATTTAGAACTTGACTGATCAAATAAAAACTTTATTACTCCGCATGAAATATTTAACTGGCACTTCTTTGACTAGCGGGCTGTGTGCCGTGTGGTTTCTCATGACGGTTGTTTCCTCACCAGGGTCCTGGCATCTTGCCTGACACTCTTTCAAGCTCCTGAAGTTGTTGGCGTTGCCGAAACATCCTCCGTAGAAGAACTGCCGGCACTCCTGGCTCTGGCTGTCAAATAAGAAGCGTGTCACGAGTCCTCGGCAGGGACCAGGGGCCTCCTCCAGGTGACACGGGCTCTTGTCAGCTGCAGACACACGGAGAGGAGGAGGGAGACAAGGAGAGAAAAACAGCTTTTACACCCTGTCTGGCGTCATCCTACCTCCCAGCCCCTGGGACTGGCTGGAGGTAGGTTATACGGGTTATATGGGCATAGCAAATTCTAAATGAAAATCGAAAACGAGAATGTTTAAATGTTCTTATAATATCAAGGAACTTAAAAAGTCAATAAAAGGATGTGAATGTCATAAAGGAAGTCAGTTGGGGTGCTTGAGTGGGTGGTGGAGCAGCGTTAAGAATGGATGTCAATCAAACTGAAAACCTTGGTATCCTGCGACTTAACGTAGATCAAAATGTGCTGACTAAGCCCAGTGGGTGTGTAGAGGCGAACAGGGAGGGAGCAGAGGAAGGGGGGCTGGAGCAGGGCGGAGATGGAGACATGCTGAGCTAACACGAGGACTAATAAACAGATGGTCAATGACATGGAGGCACTGACATGTAGATGGAAACGAAAAACCACCAGGAATTGCGACATGAAGGAGAGGTGGGAGAGCTATGTGATGTGGAGTGATAGAGAGAGATGGGGATTGTGTGTGTGTGTGTGTGCGTGTGTGTGTGTGTGAGAGAGAGCCAGACAGCCCAACTGAGAGAACCCAGCACGTCCAGAATATCACTGAAGTCACAGCAGATTGTTTGCTATTAGATGAACGAGTCAGCTTTGCGTGTACTTCAGCTCATAAATACTCCCATGGCATGAATGCTAATCATAAACTGGGTTAACATTTTACATCAGAGATCAGTCCATCGTGTTATGTGGTTTCTATAATTTAGTGTTTTATCCATCCCGGTTGAGTCTGGGTATCAGATACTGTAAGAAAGCAGCATGTTGTAGTCCCCAGTTTGGAGTCTTTGACTGCAGCTGTTCACATATCACAGCCACCAGACTCCCTATCAATGACCGCTAAAATTATTTCATTAACTTACTGATTAAAACATCCCATGGTGATTAATTACAGTTTCACTTCCAGGCCTCAGTGACTTCTTGTGAGCTATGGGACTTGGGCCAAAGCCACACACACACTTTGAACCAGCTCGGCGATTGATTCAATGTCTTCTCATCTACAGGACGTATCGCCCTGCTCCAGACCCTGGAGTCTGTCCAGGCCATACAGCAGAGACCGTGCCCCCCATGTTGTACCTCTTCATACTTTCATACCAACTGTATATATGAATGTTGTTGATTAAAATGTCAGTCAAGCCTCAGGTCAGTCTTTTTGGGAGACACCTCTGGCCTTGAAGAACAATGACTTTTTAAAAGCATCAGAATCAAGCATGTGTATATGTGGACTCATAGGAGAGTTTATTTGCATTGTTAGTTTAATTTTAGATTTTTAGTTTTAGATTTGTCATATACATAGGGTAGTAACTGGTTTGGAGGTGGAAGAAGCAGTTTTTTGAGGGTGAATTACTGACCACTTTGTCAATGACGGCGTGGGAGGGGTGCGTATCCCTTTGTCTCACAAGGATATGGCTGCTTGCCAACTAACATTTTTTGTCAGTTCCTCAGGGAGAGTGTTGATGATTTAATACCAGTCCAAATTACCAACAGAACGTCCTACACATACCTAGTGCATCACCAGTCTTTTACATTTCCACCAACAAGTGCTACTTTGCAGTTGGCCACTAGATGGAGACCTTCATTTTCCATCTCTCCAGTTTGGCGTCAATGTTACTGGATTAACAACGCTTTCCATTCTTATAAAATACATTTAAATTGGTCTTACAGGCCTGAAAACTGAAGTCTAGCATGCCTCTCCAACACTCATAGACATTCTGCACTCTTAATCTCTTTTATTACACAGGTTTCCTGTCAGGAAGACCTCACAGTCTGCACCAACATGTGAACAGTGGGCAGCCATTTGCAGGATTTACACAGCTATGTCAAAAAAGGTTAAGTGTCTTTCACTGCTGGTGGGTTAAGCTGTGATGAGACTTAAATGTCGGGCGGACACTGTGATTAGACTTCTAAACGCTCGATGCCGACAGCAAAGGGACAAATGAATCTCAGATCCACAGTCTTAGGGTTTCGTGCCAAGATGACTTCCCACACATCCTCTCCCCCAATCCCTCAACCTTCGTCATCCAGACTCCTCATTGTGCAGAACGGAGCACCAGCGTTGGCATATTGTTCCCTTTGTCAGATCAGTCCTAGTTCCTTATTCTCAGCGAGCTGAAGACAGCAGGAAAGGGAGGGAGGCAGAGGGCTGGGAGGGTAACTGTACTCTGCAGTCTTCCTGTCTGTTGTAATGGGTTCTGCTTGTGCTCTCTCAGCAGGCCACACAGGGCAGGGGACCTCTCTGACACAATGACCTGAACCGCCAGTGGTGACGAGGCCTTCTCAAAACCCTAACGCGTCGCGTGATGCCCAGGCTTTGCTGAGTCAGGCAGCTTATTTCCCCCCGGGCAATTCTAGGATTCTTTTTAAGAATGCGGACAGAATGTTTCTTTAAATGCTATTTACAGAAACTAATAATTATCATTTTTGTTTCTTCACAAACTGTTTTTCAAAACCGGATATGGTAGATTTCTATTCCTGGTATCTTTTAGTTTTAAGAGTGGTGAGGACAATGATGTCCTGTGAGACGTTCTAAAGGATCACCTGAGCTTGTGTGTTTTGTCAAGTCCTTTTTTCGAGGAGCAGATTAACTCAAGACTGTGAATAATAATACAAACGGAGCTACCTCATCATGATGGATCTTTCGATTAAAGCCTCATGCCGCAGGATGGGAATACACCCATGATTCTTGTCGTCCAGCTGAATAATGCATATTGTGTCGTTTGGCACACAATGAGGCGTATGATGGCAGAGATTACTCCACACCGACAGAGAGAGTTTCCTTTGACCCAATATGTCATCGTAACACAATAGAAACATATCTGTTTTCTTGTTGGTAATATCCGGGGACTTGTTTTGTACTGAAGGAGTAGAACATGTTCCTTCAAATATTGAAGGTTACACCATTTATTTTTTATTCAAGGAACTATGGCATGCCACTACATCTCCTATGGTAGAAGCCTAAACAGACACAAATATCAGAACAATTATAAAAATCTATTATTTTTTGGCTCCCAACAAATGTGGTAGTAGGAAACTGATGTATTTGTTCTTGTGGCATACTTCAGTGCACCTTCTCATTGGGTTTCTTTATCCTGCAGTGTTTCCCCTACCATTATATTAGGGGGGCACCGCGCCCCCCCAACGCCCGCCCCCCGGAAGGTCAAGTTCATTTTGTGTTTTTTTATATATAGCGCCAGATCACAAAATAAGTCATTTAAGGTTACCTTTCCTATAAAACAGGTCTATAGCTTGCTCTTTTATTAAACAAACTAAATGGCCTTATGTTATTTATCTTATTTACATGACGGCATGTCATTTCTGTCTCTACATGGTTGGGGACCATGTCTCCCTCACACAAAAATAATAATATATTTGCCTGTTGAACAGAAGCCAATAAAATTGCCCCTGTTGTGTAATTTGTCATCCAGTTCCACCCAATGTCATTGAAAGCACTATGAAACTATGAAACCATGAATAAGTTGAAAGGGATTTTCACCGTGAACTCAACCAAGAACAATACCAGCACTCCCTCCAAGGCAACAGCTCATTAAACTATCTGGGCCGATGCTCGTATACTGGCAACTCCCTACAACCATTCATTCAATCCAACTCATTTGGGCAGATTAGGTCATTTCTTTGTAATGTATTGGCTCACAGATTGCACCTTATCAGTTGCAATAAAAAACATGGGAGTGTTTGTTTGAAAATGCTGGACGTAGAAACTATACGATCAGGCATCCGTGCAACAGGGAACATTCATTGTTAAAAAAGAAAATCTTTTCAACCCTATTCCTGCTGTGTAGCTGTAGAAGCTCCTTGTGTTAGGAGAAGAGCACAGAAGGTCACCAGACAAGAGAGGAGCAGTTTGGTATTTTGACCTACAGAGGTGACGCAGCAGAGGCTGGGGCAGGCTAACCTGACACGTAGCATGTTTCCTCGCACGCCTCCAGGCTCTCAAAGTTGTTTGCGTTGCCTTTGCAGCCCCCGTAATCGAATGACTCACAGCGCCCTATGTCGATGTCGAAGTAAAACCGGTCCTTTCTTGCCTTGCAGGGTCCTTCGTCCTTCTTGAAGGCGCACACCTCGCTGAAGATGAAGAGCTCGGGTTGTGAGCCTTCCGCTGGGGGGAGATAGCCAGAGTTAGCATTCTGTTCACAGTCCTCATCAAAACAGTTTTTGGACAATTTAGGTCAGGGCTAAGCTCTAACCTGGGGCTTTGGGAAGGTGAAAACAGCTTTCTGGTATTTCTACCCACAATCTTAATGGTTTAGAACTCCATGCTTTCAATAGGCCCAGAGGGCTGTACTAACAGCTTGCTATTGCAGTCTGGCTGGAATCTCCTCAACAACAATCCAAAGGATGTCATTTGGGCTTTTGATTAACAAAGTTTCAATAACTGTTGTTCAAGGCCAAGCAATTGGTGTTAGAGAAAATGGATCAGCAAATGTATAAAACGGCAAGAATGAAACCAATTTCATGTAGACACTCAATGCTGTTTATGCACACACTACATACCACTATGATACAATATGTTGCATAAATAACTTAAAGCTATACACATACTATATAGTAAAAAAACCCCAGCCTGCTTAGAGACAAGAAACGGGCATATATAATGTCTGATCCTTCATCATGACTAACAAGGTCGTGTTTGTAGGTGTGCTGACACTCACACTGCACATACTGCTGTCCAATGATGTACTTGAGTGGTAAAGAGTCTGTTAAGAGACCACGCCACGGGCATTGATCTTACTTCAACAAAACCTCCTGTCAAGATATGATGTCACCATATCCCACTGGGGCTGAGCCGTCTCTCTCCTGCTGTGTCCAAGGCAGTTTGATTGTCGCACGCCCACTGTGTGACAGTAGTTCCTTTCGAGCCCCTTGAGGATGATGTCTCCTCTGTCAGAGGAGACCTGAGCAGACCTGGTCAGTGACAGCACCTCCTCTCTCCTTTCCTAGAGGAGCCTTGGTTAACCTTCAACATCCTGGTGTTTATTGGCTTAGAGAAAGACATGGCATCCAATCCCTGTCAAGCTAGTTACGCCAATTACCCTCACGATGTGTTGGCATTTCCAACTTCCAATCATCCAACGTGACAGGGTTTTATCTAACACAAATTCAGTTTTGTGATAATATATAGCAAAGTTGAATCATCATCAAGTAAACTGGGTTCAGACTGGTAACTAAAGGATCAACATGTGTCCACTGACTGCTGCAGGAACATGACGTTATTGTAATAAACTGCCCACAGTTACAAATTGGCACCAAGTCACCCCACCATCCTGCCACAACTCTGCCCTTCTCCTGCCCCCTCCCCACTGTTCTGCCCCCTCCCCACTGTTCTGCCCCTGCCCTGCCCCTTCAGATCCCCCTAACGACCACTGCCTCCACACCAGCATTGATGACATTGTTTCTGTTTCCTCTCCCGTGGGCCCTCCTCCCACTCCTGACCAGAGAGGGAACACTAATAAAACACTCCTGAACATCCGCGCGTCTGCTTTGCTTTCACTGGAGAGATTCAATATTTTCAGAGCGTGGCCCCTGATATTTTTATTTAGATTCCTTAGCCCGGGCAGATAAGCGGAGAAATCTTCAGCATTTCAGGAGGGGATATTATGCCACTCCACATGGTCCTGTCGTGCTAGACCCTCAGTGTGGAAACACGTCTGTGCTTCTGCCTCTCTGAACAAACTACAGAGGACAATACTGGCATGTTTGTCCTCTCCATCTCATAGAGAACCCCACCGAAAAGGCAATCACACCCTTCACACCAGGAATGTTTGGGGAAAGAGAAGGCACAAAAGAAACCTGCCATTTGCTCCAGCAACTGATTTGATTTGAAAAAGAAGAGTTTTAATGATTGATGGTTTTTTAACAAGTTAGGACAAGGATAATGAGAGCAGGACAAATACAGGATGTTAGTATTGATTTCCCCTCTCTACACAGGCCAAGAAGAAGAATAATAACTAATGTGTTCCGCAAACACGTACATCCAACATTCAGACCAATAGGAATCTTCCAAAAACAAATGTTCCAAAGACAACAACACAGTCTCCAACTGAATTCAGGAGATCAAAGGATTTCCAGGGGGCTTGAACAAACAGATCTTAATGAAAATATTTCCTCTGGTAGAAAACTGAAATCCTTGTCCCCAAAACCATACCCACCCTCATTACAGAGCAACAACTTGGAGGATAACCTCACAGCACAGTTGCTCAACTGTAACTCTTTCCCTCTCTCAATGATGTTGATTGCACAAAACTTGGGTCAACAACTTTAAATATTCCCGTCTTTATGTCAAATAAAAATGTAATGGACACGTGTACAAATAGATATTGAATGAGAGAACAACACCAGCCCCATTTCCAATGTAAACACCCCCTCTAAAAGAAAATCTTCATCACATCAGCATAAAAGTAGGCTAAAATACTACTTATGCTCTGCATATAAATGAGTGCCATCTATTTCTGCACACGAAAACCACAATGAATCAACACAAACTTGGTTGACGCCAACCGATGGATCAGCATTTTGAAGCTTTAACCCCAAAATATGTACCATGCTCTGCTTTGCCTGGAAAAGACTGGTGACACATTTTAGGTGTCAACATGTCCCCTGACAGCTGTTCTGCTGCATGCAGCACCTCGTTAGGTGTGTTCTTTGTCCAAATGAGTCATCATAGTTAACACAGTGAATCATTCCCAGCCTGGGGAGGTTATCAATCGGTGAAGTTAAATCATTTGTTGGCAACTCCTGAGCCCACAGTTAATTGAGCATGACTGTACGTTAGAAGATAACATTTTGATCATTGTCAAAGGATACGGTCAGTAAAGGTGTGGATCTTCCTTGAGACACTGAAGCAAAGGGCACCTCATTTCTGGCTGTGTAAATACGGTGTAAAACCTGGCAGAGTTAATCACAGCAGAGCCTCGAAGACAGTGGACAAAGGCCTGACTCTGACTCACAGCCAAGTGAAAAGGGCCATGCTCCAACTTGACTTGTGTGGTTCTTATGATGTCAACCTTTCAGGCTAACAGATACGGGCTTGCATGGGCTTGGTTCCCACGTATATATTAGCTGGCATGGAGGAAGAGAGGTAGTGAGATGAAGGAAAACATTAGAACATGAGCACAGAGTTTGGTGATGATCCACATTTTGTTTTCCTGCTCTTCCATTAAGTGTGATACTGTCTGGTTCCTCTTGTCTCCAAGAGAGTGAAATCACACACTGTTCAACATGTAGCTAGTAGCTCGACACACAGGGAGGAGAGGAAGGAATGAAGTGACAGCATGCGGGTTACAGTCTGGAGAGACAAGAACCACAGACTAATGATGTCCTCAGAAATCCAAGTAGACGACCATTCAAACTGGACTTGATGGGAACAGCGCGTTGCATTAGGAGATCAAAGGTTATCTCAAGTGCCTCCTGAAACTCTTCTCATGCCGGATCAAAGGGGTTTGACAGACGAGGCTTTGTTGTCACACAGAAAATACTGTTGTCCGTTAGTCGCAACTGATTAGACCACACTGATGAGTTGTTGATAGATGTGGCTAAATACAAATTAACTGTCACAGAGAGCTGAAAAGCTCAATCAAATCTCTTGGTGCACAGAAATGGACCACATACGAATATTTACCTCTCCATCTGTTTACTCCAACAGCATTTAGTATCCCAGACTGATCCAGAAATAATGGAAATGATCTGTATATCTTATGAGGGCATCTCGTGATGCTATCTGTGTTTTCTCTGCAGCGTTTTTTTTCTCTAGTTTTGTCCTACTTCCTGGAAGTGTAACCACAGCCCTGCCTAATTATCTAAATGTGTGGAATGGGGTTCATGCATTTTTTATCAGTGAGCAGACAGTGGTCAGACATGGAGGGATGCAATAACAGATGCACTAATTGTTGCTGCTTCACTCGATAACTCTCGCAGACTCATTAGTTTGGGTCGTGCCTGACTCAGTATTCTTGCTGGTCTGTCTTCACCCTGACCTCTGAAGCTTTCACTCTTCCCTCTCAGGGCTTTGGCAAGTAATAAATCAAACTTCCTCTCTCTGCTGTTTGTTGCCCCTGCTTCCTTCTCCAAGATCTTCCTGGTAATCTGTGCTGTCTGGGGAACATCAGAGGGGACGGACTCTCCCACCCAGTCTCTGAAACCTGCACTCCTCAACTCCCTCCCTCCCATCCCCCCACCCCCAACTCCCCATGACTGGTCCAATTTATTTGTGGCCTACTGATATCCCAGATGAGCCTAAACCTGCTTTTCTCCTCCCAGTTTCCTCCGATAACAAACCAGCAGTGTGACAGGATAACAGTGCTGCCGTCGACCCCCCCCCCCCCCCCCCCCCCCCCATGGGGGTCTGACAGTTTGTCCTGTCCAAGCTTCATCGAACCCAGTAATCCTGCCCCCTTCCTATTAGATATCTCACACGGGCTGATGTTGAAAACATCTCCGATTTTCAAGTGCTTTTCCTATGTTGTGACAAGAATGGAAATAACAAAAAATTACTTGATAAAAATGAATAAAGTTATAGATGCATGTGAATTGAAGAGGCATTCACATGCATTTTCATAATATACATTTTCATCAATGACTTTTTGTAACTTCCACCCCTCACACAGTTGCAGTACAGTGGTGAGTTTGATGACCCAGCATTCTGCTTCAGCAGGGCAGGTCTGCTCTTCAGTTTCCACATTCCTACAAGACATCTGCTGCTATCGTTTAACACCAGCTCTGGGCAGATTACAACCGTTTCCTTGCATTGTTTCTCTCCGTCCAGGTTTATCAAACATACTTGTGTGAGAACTATTAGTAGCTGGCCCTTTAATGGGAAGAAAGCTGCCTTCGTCCTGATGAAGCACATGGCAACAGTTGATGTGGACATCAGTCTGCCATAAGGTGTGCAGGGCTGCAGGGTGAAAGCAGCAACACACCATCTGCCATCTTCACAACCCCCCCCCCACACACACACACACACACAACACACACACACACAAGCCCCACACACAAGCCCCACACACACAAGCCAAGTGAGTAATTCATGGCAGGGTTGACGGTGAAAACCAGTGAATCACATTGAGGGGAATTATCCTGGCTTTAACCGTCTCCCACATGGAAAATCAATGCACTTTGTTAAGAAGAACACACTAATGGAGGATATGGGAGTCGTAGTCCACCAACAGAATGTCATTACTGCAGTATGATTAGACATCTCGTCCAATGACCTGCTTGACAAATGGCCCCAGTCTGAGAAACAAGCTTAACGTTGTTCATCTTGTATGTACAATGCCTCATGTAATCAACTAGATACAATACACAGGACAGCTACAGATTACTTGTTAGTTACATATTCATTATGTTTTCACAATTTTGGGTGATAACTACACTGACAACTATAACAATCATGCAGACTTTGCAGTTACCATGTCAAATATGATGTTCTGTCCTCTAGACAGGAGGACATTGTTAGGCATCATGCATCCCAACATGCTCCTCAAAGCCCTTGAGCAGCAGCCTCACAGTGCAGTGACCTGATAGTGCTCGCGTTTGGGAAAAGCTCCTACCGTTGCCAAGTTCAACAACACGGTGAATCTCCTGGGAGCATTTCGTTTGAATGATTCATGTCTGTTCATGACTGTGTCCACACAAAAACATAGTATATTATGAGCTATGAGAGTCTGACTTTTAACATGTACAGTTTAACATGTACAACCATTATTAAATAATTACAAATCATAGAATTTGGCCGGTTCCTGATTCTCCTTCCTTAAGGTACACTCACATTAGGAGTGGCCAACAGTGGAGATTTGATTCTTTGGGTTTCTGTTGTTATTGTGAACAGTATGGAACAAAACACACTATAAAGCCATAAACTACATCAGAAAAACTCAGTAAAAACTCCATACAAGGGTTCTGTCATTTATCACCGAGACAGGGGACTCTCAAGGCCACTAAGCAGTCGCTGGTCCTAAATACAACGAGACACTGAGGGGGTAAATACATGCTTAAATGTTTTTCGCTTTCCAAGTGTCTTCTCCAAGTGATTGTAATTATACTGTAGGATCAATGGAAGATAGGAATATAGATAGTTGTGGGGTGAGGCTCCATCAGGAGTCTGTGTAAATGTCACGCCTGCTCCAATCCACACTATAGATGCGCTCTTGATGAAATGAGAAGATCAATATGGACTCCTTTGCCTGCAATGCAGGTTATAGTTCAAACAAAACAAATGAGATAAAAGGGAACACTCTTATCGTGGCAGGGCAAGTCCATTACAAACCTAGGTGGGACTGTCCCAGTTGCTTAGAAACACGTGTGTCTAAACATTGTAGATGTGAGAGAGATTCAGAGAACTGGGGGGCAGGAGCTATGGAGGTCCAGCAGGATCAGGTGTTGCCTCAACATCACAACATGCTGTTCCCATATGGTGTTCATGATCCTGCATGTATCTTACCTACTTGCCAACCCTTCTCTCTCTCACAAACACACACACATGCACACTAAACATACACTTAAAGATGCCTACTGTAAGATCCAGTCACCAGCTGTGCGTTTGTGCTCCATCATGCTGTCAATTACTGTTCCTGAAGTCCCACAGAGGAGATTAGCAAAATTCAATATGACAACAGAGCGGGGTTTCACCCTGTAAACAGACTTCAGAGGTTACACAGCCTTCTTTACTGTAATTGTTCTGTGTTGAAAGGTAGATTCATGTCATGGAAGCATAGACTAATCTTAAAGATAATGTCTCTATCTCCATAATTGTCTGTCTTGATTTTTGACAGCACACGGATGACACAAAATTGCTGGAGAGGAGCTTCTGTGTCACCTACTCAATAACTTCCTCCTAACCTACTGTGAGCGAGAGACCTCCTAACCTACTGTGAGTGAGAGACCTCCTAACCTACTGTGAGCGAGAGACCTCCTAACCTACTGTGAGCGAGAGACCTCCTAACCTACTGTGAGCGAGAGACCTGCTAACCTACTGTGAGCGAGAGACCTCCTAACCTACTGTGAGCGAGAGACCTCCTAACCTACTGTGAGTGAGAGACCTCCTAACCTACTGTGAGTGAGAGACCTCCTAACCTACTGTGAGCGAGAAACCTCCTAACCTACTGTGAGCGAGAGACCTCCTAACCTACTGTGAGTGAGAGACCTCCTAACCTACTGTGAGCGAGAGACCTCCTAACCTACTGTGAGTGAGAGACCTCCTAACCTACTGTGAGTGAGAGACCTCCTAACCTACTGTGAGTGAGAGACCTCCTAACCTACTGTGAGCGAGAAACCTCCTAACCTACTGTGAGCGAGAGACCTCCTAACCTACTGTGAGTGAGAGACCTCCTAACCTACTGTGAGCGAGAGACCTCCTAACCTACTGTGAGCGAGAGACCTGCTAACCTACTGTGAGCGAGAGACCTCCTAACCTACTGTGAGCGAGAGACCTGCTAACCTACTGTGAGTGAGAGACCTCCTAACCTACTGTGAGCGAGAGACCTCCTAACCCAGGCTTCCATTGCCATTATAGGGCACTGAGCATGACAGGAAGGGGAAAGAAGAGGATGAGAGGATAGTTCTAACAAACAGAAGACCAAGGCCAGAGGAATGCTCAGACGACGATACTCTCACAAACTGAACATGTTTCTTTAATTCTTTGTTCCAATGTAATACTCTTACAGTCCTTTCAGTAGATGGTACATTTTTACTCTAAACTCAAGCACTGCCTCAGTTCTGTTGATGAAATGAGGGCACCACACAGTGGAAACGGCTAATCTCTCCGTCTTTTCTCCCTCTTTTTGTTGGAGCGTGAGCTTGAGCAAGCTCCGACTCAGAAACAACCATCTGTCTTTTCCACACCTTCTGAACGCTATGTCCTCTCAACAATCCAGTGAGAGCAAAACACACAATTGCACAACATCTTGTGATTTTTTCTCTCTGCCGTTTTCTTCCTTGTGTGAGTCCTGATCTTTTATCTCATGCGGATAATCGGAGCTTGGCAGAAAGTCAGGTGGATTTTATCTCCAATATTGAAAAGGCATGTGTCTCAACCGATCTCACAATCCTGCCAGTGAATTGAGGTATTGCTATTGACCTGGTTTGGGTCTCTTTATTTCTGTCAAGCTCTGACTTGTTCACCTGTGGGGAGACTCAGGGAGAAATCATCTGGGAAAATGTAGTATCTAGTATACCAATCCACAAGGAACACACTTTCCACTGTAAAATGATGCCAGTTTATAAAACATCACAATGATTGCATTAATTGCATTAATTGCATTAGAAACAGAAAATGTATACCTTTAAATACATTTGACAAATGTGTTGCTTTATATAAATCAGTATTGCAATGGCATTCCACGTGTACTAGTCAGTACACTGTTCAATTCATTTTCACATGGTTAAGCACAAACTGCTCCAGTAAATACTGAACCATTGACTGTGGTGGTTAGGATAATGTTGCACAGAATATCCGGAACGTATTACTGTACATTTCCAGCAAAACATTCTAGTGGAATTCAGAGTGTAACATACCATCGACCAGCACTCCTTATCTACATCCTGAAAGATGTGACATTTTCTTGAAAACATAAGAACTGACCAACAGACTAAAACGTATATCTTGCATGGATGTATTATCATGTAAAGAACATGATTTCCTGACATGCTTTTCTCCTACTAGAATGTTCCCTCCTCCAATCCTTTACTGTTCTGGATGAGACAGAGGAAGTTAGACCATAACCACCCCGCCTACAAACACCACTATCATCTTATCTTGAAAAGGCACGTCTTTTATGACTCATCTATTGAAGGAATGGCACATATGGACTGGACAGTTGGGTTCATGGTTGCCGTTGCAGGGTATTGTGCTAAATGCGCTGGCATGTGTTACTCATGTGTTCATTTTTGTAGATTGTGCCTCGTTTGCCATCCCGTTTCACACAATCCAAACCCAAGCCAGCATCAACACATCAATCTAAAATGACAACAATAACTACCTCCTTCCCAGTCCCTGACCCTGCAGCCAAGTTGTTGACCGTCGTGTCACTAAACATTTTCATTTCAATTCAACATTGTGGCAACAGTCCCTTTTACTCTTTGGTGCAATTAAACACAAATTAACTGCCACTCAACTGTAACTGTGAATATGAAAGGCCAAGGACAAGGAAATCGATTCAAATCCACAAACCTTTCAATTCGAGTTTGAATACAAAAGCAGAAAACAACTTGTTGATCTGTGTGTGTATGCGTGTGTCATGGGGTATTCATCTGGAAGGTGAAGAGAATAAGTTAGGAGTGTGTATCCCCTCACCACATCTAGAAAGGGGACAGTTGAAAGAACACCCATTTTTCCAGGTGACAGTGGCCTGGACGCAGGGATTAACCTGTGTGAAGCTCCAGTCGGTACATTAGTCATCTCGCTCCTGTGTCAACCACCGCTGGTCAGGTGTTTTTTCACTTTTCAGCAGTGGGATGTACAGAGTTGTAATCAAAGTCATTTACAAGGCATGTCTGGAAGAATTCACATTTGTGCCGTAATTGTTGTCTAAAAGTACAAGAAAAGCAGTTGAAAATCTCAGTCTGAAATTGTAGGCTATTCATGAGTCTAGTTGACATGGCATTCTTACCGCCAAAGCACAAACTATCTTTTTTTCAATGTACTGTTACCAACACCCATCTATTTACTAAACAATATCTTAATCTAAAAAGTGTACTACAGCTGAAGTGTGTGATTGAGCTGATCGTGCGTCTGATACACGGGGTGGATAAGCTGCTGCACCCCGGCCGTGAGGACCAGAACAATGGCACGCTAAGACACAGTATCGATCGCAGTGAACAGTTAGTGCTGCAAGCCTCACAGCCAGGAACCCACCAAGACATGACTTTGAGCTGATTGGAGTGGACACTGTCTTATTAAAAAACATGATGCTTGAACTTTGGCAAAGCTTTGAAAACTCACATCAACTGATCCTACCCAGGAGACACCAGTCTGATGTCATGTTGAATCTCAATGACCCAGCTTTTCAGCCGACTCACAACAGGATTAAAACTGTCTGGTCGAAACAGAATCAGTTTATTAAAGTCAAATTCCTTCTCAAGAATTCTAATTAAAATAATCATTCCTTTTTGTGTATGGCCTGAGGTTTTGGTGTAAAGGGCCATATCAAACTACTAATTAAATTTTCCTGGAAATTAATGAGACTGTTTATACTTTTCCCCTTCACTGGACCATTAGACTGGCCTTGGAGTGCCCATTTATTTCACAAACGATACTGAGGTTTCATTTTTAACAGGCAAAGCAATTGCCCGTAAAACACCTAAATGATTTGCAATTCATACTGTAAACCAACTCTGATACTTACTCTTTTTAGGTAAATAATCTAAGGTCACCAGTCTTAGCTATTAAGATGTTAACAGCCTGGATATGAGCAGATAATGAGAGGCAATATGAGCTGCTGATCTTGAGGACGCTGTATACCTGGTGTGCTGGGGAGCATGTGTCAGATCACTGATCACAAACAAGACTATTCATACTAGTAGAAGTGACTGTACTGCAGTAGTGCTGTCCCTGACATTAGTAGTGCTGTCCAAGACTGTAGTAGTGCTGTCCCTGACTGTAGTAGTGCTGTCCCTGACTGTAGTAGTGCTATCCCAGACTACTGTAGTAGTGCTGTCCCTGACTGTAGTAGTGCTGTCCCTGACTGTAGTAGTGCTGTCCCTGACTGTAGTAGTGCTATCCCAGACTACTGTAGTAGTGCTGTCCCTGACTGTAGTAGTGCTATCCCTGACTGTAGTAGTGCTGTCCCTGACTGTAGTAGTGTTATCCCTGACTGTAGTAGTGCTATCCCTGACTGTAGTAGTGCTGTCCCAGACTGTAGTAGTGTTATCCCTGACTGTAGTAGTGCTGTCCCAGACTGTAGTAGTGTTATCCCTGACTGTAGTAGTGCTGTCCCAGACTGTAGTAGTGTTATCCCTGACTGTAGTAGTGCTGTCCCAGACTGTAGTAGTGTTATTCCTGACTGTAGTAGTGCTGTCCCAGACTGTAGTAGTGTTATCCCTGACTGTAGTAGTGCTGTCCCAGACTGTAGTAGTGTTATCCCTGACTGTAGTAGTGCTGTCCCTGACTGTAGTAGTGCTATCCCAGACTACTGTAGTAGTGCTGTCCCTGACTGTAGTAGTGCTATCCCTGACTGTAGTAGTGCTGTCCCTGACTGTAGTAGTGTTATCCCTGACTGTAGTAGTGCTGTCCCAGACTGTAGTAGTGTTATCCCTGACTGTAGTAGTGCTGTCCCAGACTGTAGTAGTGTTATCCCTGACTGTAGTAGTGTTATCCCTGACTGTAGTAGTGCTGTCCCAGACTGTAGTAGTGTTATCCCTGACTGTAGTAGTGCTGTCCCAGACTGTAGTAGTGCTGTCCCAGACTGTAGTAGTGCTGTCCCAGACTGTAGTAGTGTTATCCCTGACTGTAGTAGTGCTGTCCCAGACTGTAGTAGTGTTATCCCTGACTGTAGTAGTGCTGTCCCAGACTGTAGTAGTGTTATCCCTGACTGTAGTAGTGCTGTCCCAGACTGTAGTAGTGTTATCCCTGACTGTAGTAGTGCTGTCCCAGACTGTAGTAGTGTTATCCCTGACTGTAGTAGTGCTGTCCCAGACTGTAGTAGTGCTTTCCCTGACGTGGACTGCGTACATAGTGTCGGGATATACGGTTTAACTTCGTCTGTGGGGACTGTCCCAAACTGTCACTTCCAACAAACTCAAAATAATTAGATTTCATGGTAGATTACGTGGTACTATAGAAAGCTGAAGCCCATTTCCCCTCATAGGGAGTTCCTCTGCTGAACAGAGATTATTCAGCACACAGACCTGGGCTCAGTCATTGTCAATAACAAGTCTAGACATCGCTGTGTTTTCCTGTGGTTTTCTCCCTGGCATTCACTCTTGTACCACCTCAGAATTCTACAGCAATAAACTCATTCAGCCCAGGAGGAGCACTGAGAAGTGCCTGGACTTTGGCCCAGACTTCACTACGATGTCTCATCTAGCGAAGCACTGAACAGTGACCGACAGTAACAGGCAGAAGTTCACCACAAGAAATGTGGTTTCTCGGAAAGGTGACCTGTGTATACAGACTTCCTACACAATATCTTAATTCTGTCACAGTTCACCTTTGTGAGAACGTGGCTTCTTGGCTGAGTATTCCCAGTGATTCAGTTGTGCTAAAGACTGTGGCACTGGAAGCCTAGGTTTTTATTTTCTCCCTGCAGTACAACTATGCCTAGACTATACTCACTTCTATATCATAGACTGTGGGCTACCTTATATATCCAAACCAGGATATGGTAAGAAAGAAATGTCTGGGACATAAACTTCAGGTTTCTACTTTAAATGTGATCTCCCCCTAAAGTTTAACATTCATTCTCCCCAAAATTCTGTCCATTATAAAATCGTTCTGTTGTATGTTCAGTTTCACATCGTCAAATGGATTGGAGCGATCTATTGTTCAACAATCAACGTTAATATAATATAAACACTGCGTTGTTGGTAATGAAAAATCCCATTTAAAAAAACTATACAAATTGATATATCAAACTGTATAAAAATGAAACTGAAGTCATAAATATGTAAAGATTATTTTCATGTGCAGTGTTCAATTTATCATGTTTTTGGCGAAACATAAATTACGCACGAGCTTTACAGTAAAGCAAGTACATTATGATGCTGCGACTTTAGAATTAGTGCACCAGACTTTAACTCGTACCTCACAAAAACAGATGTACTTCTCTTACCTTTTGAAGAATCCCTTTGGCAGGTTATTAAATCGACACATGAAATGAAAACAATGCACACAATCCACAATTGATCCTTGAAAGCCATGCTGTGCCTGCGGTCGAGGGCCATGTCAAGTTGTAATGAAAACTTCACGTCAACTTTTTTTTAAAGACTGTGGCTGGCGTTACTTATCCCACGCACTTCCGGGCTGATAACATTAGTTCTTTTTCAATTCATGGACATTTTCTCGAACTGAGTCGAGACATTTCATGCCTAGGGTTTTAATTTTTCCAGGAACGTATATCAAATGTACTCAAAAACGAATTCATATATGAACTATTTGATTTATGATACTGCTGTGAATAGCCATCGTTGCCCAATTAAATTATACACAGAGCCCAGACCACTGCCCTTAAACTACCATGAGGAGAGAAGATGTCCTGACAACAAACTGCTATATCAGTCCCATATTTTATGGAGACAACTCTTTTGAGATGATTGTTGAGCCCCATCAATGGTAAGAAAGCATGCAGTTCTACCTTTCTTAATGTCTTATATCTGCACTTAGCCTCATCTCGCCTTTTCTCCCCCCCCCCCCCTCTCTCTCTCTCTCTCTCTCTCTCTGTCTCTCTCCCTAACTCCCTTTCCCTTCTCTACTCTCTGTCTCTTTTTCCCTTCTCTTTTTCTCTCGCCCTCTCTCTTTCTAACTTTGTGGCTTTATCCAGGTATTTTGTGACCTGATGAGTTGTGGCAAACTTAGCCTCGCATCCTATCTGCTCCTCCTACACCTTAATCTGGCACATTTCATCTCACTGTCATGAAATATTCACATCTGCAGCACATTACGAGTTGGACTTTTGGCAGGAACTCCATCTGTCTGTTCAGTTTAGGGAGCCTGTACCTGACTGGAAGTCTTACTGAAAGGGAGACAAGAAACATGGATTGTAGAAGATGTTAAAAATCTTGTATTTACCATGTGTGAGATTTGAGCACTGTTCTTAGCTATTTGTTTCCGGAAATCCCAGAGGGAAATGGAGCGTTTAAGTATTGAGATGCATTACAGTAAGATAAACCTGAAAGCACAGAATTAGAACCCTAAAAGTTCAGAAAAAACGAAATTGAAAATCTTGTACTGCATTCATCACTGGAAGACTCTCTAGCGGTAAACCCCATTTAAGAATGCTCAACATGCAGTGTGTTTTCTGATTTGATGTCTTGGTAACCACTACAGAGGAGAAGGACGTCGTCGTTGACTCTGTTGTTTGTTTTCAAGTCATCTGGCACACTTATGATGCATTGACACCTATAAACTGTTTAACCAATCCCACATGCCAGACCCATACCAGTGTGTCAACACCAAATTGTAGCTGACCCACTGTAACAATATTTACTCTGTCATTATTGGATGCGTAAACACTAGAAATGGGATTGGTCTTCAAATGTGTTCCGTAAAAGGGAGAACACTGATATTAAAACCGACTTCAAATGTCAATATGTTTGTTTGTGATTTTATTTAGCTTATACTGAAGATTGTTCATATGGATTTATGTAGGAGGTAAGCTTATACAATGGTTAATGTGCTACAGTTTAAACATGTTATTCACATTATTGATCTCCCTGAGTGGAAGAGGGAGATGATCCTGTGAGAAGGTCTGCAGTCATGAATGTTTTTTTAATTCTCAACAAAGGTCTCAAGTACCTTAGGCTAGGAAGTAATGTGTCCGAAAGCCCTTTATACTGTGCTCCTAATCATCTTGTGATCCTCGTATGTGTGTGAGTGTGTGTGTGTGTGTGTGTGTAAGGTGAAAGTGTGCTGACTCAGAAGACAGGAGTCTGCATCGTTGCTCAGATTGTAGGAATGTGCTCCAGACTGAGAGGTCGTCTGGAGAAGGGAGGAAAAAAACTCACTCTCACATGGAATTTCCTCTGACCCAATTTTCCCACGGTCTGATAACTCCTAATTCACCATTGTGTGGAATGGCATTTCATACGGTAGTATCACAATAGATCTGTTTCTCTGGTGATACATGCACCTCATTACTATTAGGCAAACAGTGAGGGACTTTTAGGAAACATACATGTAGGTACAGATATTATATTTATTCTGCGGATTGCTTTTGAATGTCACCTTATTGAAGTTAAATTCTAGTTTTTTTACGGTTCAAACTTTTAATTGTCTTATATCTGATGTGACATTTCC
The DNA here is from genome assembly GCF_021917145.1 of Hypomesus transpacificus. NCBI lineage: Eukaryota > Metazoa > Chordata > Actinopteri > Osmeriformes > Osmeridae > Hypomesus > Hypomesus transpacificus. Next base: position 1,829,430 of record NC_061082.1, on the reverse strand, counting down.
CTTAATCACCCTGATCCTCACTACAGATTCCTTGTCTCTACAAACCTGATAAGCTTTGGGGTTTTGACAACAAGCCTTATCCTCCGCCCTCTCTAGTCTGAGTGGGTCCCAAGGGGGCTAATCCCCAATGACTCAGATGAGGAGCTTTTTCAATCCCAGACCCACATCTCGTCTCCATAACGCCTCTGATCAGGCTCCAGCTGACTATTAGCCTCGCTCTTTAGCCTCATCTCAGTTCTCGGCCGACTCCATCGCCCCATAATGAGAAGAAGAGATGAAGCCATTATGAAGGAGCGTCTCAAGATCAGCGATGCAGTGAGGGTTGTCTAGATGGTGTGTCTGATGACGAATGACTCGGCCTCTCCTCTCCTCCTCGCCCCTGGGGGATGCAACCCTGCCGTTTGGTCAAAGTTTTGAAGGAGGTGGATGAGACGAGGTGACGTGAGATGCAACGGGATCAGATTCAGTCTATTCTAGTCATCTAAGCGTGTTTAAATTGACACAATCAGTAATATTATGTGTCACAACCTCTTGAGTCATTACCTCAACGTCTGGTTGTTAAGATGTGAAAACCTCCCCTTTCTTCATACAGGACCCCTGGAGCAGCTTTTAAACATTCCACACTCCACTTTCATGGAGATTTTGAGCTTTTCTACACAGTTCTTGGGATTTAAGCAATATATATTAAATGTTTTGTCCTGACTTCAAATGGCATTAATGCATAAAATACTTTACAAAACCCCCATTGCTCTCTATAAAGGTTACTGCAATTAATTATTGTGCACTGGCAACCCCCTGGTGCTATATTTGAAATGGCTCCTTTGGATTTGCAATCTCTGTCAAGGAGCTGAGAGCTGGATATATGACTGGGCAAAGAAACAGTTTCACCTCTGGGCAAAATATCACCAGCAGTTGCTTGGAAACCGGGGAGGAATCCCATTTTGTCATGGATTATGAACTGTCAAGTTCCATCCAAATGTAAGCATCTGTGAACAAGGCCACATCCAGCTAGCCCCCAGCCCCAAACATCAGACAGACATGCATCTTTCCTCGGATAATGCTCTTAACAGCCGTCTAAGATCGGAGAGAGTCTGGTGCCTTCAGGGCATCACTGGTGTCCTTTGTTGTTGTCACTTGTCATATGGCTAGTCCACGGTCTCTCTACAATAATAAGAAACACGAGTGTTGAGAATTCATACAATGTGTTGTTCTGACAATATGACCATTTCCCTTTTCATTTGCAAGGTCTAGGCTAGTGAGCTATGGAACTTTAACATACTGTAAATGTGTCACGATTCTAAACAGGCTTTTGTTTAATATGAAAACAGGCTTTCATATGAGATCAGAATGACAACACCATCACAAATCTCTTTTAAACTCTTAATGTCAACTCTTATACTACACATACACTAACATTACATGGTATCTGATTTAATTTAGATTCATAATGTCATTTGAATAAGGAATTATATGTACGGTACCTTTAGAATTATGTCAGGACAAATTATGAAATGCCACAATGGTCAACTTGCCATGAAGCATCCTGACAACAGTCCATCCTGAAGCAATTAGCTTTCCACACCAAGGCAATTCCACCGAAAACAAATTGCAGAACTAAACTGTAGAGGTCCTGTCCATGTCAGTGGTGATGACTTCAGCACACACCCAGCAGACACAACCCGACACAGAGACCAAATGAGATGTCAGATCAGGTTCTCCACAAATGCATTCTTGAAAATTGAAAATGGCAGCCAGAGGCTAAACCTTTTCACCTTGTGAAGCGTGACTTCTTCAGAACTTCACCTGAATGAACAGTTGTGCAGACAAATCTCTCGTTTCCATGCTGACAGGTATTGTAGAGATGTCTATGGAAGGTGACCATTTAAACCTTTTAGATATGACAGCACACATATAGCACAGCTAATATCTAGCAAAGACAAATGTGAGCACAAATGCATGATGCTTTGTTAATCAGTTTGAGTCTCGCACATCTGAAAATTGTTACAGGTCAAAAGGTATGATATTTATTATGTAAAATCAAGCCGTCATAAAAAATGTAAGATTGCAGGTCTTTTGCTCTTGAGCATCAGACTAAAGTTTTGGTTTGTCAAACTTTGCATATCAAGTGGATTTATATTTTACCTGAAAATAAATTCACAAAAACGAATCTCATGGCGTCAGTTTCCGCACTGCACACAGGCAGAAGGTCAAGAGTGACTGTGAAAGAAACACTTGAAAAAGCTGTGTTTCTTTTTATTGTATTGTAAGGAGAAACACTCAAGGGCTTTCTGAAAGGCCTGACAATACCTTGTTAGTTACAGAAGCACCTTCACACTGTTGTTACCTCACTCGTTCTGATGAGGCTTGGGGTGATGTTCTAATGAGCTTTTGATTACATTTGTATCTATAACAAACAAAGAATAGACAAAACTATTTATCTTAAACGTAAGAATATCACATCAAATTGACATTTGGCTATAATGAGTTATTAATATTGTTAAACTGAATTCTGTTGAAAATAATTCCCTGGGATACTATTGTGTTTTTCACATGAGAAGTAGTCCTGTTAAATATAGGAGATCAGAAGAGTTTTGAGTTTCTCTCTTGAATTCTCTTTTATACAAAAGGATTGATTTGCGTCAAACTATTTGCAGAGATTGTTGTTTTGGATTTCTCTACTTCTCTATAAAACAGCATAATCATGGTCAAACACCGGCCTGCACATGTGTGCTGCAGGCCTTGAAGATTTCACACAAACACACCTCGGAATTCAATTTCTCAGTGTGTGCTTAAGGTTTGCCTTTTTTTTTTTTAGTCGGCAAAGTTGTTCCGACGTGGTCGATAACTCATTGTGACTAGCCTGATAAAAGGATGATTCACGAAATGATCGATGATGAAAGACAATTATGACATCAATAACAAATCAAAGTGTATTTCTCTTTTGAGTCAGATTGAACTATGAGAACATCATTGTTGCTCAGTACTTCAGGATATTGTCACAGGACTGTGAATATTATATGTGCTTGGTACTTTAGTTCAATTAAACAAGATATCCAATTCCAGGTTCAAGACAACAGTTCAGTCAGGTCTTTGTGTCAGCTCTTTGCAGGCAATGAGAGTGTTTTGAGTTTAGCTCCTCAGGGACACTAAAACCAACCGGAATACAGGGTCAGGGAGATAGACAGAACCAACATGATTTAACAAGTGTAAAACCTGTGCTTTGCTCTCTCTCTCTCTCTGGGGGGTCAGATGGCTGAGTGGTTAGGGAGTCGGGCTATTAATCAGTAGGTTGCCGGTTCAATTTCTGGCCGTGCAAAATGACATTGTGTCCTTGGGCAAGGCACTTCACCCTGGCCTGGTCCTAACCAGCCCCTCATACATTTCATTTGTACAGAGGGTCTGGGATCGCTCCATTGACAAGCGTTAACTTCCTTGAAGGCGGGTCCTCTATTGAAGTTTAAAACTATTGGATCTGCCCAGAGCCACTCTGATCTGCCATAACCAATCGCAAGCGTTCGCCTTAGCCAACTCCTTCACCACTACTGAAACGGAGCTAGCTGCCGTAGCTGGAAAATCTAACTTTTCCCGAACCCCATGGGGAGGAGGGCCACAACATCATAGCCACCAACAAAACTCAGCAAGGAATGTTCTTGCTCCGGCTTTAACTTATGGATATTCGGCAGCGTTGCCACAACCGCAGAATAGTTTCGCTCGCATCTTTCTCCGCCGCCATTACTGAACTACTCAAACTAGTGCACGACATTAACGTCATCGTTCTCAGCCACTCCCTCTGTTCGCTGATTGGACCTACAAAAAATGTGTTTCTGAAAACCGACTTCAAAGTCAAACTCCCAGACCTAGTGCAGAAGCAAAATCCAAATTGAGCGGAAGTACGTAGGAGGGCAGAGCAAGGCTAACTTCACCCTACTTGCCTCGGGGGAATGTCCCTGTACTTACTTAAGTCGCTCTGGATAAGAGCGTCTGCTAAATGTAATGTATGTTTTGAAGGTGTTCTTAGTATTTCTGTTTCAGAGTAACAGTTGAGGCCAAGGATCCTGCTCCCAGAGCCAGGATGTTTACAGTATGGGAGCTAACTGTCATCAGCTCCCACCTTCCCTTTGAAACTGTATTTTACAGGAAGCCCATGGCATGGGAATGACTGCTGCTTTTCCGTCCCCATTTCCTACCTGTCATTCTTCTGACTCCTGAGATATGACTAATGAGGTAAATAAAGGATTACTTGCACTCCCTCTCTCTTTTAGTCTCTCTCTCTGTCTCTCTCTCTCTCTCTCTCTCTCTCTCTCTTGGTCTGTCTCTCTCTTTTAGTCTCTTTCTCTTAGTCTCTCTCAAATTAGTCTCTCTCTCCCTCTGTCTCTTACTCTCTCTGTGGGATTCAAAGTGAAAACACACGGATAGGGAATGCTGATGTGGCTCCATCTCCACAGTCTGTCAGCAGAGATTGTGACATATATTTGAGGAAAGTACATGCAGTCAGATAAATGAATAGAAATCATATCCAAATTTCCTCTTTACAGATGACTTTCCACGTTTAATCCTTATCGATGTCATCACGGACATGCATGGCCATGAGTGCAACCACCTTGGTAAAGCCCCAAGGAGTTCAATCCAGTTTGAGCATGAAGAAGCCAACTCTAATTAGCTTCACCAAACAGATGAAATAACGGGAAACATCTATGACAATCGAGTGAATTTGCTGCCTAAGTACCTCATATCATCTCCATGCATCTTCCCCCTCCTCCTTTTAAGCTAATTAAAGATAACCAGCGGCCTCGCTAACTTCTTAATGGTGTTTGCTCAGCCTCTCTTTCCATCTTCCTCTCTTTCTCACTCCTCTCTCTTCCCCTGTCTCCCTCTCTTTCTCTTTCTCCCTCCTCCCCCTCTCTCCCTATCTTTCTCCCTCACTCTCTCTCTTTCTCCCTCCTCTCTTTCTCTCCCTATCTTTCTCCCTCCTCTCTCTTTCTCTCCCTCTCTCTCTTTCTTTCCGGCATTCCCTCTCTCCCTCTAACGATGCACTGAGCTGAGGCAAATGAATTAGACCAATTAGCTGCACAGGCCTGCCGTTGGCAGTGGCCTGGCTGGATGCACTTGCAGGTGAAGAGGCTCTCAGGACAGAAGGGAGTTTACGTACGTGCACGTCTAATCTGAAGAGCATGTAACGCCAGATGTGCTCACATACACTGCAGCGCTGTACCGGTCCACAGTTCATCCTCCCCAGAAAAAAAGTGATTTAAAAGATGTCAAGGTTTCAGAATCAGACGGTGAATATGAATGTTCGACTCCGGCCAAAGATGTTGACCTACAGTTCCCTTCTGACACAGGCTTCACAATTTGAAGCACAGAATGTACACAAGCCTCCCTTCCTGGCGCAGCTCACATCCAGGCTGAGAGGTCAGAGAAGCGCTCAGATGGTCAAATCTCTGGCAGCACCCGAGACTCGTTCCATGTGTGGAAAGGTTTGAGAGCTGTTATTGACAGACCTTTTAACTGTAGATATGACAGAAGCAAGTCCAAATACTGTGTCTGATGGGGTCCTTCATGCCTCGCGGTATTGGAGCTGGAGGAGAGAGACATACCAGTGGAGCTGGAGGAGAGAGACATACCAGAGAGACATACTAGTGTTGGTAAAGCAATCCTGTGTTGTTTTTTCTGTGAACATGGAGTTTGTACACTTTGCTCTTGTAAGCCCTAACCCCTGGGAAACATGAAGTTCCCTTACTGCTCACTACTCAAAATGACCTTGGAATCCATGCGGAAATGTACTTGTGTGGGAACTTAACCTTTACAACAGAGGGTAAACTGACAAATTAGTTGTGTAACAAATGACAAAATATAACATGAATTTTGACTGAACCCAAACAATTGCACTCACCTTGGCGCGTGTAGCTCAAAGCTCCTTGGTATTCAAGCCAGAACCAAAGATGGATGCATCATACTAAAGCAATGTTGCCTAAAGCAACTATCAGAAAATTATTGTAGTAAACATTGTACCTTTTCTAAAGAGAAACTGTTTGTTGTGTTCTTGCTTTCCCCGATAAGGCATAATGCTCACCAAGACGACAGATCATTTAAATGTATTGCACCCAGGACTACTTGTCCATCCCCAGGAAAACCACACTCAGCTGGGTAACTATGTGTATCTACCTGCCAGCGCTTCTGACTCTTCCCCCAGCTGAGATGAGGAGAGACAGGGAGAGAGACAAAAAGAGAAAGAGAGACAGAGAGAGAGAGAGAGAGAGAGAGGGGGGGGGGGGGGGGGGGGGGGGGGGGGGGGGAGAGGGAGAGGGGGAGAGACATATCAAAGCAGCCTCAAGGGCTATAAATGATGTGTCGTCCTGTAACTCAATTAAAGGAGGAGAAGGAAGGGGAACTGCAGCCAAGGAATGATCTTATAATTCTTCATATTAATCTGTCCAGGCTGGAATATGCAGTGTCAGAGAGCAATGTGTCGTTACTCACTTGCAGCACCTGAGGAAAGTGACAGTAACGGTAATAAGATTCTCAGGAGTTTGGGGCTCATTAACATGCTAGATAATACAGGGGAGGCTGTGTTTTCACATCCTTAGCATGGCCCCGTCAGAGACAGCCCCTGTCCTGTCAGAGACAGCCCTGTCCTGTCAGAGACAGCCCCTGTCCTGTCAGAGACAGCCCTGTCCTGTCAGAGACAGCCCTGTCCTGTCAGAGACAGCCCCTGTCCTGTCAGAGACAGCCCCTGTCCTGTCAGAGACAGCCCTGTCCTGTCAAAGACAGCCCTGTCCTGTCAGAGACAGCCCCTGTCCTGTCAGAGACAGCCCCTGTCCTGTCAGAGACAGCCCCTGTCCTGTCAGAGACAGCCCTGTCCTGTCAGAGACAGCCCTGTCCTGTCAGAGACGGCTCCTGTCAGAGACAGCCCTGTCCTGTCAGAGACAGCCCTGTCAGAGACAGCCCCTGTCCTGTCAGAGACGGCTCCTGTCAGAGACAGCCCTGTCCTGTCAGAGACGGCTCCTGTCAGAGACAGCCCTGTCCTGTCAGAGACAGCCCTGTCAGAGACAGCCCCTGTCCTGTCAGAGACGGCTCCTGTCAGAGACAGCCCTGTCCTGTCAGAGACGGCTCCTGTCAGAGACAGCCCTGTCCTGTCAGAGACGGCTCCTGTCAGAGACAGCCCCTGTCCTGTCAGAGACAGCTCCTGTCCTGTCAGAGACAGCCCTGTCCTGTCAGAGACGGCTCCTGTCAGAGACAGCCCTGTCAAAGACTTAAAACACATCCAATACTGTGTTGTGAGCTGATCTATTGTGTTCAAACTGTATGTACCTTCTTTGACCTTTCAGATTCTGTGGCCATCTGTCCTTGAGATGTTGGGAGAAATTGCTTCATCTGAATGCATCAAAAAACGTCCTTTCGCCTAGCATGATTCATTCATCTTTTCCAAAGACCAATCTTAATGTCTTTAGTGAAATGCCCTCCTCAATATGTTAAGCTTCTCCACGATACAATGTCAGACAGAACCTTTGGACCTTGTCCAAGGCGATTCTCAAAGGGATTATTTGATCAACACAAGGCACTTTCACAACCCCTTCAGAGTGGTTTTGACACAAAAGCAATATTCCCTGTAATTTAATTACGTGCTTCATTAAGTTAGGTAAACTAAGAGTTAACCACATAGTAGTTTGGTCTCGAGGTCCTTTCCAAGCAATCAAACGAAGAAAAAAAGGGTGTCGTTTCATTCAACGTCTATTTCTATACACAGCTTTCAAAATGGAGTTGTCTCTTAAACAACATTTGGTATGAAACTATCTGATAACCATGGACTGGAACTGCCTGGTCCTCAGTCCCAATTTCCTATCAGACTTTGACCTTAAGTTTGACCTTGGAAAAACACTACAGAAAGTAGACTGTTTCTCCATTCTGACATTCTTCCCCATTATTCTGAATGGACCAAATTATAATCAATTTCCAAATACATTTTGACCACAAATGTTTATGTGGATATTTGAGAGGTCCGTTTTTGAATAAGATACTTTGAAGGTTGGCGTTGAATCCAAACATCTGCCTGTTATCCCAGAAGATTAGTTTCCTGTTTAAACTGCACTTCTGACAAACCTCAGGTGGGAAGTGCCCTAGATTTTTTGATTAACTATTTGTAAAGTATTTTAGAAATAAATCAAACCTCCGGATGTTTCTCATCGAGCTCACAAACAGTTGCTCCGGCATGGTTTCCATCTCATATGACGTTTGCTGTGATTGTTTTTGTTCAATCACAGCATTATGTCATTATATACTTTATGTTGTGGACAGTGTCATAAAAATGCAATACAATCATAAAAAAGATGCTGAAACAAAATCAAACAGATTTGATTTGTAGAATCAAAATGTGTCACAGAAAAGGAGGGCTAATCAATGCACTGTGGGAGCAATGCAGTGGGCAGAGTGTCTGCAATGATTTCCTCCTGTTTCCAGGACTGTATCTTTCAATCTTTGAAGTGAAAGTTTCCTTGTTAATCTGAGGTCTTAGTTCTATCATATCAGAAAACAGGTCATCTTTATTCATTAGAGGAGGAACACAAAGGAGACCGATACTGTTATTGTTCAAGTCGTTACGATTACGCATCCTGACACTGTGTCCCGGGAGACGCCCATTGGCTCGGCACAATGTACACAAGACCAGCCCCTCCTCATCAGCCCCGCCCCCTTCTGTCTGGACAGATCAGGTGGCTAGTCACATCTGACTCCACATGATCAGTGTAATGGCCCACACCATGCTCTGTGATGTGTGCAAATATTGTGTTTGACTGCATATTAAATCACCTACAGTTTAAAGCGATGAATGGCTCTCAGAGGATTGTGTGCTCTGGGGGATTCATGGTGGCTTTGTGCCTTGTCATCTCCTTAGAGATTGTTCTGCAGAACAGGCCGACTGTACCTTTTCAGACGAGACTTTGGGAAATGGGACTATTACTCACGCTCTTGTGTTGTGTCTGTGGAGTCAACAGGGTGCATTTAACGACAAGTTATGCAGTGGCACAGAATCCAGTAATTAATGCCCCTGCATTGATTGTGATCCCTAGTTTTCCACAGAAAGTAAGCTCTTAAGTCTGGCTATGAATTAAGTCATTTCTCTTACTGTGGTTCATACAGAACGTAGAAGAAAAAGCTATCATGAAACAAGTGATTTGTTTCACTGAATAGATTGCAGTGAAATATAACCTACACAATACACAAAGTAGTAATTGAAAAATCTGGATGAACTTGTATTTATAATGTTGTGATTGGTCTGCTGATAGGAACATGACCACAACAGCAGGTTGAAACCTGGTCAGCTCCAGCAGGTAGGAACGTTCAGGTCACCATAAAGGATGTCAGGGGAGCTTGTACTTGGCACGTGCATTAGGTAGTTCCCACAATCCACCACACGACTGCATCAAACTGCTGTCTTAACCCTGCAATAATGAAACTACTGTTATAAACCAGACAGAAAATATTCAAGTATTCAACATAAGGTGATAAAAAGAATTATGATTAAAAAGATTATGAACCTGGGCCTGTCAGTCCTTTTGTAAGTGTGCGACCAGATGTTGTCATTGAGGCTGCGTGATAACTTCTCAAGGATGCAATCATAGACTTCTCTAATTCAGTCGTCTTTCCTGAGTTGTTGTGAAGAGCATCCAGAGGGAAAACAATTATTTAAAAAAATAAAATAAAATAAAAAAAGTGGTATGTTAAGAAAAGGTTTTCCATGACACAACATATTTAAGGGAATTCCTCAAAAGTTCAAAATAGGTTGTGAAATAACACAAACGTGTTTGTTTAAAACACAGTTATTCCACACTGTAGACAATTTAAATAAATGCAATAATAGCCCTGTATTTTCCTTCTGTGCCATTTCAATATGATTTTTGGCAGAAGAACAAATGTTTCCCATCTGTATGTGATAGACTGTAGACTGATTCATGTAATGGTTTCCCACACAAACACATGGTCAGCAATGGAGAAAGTCAAAAAAAAATGTTCCACTCCATTATGCAAATCTCTCTGGTCATGGAACATTTATGCTAGCCTTTCGAATATAGGCCATGCTTGCATCTTAGGCGTCTGTCGTTTTAGCCCCATGTAAGGGTTCACTGCACAGCATTTTCTTCCAAGGTAATGGGATGTTCACACAATCATATTTAAATATGCAGTAAAGCACAATCGTTTTTTCTTTTTTTCTAATATTGTCAAATAGGCTAAAAAATATTTTCCAAATTCAAATTCATGCACAGACAATACTACATGATTACAATAAAAAAATGTTTTCAAGTGCTTTGTTTCATGCAGGCTTTGCCTTCATGTCTCTCTCTGGACATGGAATCAAATCAAAGAAAAATTATCATTAAACATAAAAGCATTACAGTCAATAAATAATCAAATTTGAGTACAAGAGATTAATGATTACGAGAGATGGACCGTAAATTTCACTTTGGTATGTAAATTACGACTTTTCAGAGCGTCAGCATCAGGTAATGCCTAGTTGATATTGATTTCCCATACGTACACCACATCCAAGATCTCAGTATGCTCCCTGGGGGATGATAAAAATGATCTCTGAGAGCACAGGGACCCGAGAGGTGCATATGTATGAGGGCAGGGCCAGCCTGCTGAAAGATGAAGTCGGTTAAACCTTGAAACAGTCAACAGACGATGGTCACAATGCCAAGATGTGGCTTGTGTGCTGCTAGTGGGAACAGAACGCCACTTTCAAAGTAGTCAGAGATGAATCTAAAAGCACATTCTGTCAGCAGGCCCAGAACGCAGCATCAGGGCTGGTTCGAGAGCTGTCTGTCTGCTCATGGATGCTTCATTCATGCCCCGTTGATTCCTCTAAGAATGACACTCTGACAGACATGGCTGTTTGTTTAGATAGCAGCCATGTCTGTCAGAGTGTCATTCTGGGGAGGTTCATGTTTGGCCCTCTCTGTCTCTAATCGTGTTCTGGTGATACGAATGTTTTCATTGTGCCATTTGACTGATGTTTATTTATTGCTACTTTCAGCATTTTCCGAGAAATGTATTGTTTCTTAAACGTGGTCAGTGGTCAGTATGCTTGTGATGAGGACAGCTGAGGGGCTGTAGAACATCTCTCACTCTGTGTGTTACTCTCTGATTAGCAACATCTGTACACAGTAGATAGTTCTGTACCAGGGAACCCAGTAACACAGACAATGTCTGTGTACTATCTCAAATTTACATCATAAGGATGTTACAGTAAATGAAAATGGACAAAGTGGAAGGATATTTCATATTTGCTCTCATTTTCCAAATGCAATTCCGCCAAATGTACAGAGTCTAAATGCATTCAATATGCAACTGAGTTGTTTGTCTGTTCCCAGTGTAGATACAGTCCAGTACTGCTGTGTGGTAGATACAGTCCAGTACTGCTGTGTGGTAGATACAGTCCAGTACTGCTGTGTGGTAGATACAGTCCAGTACTGCTGTGTGGTAGATACAGTCCAGTACTGCTGTGTGGTAGATACAGTCCAGTACTGCTGTGTGGTAGATAGTGAAGAGCTGAGCTGCAGTACAAGACAGGCTTGACAGCATCACAGGACAGTTGTAAGGTGTATTTCCAGAGCCGTCTCTGTGCCCAGCCCAAATGACTTCCACTCGTTTGTTGGTGCAGTAGCATAAACATCTCAAAACTAATTAACATTAGCAACAGGGGGCGACAAATATGTCATCTTAAAAATACAACAGAGAACACTTCAAACCACCTTAAATATAAGATTATGACATGTTTTTCAAGGCTAATACCGTAGTTTTATATTCTTTAGTAAGCCGTAGTGTAGCAGATACATGTTTCTTTACATAACAGATGCGTACCACAGTGCCTCTCAACTCTGGAAAGCAATTAAAGTTACACCTGCTACCTTTGTACCTTTCCACCAGCTCTGTACAGAGGATGGAATCATTGAAAGGCCAACATGACTATGAATGAGTGTCTTCTCTGGTATTTCTTCTTGCTCTCTCTCTCTCTCTCTCTCTCTCTCTCTCTCTCTCTCTCTCTCTCTCTCTCTCTCTCTCTCTCTCTCTCTCTCTCTCTCTCTCTCTCTCTTTCATTCCCTCTCTTGCTCTCTCATTCTCTCTCTCTCTTTCATTCTTTCTATCTTTTTCCATATCTATCTTTCTCCCTCCTCTCTAACGTTATTTAGAGTGAGTGTTTAGGGAGTGTGACCTTCCAAGTGAGGAAGAAGATGCCACAGCCTTGCTGATGAAGGTCAGAGTAAAGGACACACTATGCATATCTGTGCAATTTCCACATTCAGAAGGTCAGAGTTGACATGGAAATCAGCATGAATGCTCTCGCATCCGCTCAGGTCCTTTCAGCAACAGCAGGGAAAAACTCTGTTTATTCAGGGGTTATTCTGGGTTGCCTCTGGGTTTTCTGGGTTTATTTCTGGTTTATTTTCCCTTTGGATGGAATGGAGATGATTTTCTCCATCATTCCCTGCCTACAAAAGTCATTTCTTCCGCACATAAAACTCTCCGTCTCCTCTTCTCAGTTAATGAGGGCTTTGTCGCTGCGATAAACGTAGTGAGAGCGCTAGCTTGGTGTGTCACTTCCAGCCGTGCGCCCTGATAACAGAAAGGGCTTTTCTCTGTGTGCTGCGTGGGCAGGCCAGAGGGAGACACGGCTCTGTGCTGTGCCCATGCTGGGAGCACTGAGAGCTGGAATCAGCCCAGGCTGAGTTGGCCCCAAATGAGCTCCTATACAACACAGCATATTGCTCAGCATGCGGCTCGTCCAGAATATGTAATGTGCGTGTGTGGATGTGTGTGCGTGTGTGTGTGGATGCGTGTGTGTGTGTGTGGATGTGTGTGTGTGTGTGGATGTGTGTGCGTGTGTGTGTGGATGCGTGTGTGTGTGTGTGGATGTGTGTGTGTGTGTGTGGATGTGTGTGTGTGTGTGTGTGTGCGTGTGTGTGTGGATGCGTGTGTGTGTGCGTGTGTGTGTGGATGCGTGTGTGTGTGTGTGTGTGGATGTGTGTGCGTGTGTGTGTGGATGTGTGTGTGTGTGTGTATGTGTGTGTGTGTGTGTGTGTGTGTGTGGATGCGTGTGTGTGTGTGTGTGTGTGTGTGTGGGTGTGTGTGTGTGTGTGTGTGTGGATGTGTGTGTGGATGTGTGTGTGGGTGGTGGGGGTTAGGGGGGTAATTCCTATCGGGACAGTCTCAGTTGGAAGTCTGCAAGAAATCATTAAAGGAGCGATTCACAGCGAATTGTGTTGCTGTTTGGTCTTCTCCAAGCCCACCCCCCCCTTTCTCCCTCTCCCTCTCCCTCTCCCTCTCCCTCTCCCTCTCCCTCTCCCTCTCCCTCTCCCTCTCCCTCTCCCTCTCCCTCTCCCTCTCCCTCTCCCTCTCCCCCTAACCTCTCCCCTCCCTCCCTCCCCTCTCCCTGTCTCTATCCTCTCTCTCCCTCTCTCACCCTGTCTCTATCCTCTCTCTCCCTCTCTCTCCCTGTCTCTAAACTCTCTGTCTCCCTGTCTCTAACCTCTCTTGCATCTCTGACTCTCTGGCCTCTCCCTTTCTCTCAAACCTCTCCTTCTCTCTCCCTCGGTCTCCTTCTCTCTCCCTAACCTCCTCCCATGTCTTACACTCTTAAGTTCTGGGGCATATTCCATTTGGGTTGTGATCCGAGTTTATCCGGGGGACTGCGAGAAAAATCTGGAAATTGCCCCTGTTGATCCCATAAGTGAGGCTGGGAAAATAGATTGGTATGGTGATATATCTCCATGGTCTTGCTATAGTCTTAGCACTCTCCACTTAGCAACTGGCCAGGGCAGGCTAGTTATGGACTGTTCCCCTGGGGTAGCACGCTCCAGCAGCTACCTGGTAACAAAATAAAAACAGTTCAGAACCTGAGGAAGGCGAGGGGAGGGAGATGAATCCTGCGAGGTCACCACCATAGTAGTGCACTGAATAACAAATGGCCGCAGTGATCAAAGCCTTTTTTGCTGTTTAGTTTTTTTCCCCCAACAACCAGCCATGTTTACAGTGTGATTACACCAAAGAGGAGAATATCCTGGACCACAGTGGTGTGTCAGAGGATGTGAGGAGTGTATTTTTAGATGCTTCCCTATCTGGTGGATTGTCATCTCAGCACCCAGGGAGGATTTGCGCGGGCTAGAGTGCTAGCGTGCTAGGGTACAGATATCGCTGCAAGTCTAACTCAACGTGGGGCCATGCCTTGATGAGCTGTCACAATGTTTTCACTGCACTTACAGAGCTGAGAACGACTCATGCGCTTCGAGCAAAGCTCATACAGCTGGGATTATTTCCCGCGTGGTCCTCAAATTTACTTATTTGTCAGACATCAACAACGGAGGAACTGTTATTTATTTACTGGTAACATTGTTCTGACAGTGAGCAGGCTGTTGTTGGAATTGTATGGAAGACATTGTTGAAGACATTGTAGTTGTGGTCAAGTGTTGCACATACTTTAAATGATGGAGCATGATGTAAGCTCTGTAATTATTACATTTGGATATTTGTTTAATACTATTATTTGTGTATATTACGTTACTATAGTTGATTTTGACAGACTAGTTGTTTAGCAAACAAAAAGTCCCTCTTATATTAGTTATTTCATCAGGTAGGTATGAAACCCTCTTGTGAAACCCATCTTTTCCACAGATTCAGACTGAAATAAAAGTAGCATGAAACTGTGTTGGAGCTGGTGGTTTTGCCTGATCTGAAAAATCTACCTTTCTCATTTCTGGGGGAGATGTTTATCTCTCACTACAATATCCTTCATGGCCTCGCAGGCATGGCAATCTATCTTGAAAGCGTTCATATTTTCTCTTGCGTGTCTTCCCAGGCAGGGAAAATCAATCGTTAAACTAAGTAATGAAATCCCATTGGCCAGTGTGTCTGTGGAAGTGGCACTGCCAGCGATGTATTCTGAATACAGTCTGGGTCTCAGAACTATCTCTCCCTCCAGAAAAAAAAACAATTTAACTTCTTCACCGATGAGCCATAATTCACCTTTAAAGACTTCTCGGCCGGCAAGATACTTATCCTTATTCCAATGTCTCCCAGTTTATGTTTCCTGGTTTAAGTTTAACAAATTCATTTTCGTTAGGGAGTGTCAGAGGTGGTTCGATTCATGGTGGAAGCGGGAAAGAGGTTAGAAAGAGGAAGCTGTAACTGGGCTGAGGAAAAAGTCTGCCTCAAAACATCCATGAAGCCCTTTGGTGCCCTTTACTGGAGAAGTTCACTTCCTCTCATTCAAGCGCTGTTTGGGTCTATTACTTTCTACAGACCTTTATAGGTTTGGACAGAACAACTAAATCACCTCATCTTGTTTTGTTTGTGAACCAAACTTTTTTCTAACAGTAAGCAAAACAAGTACAGTTTACTTTACAGTCTGTGTAAAATAGTAATCCACTTACAGCAACATTTCTTATGCATTTCTTATCAACTGACCCATTTTCATGGGATTTTGAATTCTACCCTTTGGGAGGATTTCTGCCTTGGGGTCATTTTGTGCTGTGAACAAACGTTGTCTCCCACAGAGAGAAGATAAAATGCTTACCTCTCTCTCTCTCTCTCTCTCTCTCTCTCTCTCTCTCTCTCTCTCTCTCTCTCTCTCACACACACACACACACACACAAACAAACACATATGTACTGAATTGTGCATTCCTGCCACACACACACAATCTTTCTTTATAAAGTTTAAGATCAAGACCATCTTTAACAAAGGGCACTAACTTGCCTCAGAAATGTGACCTTAAAGTTGTTGCATTACCTTGAATGCTGAGATTCTAATTACAGCATTCTTCTACTCAAACGTCACAATTCTTCCTTTGAACAATCTGCAAACAGCAGACTAATACACTACGATGACCTTGTTCACCATTTGCCAATTTCTCAAACCATTTAATGGTTTATTGGATTTCTTCTCATTTGAATGGGAATGGTTGAACAAGGTCACATAGATTTATTCTACAAGGAAGAGAAATGCCCTCTTCAGACTGTCTGAGAGGGTTTATTGTGGTTTGAATATATACGTGTCTTATCATATCTCAATTGTAGATCTGCTCTGGTCATAACTAACACTATACCATGCTCTGCTTTTGTTTTCTTGGGTAAGTAGTTTTTTTTCAAATTGAACTAAATTTTCCCAACACTTCGCCTATGGACTCATATTTAGGACACACTATGACACACATTGAATGAAGTTACTTTATATTTAGCAGAACAGTGTTAAATGCTACATCTTAAATGATTTAGCATCTCGACATCCTCCTTTAAAACCCCATACACTTGAATCTTTTATTTAAGACTCACATGAAACCTAAAACACATTGCAGTTTGGTGTGCAGGGATGAGGTGGAAAACAGTAATTACAGCTACCGTGCCTAGATTAACCCAAAATAATAATTATCTCCTCTGAAACTTTGATCTTCTGAATTTTACTTCCAGTTGAAACAAAGAGATGAGTTATTAATTAATGACGCAGGATATAAATAACAGTCTACTGTATCAAGTACATGTCATGTTTACCTTGTTGGCATGCTTTCAGGTTGGAGTCTGGAGCCAGACAGGTGGATGTTTCCTTGCTCTTTCTGTTTGGGTATAAATAAAATAACTTAGTTGGATTGGTTCTGCGGATATGTGTGAGTAAATCACATGCTAACTCCAGGCTCTACATAACCTTGATTGTGGATAGCAGTGATGTGGAAACGCAGATCTGTATTCCCCAGCTCTGATAATCCATTTGTGGGCAACAGCCATGTTCACTGGGCTTATGAAATATCAGCTGTATATATTACAGTTAATATGATATATGAGATTGACATTGAGGGGCTGAACTGGACTTCGGTAGTTCAAAGTACATCATACAGTGCAATGAGCCATAATGCTTTTTTCCCATTCTCCCTTTAGCCAATATAGTGTCTCAACATCATTAAATTGAAAAGCTGAGTTAAGAAAAAAACAAGAAAAAAAAGTTTATGTTAATGTTTTGTCCATGCCGCTTCAACAATTAAACCTTAACGCTTCCAAACTCTGACCTCCTAAACATGAAATAAACTCGTCTGGTGATTATTCTGGTTCATTTCAGCCAGTGTTTCCTTTAGCACAGCCAACATTGGGCCTAAAACAAAACAATGGTTGAGATAACAATTGTCCTAAACACAAAATATTTCTGTTACCTTTTCAGAAAATGTCATCTACCACCTACTTATCATTGTGGGTAATGAAAAAAGCCCTGCGTTGCATAGTCGCCAGGATTTGATGTTGTGGATGCTACTTCAAAGCCCACACAAAGGCTTGCTATATCTGCTGTTTTCCACACAGTCGTTTTCACATCAGCTAGACTCCAGGATAGATGAGGCTTGCGTGCCAGTTCCTGTTTCCTGCTGTTTCCCATGGTTTTTGTGGGCTTGTCGCATGGAAGAAAATTAGGTCTATCTGAAAATGTCTTATTTTAGCATCAAATGCCAGCTCAAAAAATCTCTCTGCTTCGATTTCTCTCAAGGCTACTATTTTTATTCAACAATAACATCATATACAGAGCATTTTATATTGTAGGCATTGGCCACAGTAAAATTGGATGTGTTGATCTGTAAGCAGTAAAAAGGGGGAACATTTTCTTCTGATTTTACTTTGATTTTTAACACCCACTCTCTGGCACTCTTGCATGCATCATAATCTTTGTGGGGGAAGAAATCTGTATTTCATTATTATGTGAAAGCCTCATGGTTGTAGTAACAGGTAGAAGAACCCAGCCCCTGAAACCCAGCCTAGATCCAGGAGTGAATATTGGCATAAAGAACTGAAGAAAGTGGGTAACAGACCACTTGTCTTTCTAATGTGAACACTTTGACCTGAACCACCCTGATCCTTGAACCCTGACCCACCCCTGTGGCAATTATACAGGTCATCTTGTATTCAACCACAAAAAAGTTGGTATTTTATATACATTTTCAAGATATACAAACACTATTTGTAAGTTAAAAAATCATTCATAAATGAACATTAAGAAAATATTCATCCTGTTGAATATGTAAAACAGTGAAGACTGAAAACATCTGAAATAATGTGAAGATTTTAGTTTTGAACTGAAAACTGATAAGATACCTTAACGTCTGTTTAACCTGTTTCATGAGGCTGCTTCCAAGACTCCCCACAGTCACCACCTCGGGGGGTGTCGTGTTATCTCTGGAGTCTCACATCACAACGTCAGCACAGCAAACTCTTAGCTAATGGCCTTTTCCCATCAGCCTTACAGCCTAGACAAGCTTCAGGTGAAGTCGGCAATATTTCGCAGAGATTTTACAAGAAGCTGCCTTCACTGGAGGTCTTTAGTAGCCTGGCTCTGCCCTCCTACGTACTTCCGCTCAATTTTGATTTAGCTTCTGTACTAGGTCTGGCCATTCGGTACGTAAGTCAGATTTTTCAGGTTGATTTTCAACCGGCCAATTAGCGAACAGAGGGAGTAGCTGAGAACGATGACGTTGATGGTGCGCTAGTTCCGTAATGGCGGCGGAGAAAGATGCGAGCAAAGCCACATTCGGTCCGTTGCGGCAACGCTGCCGAATATCCATAAGATAAAGCTGGAGTAAGAACAAGTTTTGCTGAGTTTTGTTGGTGGTCATGATGTTGTGCCCCCCCCCCCCCCCCCCCAAGTCAACGCTTGTCAATGGAGCGAGGCCAGACTCTGTACAAATGAAATGAGCTAGAGTCTGGTTAGGACCAGGCTAGGTCTTTAGAGCAACAGATAGATCATTGTTTAGTTTTTTTTGCAAAAGATGGGTCTTTCTGCACATAATTGCTTTCATATTACGTACAGGAACCCTGACTTTAACCAGTGAAAATGTATACTTTATCTTGAGACCAAGTAAAAGATTAAATGAATTGGAAAACAATAGGAAGCAGAGGACAACATCCATGTTTGAAACGTACAATACAGCAGCCTGGCAGAAATACATTATTCCATCATTAAACACATGCACTGTATACTGATTTTAATTAAGGTATGAATTTGCTGAGACATCGAGATCTACAACAATCATTCAAAAAGTGTTCCTTTTCTGTCCATATCATATAACTTGCCCAGCTCCGTGCACAACCAATACTTTCTTAAACTAAAAAGTAAGGATAAAATATGTTTTAACATGGATGCTTGGGAATTGCTTGTCACCACCGCTGATCTGTCGCTTTAAATGTGCAGCTGGTTGGCAATTCCAGTGGACATTTACCAAGTAGGCTAGGTTGACGTCAGCCAACTTCTCCAGCAGCTGCGGCGAGGAAAGCAGGGAGGGAGAGTTAGTTCATGTGGAGCAACGACGAGGAGCGTGTTCAGGACAGCGGGACTATCGTGTTCATTGGTAGGCTGTGTGAAATGTTATCTTTTTGCTGGTTTGGAGTTGTCAAAACAGTGATTTAAGCAGGTTAATTTGAGTGTTCTCTTAATGCACTGTTAACATTTTGTGAATTACTAAACCGTTTTCGCGTCGTCCAGTGCAACACATTAAGTTTGTTGGTGTTTTAAGTCTGCCGTATTTTTTCATTAACGTAGATTTCTTGCGTTTCTCCGTAGAATTACAGTCTATCATCGTATATATATAATATAATAAACTTATATGAAAGTGGCAGGTTCGTTCGACTAAGCAACATGGATGCGCAACTCAAATGGAAAACCAAGTTTGACATCAGTCACACCGAACGGATGTGATGGTGAATGGAAAAGTGTTTAAAAAAATGTAAATCGACTGTCCAAAACTAACTTTCCAAATTGACAGACCCCTGAAGCCTATTTTAAACGAGACACAAATCAAGCAATTGCACGCCGTAGAATTGTGTTGCTCGCATGGAGGTCATTCTGTGTAAACGGGATGGTCCGCGCAGGTCGTGCAAAATTTTGTGAAGAAATTGTTAGTTTTAACTGTTAGTGTCTTGCTAACTTACTGATGAATGCAATAGCAATACTGCTGTTTCTATCACCGATGTTCTTAACTTTCTACCCTTCGATGTAGATTCTGCTGTTTAACATTGTCTGTTTACTGAGGATAGCATGGTCTGTCTCTGTCTCTGTCTCAGCGTGGTGGTTGTGTGGTCAGGGAGACAATTTACCTTTTTTTTTTATTACAAGCTGCACTTAATAGCTGCACAGTACTTTCTCCTTGGGATCATATTTAACTTGGTCTGTTGAGAGAGATGATACCAAGCGACATGATTAATGATGTTTTTCCCCTCCTATTTCACATGTCAAAAGTTTTGTTGGAAACGCTATATTATTCCAGGAGCTACAGTATATTGGGGTGTGCATGTAGTTTCTCATAAATGCTAGAGTTTGAGAGGCGTAGAGACAGATCATTAAACTGGAGCATGAGCAACCAAAAATAATGAATCAAATAGGGACAGAAGAAATGTGACCGTTTAGATATTTTCATTCTTGTATGAAGCAGGTTTTATATTTGAAATGGGGCTGGGTGAATTTCCTTTTCTTAATCCTCCACCCACTTCTGTGTTTTCTTCAGACTTCTGTTTTATTTGGTCTCTTAAGCAAGACTATTTTCTGTGCATTGTTGTGAAATGAGGATTCAAAAGAGACTGGCTGCAATTTGCACACAATTACCTGACGATTGCTCCAATTGAAAATGGGTCCTACAGTACGAGATATAACTTCACTCTAACCGCATGCAGTGAAAGCTATCAAAGTGACTTCAGTTTCTCCTATTATGTTCATAGGAACCATGCTCCAGTTTCCTTAATGCTTTGCTCTACCATGAACTTCCATGTGTGATGCCTATTGCATATTGCATATTGTATGCAATACAATATTGTATGCAATGAATATCCAATCCCTTTTGCAAATCAGTGAATTAGCCTGGAGGCTCAGGGTGAAGCATTTTCATTTCCTCAGCGAGAAGCAGAAGTGGTCATGGAAATCATCAAAAAATATTTCAAGCTCTGAGTTAAATTAAGGTCATAAGTAAGGGGAGGAAACGTCTTAGTCAGCTAAAAAAGGGAACTAATCCCCAAATGGTCATGTGACAGGGCGCTGCCTCAGGTAAAGGACTTGCTTGGACTGGCATGTTATTGCAGACACTGGTGAAGACTGCTGGTTAAATTCCAGAGTTCAGTTTCAGGAGGCTCGTCACTGTAGTCATGTGGGATGTTACTGTTTTGTGTAAGGACCCAAGTGGATGGTGAACTACAACTACCATTGCCAGCACTTATCGTTGATGTCCGATGATCTACATACATTTAGTGTCCTGATGATGATAGCATTGGTACAGCCAAGGCTTTTTAACAAGTAAAGTAAATAGTGACAAGGCCTCATTTGTTACAATTTGATAGTTTGATCATTGATCCTTACTCCTTGTTTTGTGCAGAGCTAGATCTTGTTGTGCTGGTACCTCAATTTGTTCATGCTCGTCCTTCCAGACCGTTCCTCACTTGGTCCAAGATCATTCTCCGAGTGACTGATCACATCATCACTATCAACTATGACTGCCCATCCCTCACTGTCACAGAACTTCATTGTAAGTTCATCTTCACACTGCGCTGGTTTTCTCCAGGGCATGTTAGAGCTTCTCTATCGATCTGAAGGTACTTTTGACCTGATAGGTATTTGACAAATACAACCCATGTCTGAGCCTCGACTTGTACTAGTAAAACATCACTCAGAACTGAGAAGGACAGGAAACTAGGAATGTCTGAAACTTTGGACATGAGAAATTGCCATTAAACAATCATCCAAATGCTGTCACTTTGCTTCTGAGATAACATGGATGTGTGTCTGAACGGCTCCTCTCCAGGCACAACATGAGGGCAGCCCAGCACGTGAGGCGTACGTGCGTGAGGCCGAGGTTATTGATACTTGTGCTTTGCTTGTCTAGGCCGTTGACTTTTTAAATATCAGAGCTGTGGATTGGTTTGGTACTGGTATTAAACCTACTATACCAAACAACTCAGTCACTCAGTCTCTTGCAAATGAGTTTGCTGAATGCATTGTGGTTATCAACATTGCCCCTTTCTCTCAGTGTAGTGAAAGCTCTGTCTTCATTTCTCCATGGAGGCGGTTATTGTTGTTATTGAATAAAGGCTCTCCAAACTGTGATGGAGTCCTTTTGTTATTCATACTACGTGTGTCAGTTGGGAAGTCTATCTGGAACTGCCTGAGCCCAAAAATCATAATAGAAAATGTAAATACAGTTCAAGTCCTAGGAACATTGGAAATTGAATCCTAGCATTCAGTGCTTGATCCTCTCAATGATTCAGTTACTTTGCATAAATAGTTTTTCTAAAGAAGCATCGTTTCAACTCAAATGTGGAAACACAAAGATGCATGGATACATGGTGTGAAGAAGGTTCTAACTGATATAATGCTACAGTGGTTAATGGTACTGAAAACGGTGACCTCAATCAAACCTGAATTAATGAATGTTATAAAGAATGATGTTGACCATTTATCGTGGATTTTAGTCTCTCAAAACGCTTCACATTTCACTACATCAAAAGCGAGTACCTAAATATGGAAAGCAACTATTTCAATGAGTCAACACAGAGTTTTACTAAGCATTAGACTACCAGTAGATTTGAGAGAGCAGTTGTAGTTTAATTATTCTTTTCCCTGCAGTGCTGCGTCTGGTCACAGCTTTTGGTGTTGTTCTCTTAGACCAACAAATTAAATAGTAAATAAATCTACCAAGTAGAAGCAACAAAATGAGGCAAAATTGTTAATGAAACAGTTAACATGACAAATAGGGCTTGGCTTCCTTTATATATAATATTGCTAAAATACTTTTCTTTTTGTATTCTTCTAACTGTTAGGTGAACTTGATGTAAGTGACCTGGTGCTAGACTTTTTTTTGTGGCTTGTGCCCCTCCATGCCTGTATTGAACCTGGTAACAACAGTCTGGTACCATTTGTAAGATCTTGTAAGACACAGCACAGTTACACAGCACTTCATACGGGACTGCTGTATGGTTACTGTAGTAGATGTTAATCTTCACCAGAAAGTCATGACATTTCATGTTGAAGAGACTGATGAGTATGTGATTTCTTAAAGCCATACTGTACACGGTCTGCTGCTAGTCTTGGCCTGAGAGATGATGGTTCTCTCAAAGGCTCAAGACACACTTGTTCTGGGAGTACAACGGCACTTAGGAATGCTTGGCTGGACCTGATGTTAGTTTCCTCCAGGATCACAATGACTCTTATTGAGTGACTTGTTGCTCTTGTAGGTTCGTTCTAACGAAGTTAAGTCTTGTACTCACTGTGAAATATTTTTCTGTTGATTGTTCTACAGGTACAGTCCTGCACTTTTTGTGGTTCATGTTTTTAATTTGTAACTTATATAATTGCATGCTCTTATGGGTCTTCCCTTTGGCACTTGTTTAGTTTTTTCACAATGTATGCTTCATGTTTTGGCTGCTTGCAATGTTTGGGACTACCTCGTAGGGATGTCACGAGAACCGATACTTACGGTACCTTCCGATGCTAAAATAAAACACCGACGATGCCCATTTTTTTGAAGCACTGTAAGTACCGTGAGCGCCGATGCCAGATGTTAGCATCGGTGCTGCGCCTTCAGGAGTGTTCCAGTCGACGTTTACATTCAGAAAAACAAGATAACAACTGCTGCTTTAGCGATCGCCCCGCTTCGACTTGTTGACAAGAAAGGCAAAAAAAGTAGTTTGCGTTTGAGGCAGATGACTGTGGCGTTATAATTAATCCGCAGAAGCCATTATGCAAAAAATGCTACCGCAGTCTTCAGACCAAGGGGGAATACTTCCAATTTAGCTAAGCACCTGAAAGATCGTCATCTGGATTTGTTTAAAGAATTCAAGGCAAGTTCTGATTCAGTTCCAGAAGAGGCGCAGCACCGATGCTAACATCTGGCATCATACAAAATAAATAAATGTTCGTTGAAGTCGTGGCGAAATTCTGAATACATCCAAAGAATGCTCTTTTTCTGTTTGTTTATAAGTCATACTAAAATACACGTTACATGATGTTTGAGATGGTGGGCACGTGTGTTACAATGGCTTATGTACATAGTTTAGGTTAGCTGTAGTTTTAACGTTAGCCCATAGCTTAGAAGGTAAACTCATGTCATGTTCATCTTGTTAGCTGAATGGCTTAATTGCACTTTATTATGTTGTGCTATGCTCTATTGCACATGTTTTGTATGTCTTTGTAGGACATTTTGCTATTTTTCAAATATTTTAAAGAAGTTCATAGTTCAAGTAGCCTACATGGAATCTTAGACAATCCTCTTTTTTTTTTTTACAATGGTATTGAAATTGGCATCGAGAATCGTGTTATTTTAATGGTATTGGCACCGACTACTGAATTTTTGGTATCGTGACACCCCTACTACCTCGTTGTTATGATCAGTGACCTATGCACTTTGTAAAGCTCTCTCTTAGAAGTCGCTTTGGATAAAAGCGTCTGCTAAATGCATAAATGTAAATGTCATCGGAAGGCCAACCCTTTATCTGTGGACATGTTTGTGCTGTTCAGCACAGAGAACCTGACAAGCTACTAAAGCACAGCTCACGGTAGCGTTCTGTGCTGCTGTTTGAACCAGGCGGGACACAGTTGGCACACAAGGAAACTCAAATCTAGTGAGGCTGTGTTGTGGGAGATGTGTCTGACCAGGTTAAGATGGGGTAGTGACGAAAAACAACAACCTGTTGAATGATGTTGCCTGATGTTTTAAGGGGGTGGAGAGAACAGCACAGTCAGCTCAATCTTCTCCAGAGTGCCACCAATTTGGTAATATTTTTATCCATGGTTCTGTTATTTGGGTACCAGCATAGTATAGTTTTTAATGGTATAATTTCCCAAACAGCAGAGATATGATCTAGCTCAGAGCTTGTCCTTCTGGATGTCTTCATCTGCTCGTCTTGTTGTCCAGTGCGGACAGAGAGACTTCCTCTTGACAACATTGCACAGCAACTCGGTATTGCACAAGGTCACGGTATTCCTGTTCAATTCACTTTTGGTGAAATGCTGTAGCAATGTCCTGCAGTAATGCTGAAGCATTGGTAAATGATTAAGGAACTAAGAAATGTAAGCTATGATATTTATTATTTCAATAGGATGTGTGAGATCTCATTGCAAAATAACTTCCAGCTTCAGGGGCTCACGTCACAACCCATGCATCATATGTATTTTTGGTTTGGATTTGCTCAATCGTAATCAGAGGACTACATTGTGCTAGTCCTTCCAGTAGCAGTTGGTTTAGAGTTCTAGGTAGCCTACTAGTTCTAGGTAGCAATGCCAAAGATTTTACAATTTGAATTGCAGAGCTGAAAAAATGTAAACGCAATAACAGATGGTATCATGTATAACTAACGTGGGGTATTAATATTCAATTAACTTTTCTTGTGCACCAGATGGTGCAAGGTTAACTAGTTTTCGTCTACCCTCCTGTTAGTGAAGGATACGGCATCGGCACTAGACTAGTAACCTGCAACAAAATACAAACATCACTGTGCTGTCATTTATTTATAGCCTTTATCAATAAGCCTTGTCGAATTGCAAGAGTTGATATTTGGTCCACTGGGACCTGCCATGCTGCCACTCTGGATGACGCTTAACAGCTTCCTGGCGTTTTCTATTTATTTACCGGGTTTGCTACGCTGTGGAAAGAAAGTATCTAAGTTAAGCAGAAGTAAATGAAATGCAGAAAAAGGTGTTTAAGGGGAACGGTGTACAGCAGAAGGACCATTACATTTGATTAAACCTTTGTACTATGATGGTGGGAAAGCTAGAAACTGCTAAAGGGCATCGTTTTGTTCTAATTAGGCCTTGTGGAGCCAGTTCTTAATTTCCAACCCTATTCTCTAGTTCAACTTGAGTTAGTCTTCATTGTCCGTTAAAGTTGGGGCTGGGAGAACTCATTTGTATTCATTACCAGGGTCTACCCATTGACATTTTGCAGGAATTTCCGACTGTCACCGGAATAGGTCAGACTTGTTCAGCAAATTCAGTCAGTCAGTAAAGTCTATTACGGTGTATTGTGAACGCACTGGAGTGATCCGAAGCAACTCCAGTGCGAAGGGTAACATTTGCAGTGGCACATTTTCCCATCTGTTCCTCACTCAAAATTGTCCTTCTCAATTCTTTTTTTATTTTGTTTTTTTTTAAGGAAAGAAAAAGGTGCATGGTCTCTTCCAGAACTGTATATTTAGTAACCAAGTTAATTAATGCCTGCCTTGAGTGGTTTGCATTTTGTCTCTACACCCAGAGCAATCTTCCCATCAATTACTTAGAGAGCAGCCTACTTTCACAAAGTTAATCTTTAATATTGTTGTCATGTACTGTAGTACATAAATTCAATCCCCTTAGTCACTACCTATATATTTTCTTATAGATAATGACAATATGCAGGACCATAATAGCAACCAGTACAGTTTGAATATGTTATTCTGACATGTATTGAGAGTTTGAACAACTCTATTATAATATAATGATGACCACTCAAAACTCTAACTTTAAAACAAGACTCCTCCTCTTTGTATTATCCAGTAAGAACTTAATAATTTTCAACACGTTTATCCGGTGCCTGTCAAACCCTCTGTTCAGACTCAGGACAGGATGAGTGTGTTTGGAGCTGGCAGATTAGTTGGACCAGGCAGGCAGTCTGGCATCGTCGCCGTTGCTATTGTTTGAGGCGATGAAAAATGTATTTTGTAAGACAGTGCGTTTTTAATGATGACTGGCATGTTATTCTTAAATTTGCATGTCTGTCTCGTACTTAAAGCTCAAATTTAGGGAATATCCTGCAGGATGAGGGGTGAAAAAACCCATTGCTTTTTGCACCCACTATCTTTAACAGCGTTTTATGGCCCTTTCATTTCAAGATGGGTGCCATTCATTACACACTCATTAGTTTTAATTCTCCATTCATTCTTAGCTGCAGCCGCCCTGGTACTGCAGGAGAAGGATGTTTGTCACCTCTGACAACCAGTAGTATGCTACTTGGTATAATGAATCGTCAGGAATTATCTGAATTTTATTGGTATTGTTTAGTGCCTTATGGGGAGAAGCGGAGGAGTCTATTCATCTTTTGCTGGGTGGTGGAACTGCATATCTCATGGCAGCAGGCCTGAAATGTCTGCAGGTCGTATATATCTTTACCACCCACTCCCCCCACCTTGCAGTATTCAGTCTGCCTCAACCCAATCAGCCGGCATTGTATATAGTTTTCTCCCAGTTGCCCTCTTAAACTTTGTTGACATTAAAATGAGTTTTGATATTTCAAATCCATCTTCTCATGCCAATAATATCTGCTGTTGTTTGATGCTGAACTGGCATGTCGGTAAGGAACCGTTTGTTTGTTTGGTTGTTTTGTTTGCGTGCGTGCATACAATGTTTTGAGATTCTGAATCCTTCTGTGCACCTTTATTACTATTTGTTTCTAAATGTACTGATGAAGATAAAAGCTTTTGATATATTTTGTCAGTATGCATTATATTATTTATTGAACCCTAAATGGATTTTGCAGTGTAAGCAAGCCACTTAAGTTTACAGTTTTCAATAACCGTCCTGTAGTTTTAAGGTCTGTTTTGACCGGCTTACAAATGTTCTCCTATGAAAGATTAATTAATTTGAAGGTGCAGCCAACTCCAGGAGTGTTAAGGCTTCAGTGTGGGTGTGAAAGGTAAACACAAGGCCTACTTCAATATGACTTAAGGCTGTCAGGTAGCATGTTCCTCAGTAGTTGCTGTGGGACTTGAGAATGCCCTGCTCATTACACACAGAAACAATATTTGAGTGGCATTACAATGTGGTTCTCTGGGGGGGAAATGCTTGTCACTGGCTGATGAGCTGAGAGCTTAAGGGCCTGCAAGTTCCAGTCCCTCTAGGGAAGATTGAGGGAGTTCAGAAACCGACCTTGGGTTTGTTTCCTATGGAGTCACAACCTCTTCCCTGTTCTGTGCTCTCAACAAGGTATGATGTAGTCTAACACCAAGACTGCTTCAGCACCTTTAGGTCAAATCATATCTTTCTCGGCGCGTATGAGATTTATATTGAATATACTGTATACCTGTAGTCTACACTGCATATTAATATGTTTTGGCCTCTAGCTTTTTCCATTTATTTGCTAAATTGCTGGCAGCAAAATACAGTGGATTTGCCCCTAAATGTACTATGAATATTACACTACTGTTCTTTTATGAACGTAGTCAGATACTTTGGAATCCATGTCAGAGACATCTAATCTATTTTGCTTCGCAAAGTGGGGTCGTGAAATGGGACGTTCACATCCAGTTCCCTCTCTGTTTTCACCTTTTGACTTGATGCATGAACCAAGTAAATCATTAGGGAGTCTTCTTTGTGGGAGTGTGACTGACACATTCATGATAGATAAATAAAACGCAAATCCCTCTGCCTCCTGACATTTTATCAAGAACCAAAGTCTTTTGTTGGTTTTCCCTGTGCATATTTAACATCAGACTTCAAAAGACTCCAGAGTTATGCATTTCATCTATCTTTTGAAGATTGGGTTGCTTTTAGTAAGAGATGTCTCGTATTTTCTATTGGTTCTGACTTAAGTTTGCATCAATCCAAATCCATCTGAAGTCATCGTTTTAAAAAACACTTTTCAGTCAGTGACATTTGAGTGTGGCCAGTTGCTGTAATGGACAGCATTCAACAGTTGGCATTAAAGGGCTTCAGGGCAGACCTTGACAACCAATTTCTTCTTCAGCACTCATCAAACATCTTTTCCTCTCTGGCCAGTTAGCAGCAAAGGAGAGATTGACTCGGTGGGGTCCTGAGTTGGTCTACTCTTCTGGAAGTTGTCCAAATACATTATTCTCCTGGTCAGGTTGTTGCCATGGGTGACTGCTGTGGCATATCGCCTGCCTAGAGACCATTCGCTCGGCATCAGTGTGAACTTCAGACAGTCTTCAACTAAAAGTTCCCCTTCAGTGCCTCTCTTTACATACCAGGACCAGCCCATGAATGCCCTTAACTACCTCTGCTGCTATCTGGGTTCTACTGGGTCTCATGAGGTACACAGTCCTGGCTTTCTGCTGTCTGGCCCTGCAGTACAGTACAGTGCCCAAGCATGTTGTTAAACCTTCTCAGACTCACCGGAATGAATGAATGAATGCTCATAGTTAATTTATATATTTTTTTGTTTGATTTGTGCTGTCATGCAAGTTGACTAAATTGCATAAAAATAAATAAAACCTTTGATGCAAAAAAAAAAAAGCAATAATTATTTAACTGGTCGGCTCCATGACGCCGGGTAAGTAGCTACAGTAGCTCTTGAGACTTCTCACCAAAAGAACGAAGGGGAAACTTCGAGTACTGTAAGTCGCTCTGGATAAGAGCTAAAAGACTAAATGTAAATGTGAGTAAGGTACCTAGCGAAAAGTAGCCTCAACTTTCCTCGACTTTTAGCTACGGCACTGATGCTGAAGGCTCGCTGATATAGATCGATGTCTGTCTTACTAGAACGGCATATGTATGCATTTTTGCCAACATGTGCTGACGTTGTGACTGTGCATATGTGAGAAAGACGCATGAGTGACAGAGAGACGGAGGGAGAGCAGGGGAAAGTAAGCAGGGGAAAGTAAATGCAGCTGAACGAATACGCTGCGTGTTTTAACCTAAATAGCGATAAAAAAACATGTTTTACGAAACGCAATATGTGGCGGCCGGTGTTGATTCTGTGGCGCACCGCCACAAATTAGTCTATGTGTGGGAAACACTGATGCAATTAGCCGTACTTTAACATTTATTATCTAGCCAAAACTGTTGTACACTGAGCCAAGGTGGAATTCGATTTGAGACTTGCATGAGATTTGTGACATTCTGAGGGTCCACCGTTGTTGGCCACCTGATCCCCCTGAGGCACAAGGATGCATCCCTCTCCCCATGAATGTCATCACTCTGGTACCTTGGTGGGTTGCCATTGAAACCGCAGAAACGACTGTTAGCTGAAATCCACCCAAGTTCCTCCTCCATGTACCCGTCGCCAAACATGAGTGGGTTGAAGATTATAATAACTTTACAGTAGAATTTGAATCTGAAAAAAATCTAATTTTAAGCCTAATTAAGTGACATAACGGTACAATTTAGTTTTGACTGAGTTAACCTTGTTAACTTGGCGTGTGTACTGAGGGTTTTAGTTTAAGTGAGACCACAAACCTCAAACACCTTGTTGTTAAGAGATCTGTGCTTCTGAGCATCTGGCCTCGAAGGGACTCAACTGGGTTTTACTTTTCCCATCTGTGTATGCTGATAAGATAATGACAATGCGCTGCTAAATAATGCAAATATCGCATCCTAAATAATGGTCACACACAATAAAGGTTCATCAAGAAGAGTTACTTATGTCTTTTTGTTCAGGAAAACTGCACATTCTTAAGATGGCTCACTCTACACACGCTGCATAGATGGAATAGCTTAACGTTTTGGGGACTTTTTAATTTAGACTTGTGCAGACTTACTGACACTTCACTTCATATCTCCACAGGACTGTGATAGTGCTAACATTTCCAATCAGTATCAAGACAGGTACTGAGTTTTTGACTCAAACTTTATTTCTGCATGGAATACTACCCAAGCAGTAGACTACACTGGCAGCTTGCTTTGTTGAAAGTGAAGAAGAAAGATTCATGATTGAAGCCAAAGTCTAAATTATTCAAATCTGATACTGTAGTTCTCTCTGATGGAGCCTGCTAAGTCGGAGTTTGTTTAAGTTTCCGGTGTTATTCTATGATATTCAGGCATAATACATATCTTCTTTGTCAAAGAATTAGATGATTATCTCAAAGTATAATCCGATCTTGCTTTTTTCCTTGTCCTTTTAATGTAAAAAGATTACCTCAACCAGGGGAAACTTCATATTTGTTAAAGCCAGTCTGCTTCTGTCACCCTGCCTCCATCATCTTCCTTCACTGGGATCTCTGATGCCCTCCATCTCCCTTCACTGGGATCTCTGATGCCCTCCATCTCCCTTCACTGGGATCTCTGATGCCCTCCATCTCCCTTCACTGGGATCTCTGATGCCCTCCATCATGGCCTCCTCTGTCAGGGTTCCTCAGCAAGTCCCTCCTTGCTGCTGAAGGTCTGTAAAGAGTTTCCACCTTATATCACTTTCTCTAGCCTTTTCAAATCAGGACCAATAAAGAAAAGGACATTTGGGCATGATCAGAGATAATGTGTCTGGAGTAGGTAACGGTAAGGCCCGATGCTAGTTCACCATCCATCTCCTCTTATATAAAATTTTGTTTGTTGAGAATATACATTTGGGAAAAGTTTCTAAAGGTTTGAAAAAGGTACGTATTGGATAGACAGAGGGAGTTGGCAATGTTTGACTGAGACTAGAGACATTCCTGATCTCCTATCACCATATATGAGGGAGATTTTCAAAATTGTCTGTCAAAAAGGATTCCTGGTGAAAATCTAGTATCTTTTTGTACTAATATGATGTTAGGTTCAACAAACAGAAAAGTGTAGTCAGCACTTCAACTTTTACCACTCTCTTCAAACATTAGTATCTGTAGTTCTACTTGAGTGAAGGATGTGTGTACTTTTGCCATCTCTGGCTAAATGTGATTATATAATTGTCAATGTTTATTTTGCCGATTTCATAAAAGCTTTGTCTAAAGAGATTTGAAGTGTTTGCAAAATGAAGACAATCTTTCCTTTAAGAGCAAATTTCTGCTTGTTTTCTGTCTTTAAAGATTATGCACTGTAGCATCGTCCTAACAACGATATGAATGATGTTTGATCAATGGAAATGCTTAGCAACCCCCCCCCCCCACTAAGCTACCAAATCAATTTAAATAATGAGCTTGAGAATGCGGTTCCCCTATGACAACCATGGTGAAGAACATGGTGAGCAATTAAATATCAATGCAAAATGAGTCATGTCAGACCTCAAACAAATTGACTTTCCATCTCAGAGGATTTCTTACTTTAACTGTCGTCCTCCATTAGAATGACTCTGAATGAAGCAGTACTTTTTTAATCCTCAGGTCAAATATGACTGCTGTGTGTTGTCTGCGAGAGGACGACACACCCACCTTGGTTTAGCACCACGAGTGGAAGAAGCAAAGTAAAATGTGAGGAATCATCACTTAACCCTGTGGCCTCCAGATCCAACCTGGGGAAAACG
The DNA here is from genome assembly GCF_021917145.1 of Hypomesus transpacificus. NCBI lineage: Eukaryota > Metazoa > Chordata > Actinopteri > Osmeriformes > Osmeridae > Hypomesus > Hypomesus transpacificus. The sequence goes on along the minus strand of NC_061082.1, from coordinate 1,797,296 downwards.
CTCTCCTCAGCTGCCAGTAATGTTATTATACTATTTCCATTTTCCCAGTCCTTTTGTAGAGGGGTAATGAATAGTCTATATTCCTGAATTGACAAGGACACTTATTTTCTTAGTCTTTATTGGTACATTATTTGACATTCTACTTACCCAAATGACTAGTGTATGGTGAACTGGATCATTACACAGACGACTAGCACAAGGTTAGATGGAATGTTGGCTTTGTCAGTGATAAATGTTCACTGAAAAATTTTAAATTTTCCATTTAGTTGTAACTTGGAACAAAATATCTCTCTCTGCTAGGTAAAATGGTGCCTGCTCCCTCAGTCAAATTGATATTGCCTTTTCTAGTGTTAACTGGATTCCTTGACCAGTGATACCAAGCAGCTAACAGTTGCCCTGTATGCTGGCTGGTCTCTCATCTGGCTTTTCCTATCGTATTTCATGCTTTGTGTGAGGTTCAGTGTTGACTTTTTTTGAAGCAAAACTGCTAAGCTGAAAGAGGCTTGAAGATGTGTTCAGTCAGTACCACTCAAGGCTGTGCTCTGTCTGAGCCCCCCTGTCTGAGCTGGCTTGAGAAGGAGAACCTCTGGAAAGTTGTTTTGGCAATCGGCCCAACATTAACCGAACTCGAGCCTTTTCAACTGTATATTACAAAGTTGCTGGTGCCGGCCTGCTCTGTCAACACGTACGTGTCTGTTCTACAACACTTGGAGACGGAGCTCAACTGTCTTGCCTGAAAATGGATTGTTAAAATGTACCTATTTACTATCGATATCTATTCAATACTTTAGGGAAAAGGACCACTTGCAGTATACTTGCATGCCTTCTGGATGCCCCATGAAGTGGAACTCCTCCAAACATGTCATAGGCCAGTCGTTTGATACAGCTTCCCTCGCTCAAACTGAGGAGGAAGCTTCTCTAACTTACACTGAAGGAAACATGAAACTGTCTGACAAACATCCGTCCCCTGCTGTTCCATTCTGTGACAAAGGTCAGATGGACATTGAAAAGGTCAGTTCCCCCAAATAGAATTGATGCTTGATACATTATGAATGTGATTTCACATTGTGCTTAGTGACACATTGTACAATGCAACTGTTAAATAGTTAAATATTCTAAATGGTACTTAAGAGGAGGAGTGTAAGGAGGATAAATGTAGTTGCCCGTTGAAATCCCTTTGCTTGATTGTAGTTATTAATTTAGGATATGTCGTTAAATCTTTATACCCTTAGATAATACGATGACGTGCTACTCTTTGGATCTGTTAATATTAACTTTGGTCCTTTTGGAAAGTTCCTCATCCTCTCAGACCAGTTTTGGCTCTTTAGGAGTGCTAAGTGTAGTCATGTCCAAATGTAATTTTAGGAACCTTGTCTTGCGTCAAAGATGTCATACAATCAGGTAACCACTGTTGGAAAATGTCTTTCAGTATCCATTTGTATTTTGCTCTCCAAAAGGCTTAGAGAAGTACATAACTGTATTTGCGTAGAATCTTTCAACATCTAAATGCAAATGCATTTGCGTTTTTACCTGCAGTTATTTTACATATGAGCAGTTGATTCAAATCTCTCCTGTGAAGCTGCGACATGTTGGGGGGGGGGGACAGCAGTAGTGGTAATGACGGTAGTTTGTAATTACAGGAGTGAAAGCACAGTGATGTTCATACTGCCTGTGATGTTCCTACTGCCTCTGTTGATTCCAAACAAAAGAGAGCAGGTAGTGTTTAATCAATAATACAAATCCCCCCGTTGTGTCTTTTACACGCCTGCTGTCTGCTGGCAGTAGACTCTGCTTAATTCCACTTTGCTCGCATGAAATTAAGTTGAATTTAGCTTGACTGCAGTTAACACAAGAAATCAATCATTGTAAGTAGGTCAGGTATTTGTGCTGTCTACCCTGTTAGTAGTAATGCATGCAGGAGGGATGCAACAGAATGGCTTCAGAAGCCCTGGACTCGGTACTGGGTAGTTGGAACTGTTCTGTCAGATGTGTGACAACCACAATCCTCCCTCCAGTGTATCACACACACACACACACAGTGCTTTTGTCTGAGGTGGAGCAAGTAGGACATTCTAAATCAATTTAATGATCATCTTCTCCAGAAGAATGTTTTTATGAGGATTTTGTAAGTTCTTTACTGGGTCCAACCATGCCTGATATTGTTTCATACACAGTAAAATTATCAAAGTAAACGCATTTCATCTTTAACACACCATTGGTTTTACATTGGACTTCGGCCTTCAAATTATTTTAAGTATGAAATAAAAAGGTTCTGTGTATATACTGTAAAGACTCACGCATTAGATCTGGTACTGTACATCATCACAACTTAAGTCTTCTGAACTGTTTTCTGGCTAACGTCTTGTAGATCCTCCATAATTGGCGACAGTAATACATTCCACTGTTGTTCAGAGCCTGCAGACGGCGTTCCAGTGTAGTCGGAGGGATTGGTCTCTACACTCTGACGTGCCCAGTTCAGTGCTCTCCCCCTCAGGCACTGAGCTTGCTAAGGGAGAGCGTCCTGGAAGTGGGTCTGCTTGCCTGCTTGTTATCTAGCCCTGCCAGCCAACGGCTCTGGAGCACAGGCCTGTGTGCTGCCTGGGTCCTTGGGAGAGGGAGCATTATGCTGTCATCGCATCCTATACCTCCTAGAATAAACAGCACAAGAAAGGGAGGAGAGAGAGCTGCAGGGTTGTGTTGCTTACTGGAAGCCAGAAGCTTTGACAGGGATGAGGCCTGTACAGCTAGTCCACTGAAGTCTTCATACAGACACTACTGGGTGGTCTCACAGATGCCCTGGAACATCAACTCAGCAGAATCTACCTTTTGACATTTACTTGCATTGTCCACCTTTAGTAATGGGAATCCAATTATTCATTCAATTTCCTTTCAATTTACTGGGTTAGTGGATTTTACGTTTGTGTCCGGTTTAGATTACAACATGCAAGCACTGGTTTCTGAACTGTTCTGCTGTGAAAATGGAGCATCTGGCCTCATATAGGCTAGGTGGGGTAATCCCTTAATGGAATTACATTGGCTTTAAAAGGTGTTCTGACTCTGTTCAACCCCAGTACATATAGGACCCTATGGTTTCTGTTCTTACAAGATCACACCTCCTCACTGCATGCTCTCACATCACATGACACCTCCTCACTGCATGCTCTCTCATCACATGACACCTCCTCACTGCATGCTCTCACATCACATGACACCTCCTCACTGCATGCTCTCCCATTACATGACACCTCCTCACTGCATGCTCTCACATCACATGACACCTCCTCACTGCATGCTCTCACATCACATGACACCTCCTCACTGCATGCTCTCACATCACATGACACCTCCTCACTGCATGCTCTCACATCACATGACACCTCCTCACTGCATGCTCTCCCATTACATGACACCTCCTCACTGCATGCTCTCACATCACATGACACCTCCTCACTGCATGCTTTCCCATCACATGACAGTGTATCAGCAACAGGGTGATGTCACAGCAGCTGCTCCGGGGGGTCCTGGGTAACATCTTCACGCAGAGAGGCTGCTGTTTACGTCTACTGCTTCCGGCATCTCCTCAGCCAGTCTTCTGCTCAACATCTTCCTGCTCTAATGAGACACAATTTCAGGCATTAACAAATGCCTAAACAAACAAACCCTGATGAAGGAGTGATGATTTCCCCCTCAATCCTGGTTAGTCGGATGTTAGGATATGGAAAGGAGAGGTTTGCTCTTTAATTAATCTAATTACACGTGTGGAATGGGATCACACTGACAGGTTTGCTGTGACAGGCTCCATAAATGACCGACCTCAGTTTGTAATGTTATTTCATGCTTTAGGCTACCATTTCCCCATCCCTACTGTACAAAAACATCCACTATGTGAGTCTGTGGATCTCATGATAAAAAATGAACTAGTAAAAATCATCCATTTGTCACTATCTGTAGCCTGAGAAAGTTATCATGTTAGCTTTGTTTCAGCACAGATAGAAGTGACTGTGAAGCTGAACGTAGGCTTCCCGTTTTGCAGGACATTACTTCTTAGAAACGCCTAAAATTTAATCCGTTTGAGATGAATTGTCTGTTCGTTTGAATCTTTAAAACAGGATTTTATCCCCTTGCCTTGAATCAGGTAAGTAAATACCAGGGTTTATGCAGTTTTTCCAGTTCTTTGGGCAGGCATATGTTCCTTTCCCTTCCCATGCCTGAGTGGGTTACTCAGGAGACTATTAACATTATAGCTCAGAGTTGCCCAGAGTAAGCTTTAGCTATCTGCAATGAACTCACTTTGGCCTAACTTTTTTGCAGACGCATGCTTGCGCTTCTTGCTCTCATGCTAAGTGTAGACATTGTTCTAAAGCAACATTATTTTGAACATCCTCTCAAGGTGATTCTTTCTTCTCTCCACAGGGGACAACAGCACTCATGAGGATCCAGCGGCTGCTAAATGTGTGAAGCCACATCCAACCCAGGACCCTGTTTGTTAACAATCCACAGTATTGGTGAGGTGCCCTATCTGCCATCATGCACACTACAATGTGTCTGTATTGATCATAGCCCTCTCCTCATCCAGCTCAGCGCTCACAGAGCAATCTGTGTACGTGCAGTGCTTGTTCAATAACTCCACTAAGTTGTTTGGGATTGTCTTATGTTGAAGGCAGATAACTAACCCATACTCCTGTCATGGCCGGGTAGTGGAGTGCACGAACATGAGAGAAGTGATCGTTCCTGACACAGTCATGGTGATCTGGAGTTCTGCTGAGCAGGGGCGAATCTAGGTTCCCACTTTTTGGGGGGCTAAGCCCCTAAATAAAACCTATTATTTTACATTATTGAGGTATATTTGGGCCATAAACGGGCCACTAGAATCCCTCATTGAAACTGATGATGGAGTGCCACCAATTAAAGCTGCAGTTTGGTTCCTGTTACACAAGTCTGAAATCCTGGAGCTGTTGCAGTGCACTGGGGGAGGACTCGTCCTCATACACTAAGGAGTTTAGTAGTGACACACTGAGGACTCCTAATGAAGGCCGGTCTAATTCCCCAAGGCCCATACATCAAGGTGTATGTTTCAGGTAGAGGGTAAGTGCAGTGTGTTGTACTGACACAGCAGCCTGAACCAACATGTTGACAGTAGAGAGAGTTTGTATTTAGGGCAAGGCTTAGTGGGTCCTGGGTATGTCTGTTAGTCTGCCACCCCGTATTAACACACACACGCACACACACACACACACACACAGCACAGTAATGACACAAGCCAGTCAAAGGTCCTTGCTCCAGGGCATCTCTCAGTGCACCGGGCCAATTTATTCAGACAAGCAGTAACTGATCCCAGAGGTCACCCTGCACGCGCGACACACACACACACCTCCTGCCACACACACACACACCACCCTGCCTTTGTGACACACACATACACACACTGGAACCCCTTTATAAAGCATCAGCGACGGCTAATCAGATGTTGAATGAGTACACGATCAGAAATCTGCAATGCTAATGCACCATAAATGTGAAAACCCCCCGACGCTTGATAGCAGCATGCCACGGGCCGGACAGGTCATGACCAGGTTCATTGCTTCCTCCCCCGTCCGTGTGAAATGATTGCTCCAATGGCAGGATGGGATTTAGAATCTGGTGTTGATTGAAGTAGATGGAAGAAACCAAACTATTGTTTAGTTCAGGAACAAACAGGCCTTCTGCAGGTCAACATCCCTGCTAGGGGCCATGGGTTGTGTCAGCATCATGTCTTTGAAGCACACATGCATGGCTGTTAAGGAAAACAAAATGTCAAGGAACTAAATGGTATGTGTTGTGGTCCAGCCAGAGCCTTCAAGGATTTTTATTTTTCATAACCGCCTTTTTCTATATATATACATATACACACAATATAGAAAGTAAAGCATTTCTGGCTTGTCTGGCGTAAACGATTGTAATTTAAAAAATGTTTGTGTGTGTATATAATACATGTTTAGTTGATTTGCCCCACAAGCCCCTGAGGGGTCTCCTGTGTTTTGTATTTTCCACCCAGATAAGAGGCAGGTTTTCCCTCAACACACCACCCAACCGTCCACCCGAGGCAGGGCAGGGAAACACAGCACTGTTCACCCGAGGCAGGGCAGGGAAACACAACACCGTCCACCCGAGGCAGGGCAGGGAAACACAGCACCGTCCATCCGAGGCAGGGCAGGGAAACACAACACCGTCCCCCCGAGGCAGGGCAGGGAAACACAACACCGTCCACCCGAGGCAGGGCAGGGAAACACAGCACCGTCCACCGGAGGCAGGGCAGGGAAACACAACACCGTGCACCCGAGGCAGGGCAGGGAAACACAGCACCGTTCACCCGAGGCAGGGCAGGGAAACACAGCACCGTCCACCCGAGGCAGGGCAGGGAAACACAACACCGTCCACCGGAGGCAGGGCAGGGAAACACAGCACCGTCCACCCGAGGCAGGGCAGGGAAACACAGCACCGTCCACCCGAGGCAGGGCAGGGAAACACAGCACTGTTCACCCGAGGCAGGGCAGGGAAACACAACACCGTCCACCAGAGGCAGGGCAGGGAAACACAACACCGTCCACCGGAGGCAGGGCAGGGAAACACAACACCGTCCACCCGAGGCAGGGCAGGGAAACACAACACCGTCCACCCGAGGCAGGGCAGGGAAATAAACTGGCATGTCTCAGAGGAGAGCTGAGGGAGTTTATTAGCAATGTCAGCAGAATCTACAGTAACAGGCGAGAGTAATGTCGATGTCATTGAGTTATCAAAAGTACTGCAGAATCTCTGACCTTGTTGAATAAATTGGCAGTGGTGGATTGAGTGATTTGTCGTTGACGCCAGGAGTGTTCTGATGGTTCCCAAATGATAACCTCTTGACAGATTTTTTAATTTGGGCTAAATATGTCACAAAAGCTGGCATGCCTTTTATGAAAGTATGCTTGGTCAGCTGTTTCCTCATCCCAAAGACAGATGACCCTGTTAAAGAACCCAACTTTTCTTTTGTGGTTCTTATGAAGTTCCTGTATTATATTTCTGATGATCAAAATAGGAAAGATTAAACGGTCTAATTTGAGTCCACCTATGCATATTTTCATATGCATATGCATTTGTGTTTGACTCCTTTTCAAGGTTTTACCATCCTAAGCAGTAGATTATCCTACTGTTATGTTATTGCTTTGTTGCTGTTGTGTCCTCTTGTGTACTTGCGGAACCCATGTCTCTCTGTACTGTCTGATTGGAAGCTGTCTTGAAATTGTATTCATACATGAAACAGCAGTATATGGTGTACTCTGCTGTAATAATTTCTAGATGTTTCCTATATTTTGCAAGGAATTGTGTATGTGAGAGCTAACTTTGTGAAAAAGTTAAACCTGATAAAAAAACATTTTGTGAAGTGAGTATCATCCCTACTGTGGTATCATGGCTGCAACTCGGAAGATTTGATCTTATTTTAAGTATTTCTTAATGAGCAACATTCGTAATATGGAACAAATATGAATAGTTACAATAACATCCGAGAAAAATATAAATTTATTTTAAGTGTTTGATGTCACCTTGAACCCCCCCACTTCAGAACCACAGAACTCTTGACGCTGTACACTGTCATATTCCAGGAAAGAGATATATGAAGATTAGATTTTCCATGAGGATATATAAGAAGTTGTGACCTCTTGAAAGATTTGAAATTGTGACACCTTCTTGACACATCCTCCAGACAGCGATCTGTTTCTGAGGAATGTCTCCATCAAACGTCTGACTCCCAACCACCGACCCAGCAGCATCTCAGTAGGGAAATCAGAAGCACAGCCACAACAGGCTGATCTGTACAGTCATTACAGCTCTGTTGTCAGGGTGGAATGATCTGTACAGTCATTACAGCTCTGTTGTCAGGGTGGAATGATCTGTACAGTCATTACAGCTCTGTTGTCAGGGTGGAATGATCTGTACAGTCATTACAGCTCTGTTGTCAGGGTGGAATGATCTGTACAGTCATTACAGCTCTGTTGTCAGGGTGGAATGATCTGTACAGTCATTACAGCTCTGTTGTCAGGGTGGAATGATCTGTACAGTCATTACAGCTCTGTTGTCAGGGTGGAATGATCTGTACAGTCATTACAGCTCTGTTGTCAGGGTGGAATGATCTGTACAGTCATTACAGCTCTGTTGTCAGGGTGGAATGATCTGTACAGTCATTACAGCTCTGTTGTCAGGGTGGAATGATCTGTACAGTCATTACAGCTCTGTTGTCAGGGTGGAATGATCTGTACAGTCATTACAGCTCTGTTGTCAGGGTGGAATGATCTGTACAGTCATTACAGCTCTGTTGTCAGGGTGGAATGATCTGTACAGTCATTACAGCTCTGTTGTCAGGGTGGAATGATCTGTACAGTCATTACAGCTCTGTTGTCAGGGTGGAATGATCTGTACAGTCATTACAGCTCTGTTGTCAGGGTGGAATGATCTGTACAGTCATTACAGCTCTGTTGTCAGGGTGGAATGATCTGTACAGTCATTACCGGTCCTTTGTCAGGGTGGAATACCACAGGCTTACAAAGCAAGTTACACATACCAGACAAAAAAAATATATCTCCGAGTGAACCAGGAAAGGGCTGATCAAATACATTGTAATAACACAGAATATTAGGAAAATGCTCTTGTCCTGCCTTTGGGTCACCTTCAATGCAGGGTTCTCTGCTAAACTGCTGCTAATTGCCAATTAGGCCTGTGCCACACAGTGTTGACTGCTTCTTCGGTCTCATTAACAGTCCTTCCCTGAGCAGCAATAGCGTGACCAAATATTCCCTCATCCAATGGCAGTTGTTAAACACTCACATCTGACGCTCTCACAGCCAACCCTTTTATAAAGGTATTATGTTTTTGAAAAGGGAATGTATTGTGTTGGTGGTACATTTCAATACACATCCTGCAGTAACTATTGTTACTATAGTAACATCTACAGGGATGAAAATGCATCAACAGTTGAAACTGAAAGCCCCCCTGCAGATGAACAGGAATCAGGGTGTGCTTGGTTTGCCTCTAGCCCACCTGCAGGTGAACAGGAATCAGAGTGTGCTTGGCTGCCTCTAGCCCCCCTGCAGATGAACAGGAATCAGGGTGTGCTTGGTTTGCCTCTAGCCCGCCTGCAGGTGAACAGGAATCAGGGTGTACTTGGTTTGCCTCTGTAGCCCGTCTTGTTTGGTTGACACGCCTTACTGGCTACAAAAGGTGCCTTGTAATTGCACCTGATTAGGAGGATTATAAAGCCAGATTTGTGGCTGTAGCAGACTGATCCTCACAATCTTTTCAATTAAATACATTAAGGAAAGATTTTTTATATCCTTCATTTTCCCGAGACAAAAACCATGTTAAAAAGTTAGGCTACTGTTCAAGTTCAAGTCTTTTATTTGTCAGATGCACAGAACAACACAAGGTTAGACTGGGCACTGAAATTCTTAAGACAAAACAACGCAAGCACCTGACATAACATAACATATAAGTACACGGAACTGTGTACTGTGTACATTACTGGATAATGTAGGCTATTGATTAATAGTTGGCTATTTATTAAAAAAAAATTGTTTAACTCAATTTAGATGTGTTAGAGGGTGTCTGTCTTTTAATCAACAAAGTAAAGATCTAGAAAAGGACCTCGACCTACGTAGCCTATCGTTCACGTCAATCATGGCGCCTCATTTTATTTTCATGAAGCGGTGGATGAGGGAGCTGTCATAGTACACAGAACATAGTAAAGGGAACGTTTATTCTGGAAGAAGTCACGTGGCCGCGAGCATTGCTTTTGCCGTGGTGGATTGTATGATAAATGTAAATGATCCATGTTTTACCTTTCGGGATGGGTTAAGAATAGGGTGCAAGAGCAATTAGCTTGACTACTTAAATCTGACTTGAATTAGTAGGAGTGTGTGAGCTGAAATTGGCCTGTATGGAACCGCTTTAGCCCCACTTGACTAATTAAAGTCTGGTTTGGGACTTTAAGTCCAGCTTTTTTGAGCGGCCTTTATGGAACAGGCCTCCGGTCACACTTCCATAAAACACACACTTAGTCTTCCTGCAACTGTGAAAATATGTTTTTTATTTTTTACACTGGTGCAAAGTATGATTTGTGTCTAGGCTTGTACATGTAGTTTATAGAAATTCAACATTCAGTGTTTCAGTTGTAGACTATTATTTCAACTTCTCTCCTCTACAACATTGACAATTAAGACCTCATGTTGGGTCTGCCAGAACATAAGAATCAGACTTAACATTGCCTCAACCTATATTTAGTTTAAAATAGCCCACCTTTTGATGTTGGTATTTCAACAGTAGCTGCAAACGACACAAGACTGAGTTGGTTTGTTTGCCACTGATTTCACACTGTTCCATGAGACACACTGTGGTGTTATGAGATTTCTGAAAATATGTGTGTTGTTCTTCTAGTGGGTCTCCAATTACTAGTGAATAGAGGCTGTAGGAAACTCTGTTTTCAATATATTATATTTATTCCATCGATTTAACTTACGAAGCTCATGACTCCAGACTGAATTTTTTTGTAAAAAAACAGAACACCCTTTCTCACCTTGCTACAGCTGTCCATACAATGACTGGCAAACATGAAGAGATGCTGGCATAAACCAGAATTTAGTGTGAACCGAACCTCCATCCTGGAGTCCTTCCTGTTTTAAAGGCAGGAACCAGAGACCTGCGAGTTGCCGAAAACTCATTCAATCTAATCTGTTTACTCAAATCCAGAAAACTGTAGGTCAAATAGGCCTATTTTTTTGTGGATCTAGAGTTTAAGCTTGTAGTTAAACAAACTTTTGGAACAAACATTTCTTGTTGAGACAGGAATCAGTTTTTGAAAACCTGTGTTTCTACAGTAAGAAAAATATTTTCTTTGTGTAGATCAGATGAAATTGTACATTTTTATAATCTCTGCCTCTCTCCCACGCTTGCGAAGCTGTCCTTAGCAGCAGTTCATCTAAGCGTTGAATGGGATGAGCAAGTGTCGGATTTCAGAGGCAGAACGCTGTTCAAGCTGTCAGGATCCTACCTCTTTAATCCTCAAGTATGTCTGCAGCTGTATTGGAAACAGTTCTTTCTTAGGATGCTAGTTTCCCTTATTTTCTAACACTTTCACCATTTATTGTGTCAATTTATTGATTTCCGTTTTCACATGTTATGCTATGAAATGGTGGTGACAGTATTGTTCAGTGTAATTTGATCACTTAAAAGAAGTCTGGTATGTGTTTCATCTAGATCCAGGCCAAGAGTTGTCGGTTCGAAATTCAACTTTTGGTATGTTGATGTTTAAAGTCTTCTCTGGCACGTTACCTTGGGGGGAAAAAACACACAAAAAAAACAGTTTGTGCTGACATGAAGTTTCCTCACGCTTAGAAACTATTCTGAAAAATGACTTTTGGATGATTTTTGGGTGGAGGAATTTTACTTCACATCCAGGTATCATGTGTCTTGAGCAAAGCTCTTGAGTTTGCAAACCCATCATCTTTCTTTAACCGCAGTCCTGAATGTATCACCATCTGGCCCACAGCTGAAAACTATTAGGCACCGCTGGAACTTCCTCCTCACTATTCCACCCCGTCACAAAGCTAGTAAGTCGCTATATTTTGGTACTCACTTGGTTCCTTTTGCTTGTTTGTACCAATGCCATTATAAAGCTGTTCTTCTTGTGCTCCACTTGGCAGAGGCTGCGTTCCTGGTGGGGTTCTTTCATGATATTTTCTGATCATTGCTGGTAGAGCTGCTGTTTTGTGTGTGGGAGTTTGTGAACGGCAGGGCTGTGCTCTGTGCTCAGGGTCTCCGGCCGATTCGATTGTGGAATGCTGGGGCTAAATTCATAAACAGATTATTTTGTGGTGTGTAACGTGGTGAGGTTAGCAAGCTGGATTCCAGAGCTTGACGAAAAGCAAAGTTGGAGAAGAACAAAGGATCTTTGATTGCCTTTTGTCTGTAGCATGGAGCTGCATTTCTCTCTCCCATGTCGATAGCAGGGCTGCCTGTTTTGGCTCATATGGATCTTATTAGTAAGTCTTTTTTTAAGAGCATGTTTTGTTACTTTTTGGAAATATTGTCAGTGTCATTTTATGTAAAAATAATCAGAAGCCTGTTTGAGTGTGTATTGGATTTGGGCTTTAAAGAAGTTCTTCCCAGGGTCAAAGTAGGTCAACAAACAAAAGTTTGTTTCCCAACCTAAATTCCATCTGTCTGAGTCACTGAAGGCAAATTGCTAAACAGAGTTTTTTTTTCTTATGAAGGCATCACACTTGCTACAGTAATGGTGGATCAACCGTAAACAGGAATAAAAACACCCAATGTAGTTTGATTTATTTTGATTGTGGCTTAATTAATGAATTCACCCCTTGACCATTTATTCATCTTTACTACCTTTACTACACCAGTGATGTGTTGCCTATTACAGCTTTCGAGTGGTATCAAAGCGGTTTATTTGTACCTCTTGAGCTGCTAAGTGACAGTGCGTGTCCCATTTGCTTTGATAATCAGAGCCGATGGTGTTTATGTGCGACTCGAGCCCCCAGTGTTGCTGTGTCCTCAGATGCTTCGGTCGAGCGAACATCTAGTAAACCGCATATGGTCTGAGTCGTCCCAGGGGAGCCATGCACTCACCCTCCCACCCCCGCTGGGAAGGAGCCCAGGAACAGTCCTGGTTGCATGTGAAGTAAGGAACCCTGGTAATAGGACTGTCTTAACTAGTGTTGATCCTCAACCCTCCTTTGAGTGGACTCAAACATACCTGACTGGCCTGGTGTTTCAGACCACAGCTGCTAAACAGCAGTGGGGACTTTGGGAGGTCTGTAACTTACTGCGAAGACGGTGTGTTTGTGCTCGTGTAAGTCTGTCTCTATAGGGTGGTTGTTTCTTTCTTTCTGGGTGAGTCACCAGCGAGGAAGCCATTAAAACCAAGCCAACACAGTCCCTGTCAGTCAAAATAAGTGACATCACAGCCAGATGTCAGTTTAGGCAACGCAGGATAGGACTATACCAAGCAATTTAATATTATTGCCTGCTCACCTATTATTCTGTTAATTAATGGCATTTAAAATGTTATTTTAATTAGGCTGTAAATAGCTTTGCCGTTGTCAACAGTACTTCTCTGGAAAGAGAATGAGGACAGTATCAACAATTGGTTTGATTTTGCTCGTTGTTGTCGTGCTTGAAACAGTTTGCTGGATTGTCAGGCATCCTTATCTTGTCTAGTGAACTGTTCCTCAGGGCTATTTGTTGCACTCTGCTTTGTTTCATCAACTTACATTGCTTTGACAAATAATGCTTTGGTGGCAGTTCCCATTTGACTTCATGTTCTTTAAAAAATGAACAGCTCAGACGTGTCATTATGTAGTGCTGTTTACGGTCATGAATAGGCTTAAAGGGGCAATTGACTGCAAAACCGATTTTACCTTGTCATTGTTGAAAAACGACAGTTCGGAGGGTAAACTGAACATACCGTGAATATCAAAGTCCATTGACACCTCTTTCCTATTCAAATCTCAAAAAGAAAAAAATTGGCTGTAAAACGCTAGCTTTTCAACAAAGCCACCGGTCCTACGTAGGACCGGTGATCGCCCTCTTATTGGCTCTGGTCTGTATCTTTGTCACGCCCCAGAATTTACATACAGACCAGTCCGAGGTAGCGTGTATCTCCGATACTAGTTTAGCTGCGCGCTGCTCTGTGTGGGCTACTTATAAGGAATTACAAAGAAGAACGTTTTGAATTATAACAAGGATATTGAAAATGGACCACGGTCTTAAATGCTGTGTTCCAAGCTGTACAGGGAAGGCTAACACTCAGTCTTCCCAAGGAGTCAAACATTCAACAGGCATGGCTGCTGTTGTCTATGAGAAGATCCCGGCGAAGTTCGACACTCAATAATTCATTTGCTCTGAACATTTCACCCAAGACAGTTTTGACAACCTTGGACAATTTCAAGCAGGATATGCTAGGAAGCTGAACCTGGAAAGAGGTGCTGCTCCAACCGTATGCTCATTGCAACCGCAAGCTATAAGGACAGTATGATGTTGTGCTAACAGTTATTAGCAATGCTAACGTTTCCTGTATATAGCATACCAGGTAGAATGCTAAATACGTTTCTACACACATCAAATGACTCTAGCTAGACTAGCTGTAGTCGGTATTAGAAGGGAAGCTTCCTAAAAATAGCCAGAAAACGAACTGCAGTCTGGCTTATTGCTAACGCCTGTCCAGATAGAACTGGAGAAAGGCAGGTTATAGATACAGGACACGTTAGCATTGCTAGTAACTGTTACTTGTAACACCTAGACTGTAGGCATGTAAACAAGTTTAGCTTGCTAGTTAATGCAAGAGCATAGGTAGAATGTGTGATCATTTAGCCTAGTTTATTGGCAATGGGGCTAACGTTGATTCATGTTCCTGACTGTGTTTCATTCAAATAAATAACCTGTGTAATGAAAATCTACAATTCACGATGCATGTTTGTCCAGATCTTTGTCATGTTATTTTACAGCAAGATATCTAGAGCTAGCCTAGCTAGCTAACTGAAGCCGAGTAGAATCACGATATGGTTTGGTTGCTAAGCTGTAGCCTAACGTTCTACCCACCTAAGTCAATCCAGTTTGCTTCAACAACAGAAGTGGAAACAAGTAATGTTATCATTTTAAATGATATATAGTCAATCTGTTGAAAACAGTGTTGTGTAGACACAATAGATTTATTTGCGCGTTTTTATTTCAAGTCGCCAACTTCGGTGTTTCAGCGAGTGCTGCTGTTGGCCGTGTTGCGTTTTTGCTCCCAGCTTCACTCGTTGATAACCAACCAATCAGCGCGCAGCTTATCTAAATATTAATGAGCATACCATAAAAGGAGAAAAGCTAGTGTTTTTTCCCGGGAACATTTCAGAGGATCTGTCAGAGGGCATAGAACAGCACCCGGGCCATTTTCAACCCAACCAATGTTACATACCCTATTCGGAGACCTTAAGGAACAGTGTGAAATACCCAAAAAACCCAGTCAATTGCCCCTTTAATGATTTAATACCCACAGTCAGAAAGCTTCGAGGGAGGGGTTGGAAGTTGCCGCTGCTTGACGACAGTGTTAAGTGTTTTTGGTGGAGATCTCGTTCAGATAAGATGTTGGGGCAGGCAAGCTCAGCAAGGCAACTCCATGATGCCACTGAGGGCCTGGCTGGACCTCCATGATGGTGGAACTCATCACAACATGCAGCTTGGTGGTGCTTGTTTAAGGGTTAGGAATAGTTTGTTAAATAGGAAAGTGAGAATGTCCGATGTTTCCATCATTCTCTAAACCAGAAGTTTCTCTGTTGCCTCTTGTGCCTAACCCTGAAACAGCAAACCAGTAGACTTGTTCATGCGGCTGTACTACTCTCTAGGACTGCATTTTTGTAAGAATCAAAATCTGTCTCTTTGCTCTAGTAAAACCTTTCTGTTTTGACAGACTTAGGAATGTCCAATCCCCCACCCTGTAGTCTTATTCAGACTGCTCACGCCCTGTAAGGAAACCTACACAGTGAGAGAACATTTGAAGACATTACATGATAAAAAAGCAACATTTTCAAGTTTACAAAGTTTATTGTTTTTTAAAGTTTTGAATATTTTTGCAATCATACTTTCATCACTATCACATCGTCTCAACAATTTTCTTCCCTTCATTCTTTGTCTCTTTGACAGTTTCATAGTACCCAAGTGGAGACAATTGTATATTGAATACTGTTGCTATGTAATTTTAAATGAGTCTGATGCTGCAGTTCATGTGTTAATTACGGTAATTTGCCTCCTCGCAAAAGAGGAAGAAATTGTGGTTTTGGTAGCAACACTGCACATTCATGCAAATCTGTCAGAGAGGGGATTTTCCATGTGTTTTTTTCCACAATTCCCAATTCACAAGATACAATATATTGGTTTAATGTTCCTTGGTTGTATGAATCATGTAGACTCTGAAGTTGCCTCTCCAATTCAAAGAAACCTTGTTTTAATCTAAAATTCCTGCTCGAGCTGTCAAACCATTTACATCTTCATTTCAGACTTGGATCAGTTGTATCTTCTATTTCTTCTCCTTGATGGAGGAATGATTTTCATACCTATTCAGTCATTGTATCCCATGTGGTAATGTACCTCAAAGACGATACCTTTGGAAAGTACAGGATTTACTGATTTTTCTTAACTCAGTCATGTAATGTGTCTGTAGCAGTAGCTTTTTTCTATGTAGCAGTAGCTTGTGTCTATGCAGCAGTAGCTCGTTTCTATGTAGCAGTAGCTTGTTTCTATGTAGCAGTAGCTTGTGTCTATGTAGCAGTAGCTTGTTTATGTAGCAGTAGCTTGTGTCTATGAAGCAGTAGCTTGTGTCCAAAGCAACATGCGTGGGGTCAGAGAGCTTGATATTGTTGGATTGGATGTGAAATATGTAACTGTATAAGAGTATTATTATTATTTAATGGAATGGAACACGCAACACTGCATAAAATGAATGCTGTCATTGCTCACTTAACCTGTTTGTGAAAATATTCAACCAAATATTGTCAAAGAGCTGTGAACGGTTCATCATCTGAAATTCTTCAGTGCAACACCAGTTTTACTGAGATTTAGGCCTGTTTGTGAGTCTGCATAGCAAGAAGGAGAAAGTGTAATAAATCAACTTTAGGAGAATTGTCTCGGTGATGCCACAATCTAATTAAGGGGTGTGTAGAGCACGTTAATGGAATTCATGAAATCTTCAGTATATCACATTTCACCTAATCGTATTTTATATAGGTTTATTTGTTGAGTTAAATCCTTTAATTTATAGTTGGAACATGCTGTAGGTTGATTTCTTTTGTATTCATTGTGATCACCAAGTAGATGTGCCTCTTAGAGAACTCATAAAGGAAAGAAGCTCCCATTGTCGAACGTGAGCCGTACAGTTCCTGTATCGCCTCTGATTGGCTGTTCTCTGGGGGAGAACTTAGATTTATAACTTGAAAACTGGGTTGAAAAACACTTGGCAACCTTATCAAGACATGTCAGCGTTGGCTTGCAGCGTGATCCTCACCTCTTTCTCAGAGTGGAACTGTCATTAGTAGTGCGGCAGTGTTGGCCTTATGCGTCTCTCACAATGAATTTTTAGCTATTGTAATTAGCCGAATGATGTTAAATGCGGTATTCCAGGACACTGAACATTTCACCAGACAGAATCGACAGATTCTTCTCACTGCTAGGCAGTTCTCACTGGAGCATAATGTATTGTCTTTGGTTAACTTATTTATTATTTCCCACAGAAAATATAGGAGAACTGCCTAGCATCCAACACTAATGTTCATGCATTAATGCATTCATCTAGTTTGTCCTGTGTTATGGTACTGTCATCAGGTTGCCAGTACTGCAGGTAGTTCTGAATGTAATACACCAGACCCCATGCTTTCCTTTTGCTAGGTGGCTAATGCTAACCTGAGCTACAACCAAGAAAGGACCTGAAGTCCAGTAAGAAACATAAACATCCTCGAAAGGTGAAGCTCAAATACACACTCCACAAATTCCATATCTCACCTGCGGAAGGGAATAATAGCCATTGGTGTAGAAAGGAACGGGCTATCAGCCATTGGTGTAGAAAGGAACGGGCTAACAGCCATTGGTGTAGAAAGGAACGGGCTAACAGCCATTGGTGTAGAAAGGAACGGGCTAACAGCCATTGGTGTAGAAAGGAACGGGCTAACAGCCATTGGTGTAGAAAGGAACGGGCTAACAGCCATTGGTGTAGAAAGGAACGGGCTAACAGCCATTGGTGTAGAAAGGAACGGGCTAACAGCCATTGGTGTAGAAAGGAACGGGCTAACAGCCATTGGTGTAGAAAGGAACGGGCTAACAGCCATTGGTGTAGAAAGGAACGGGCTAACAGCCATTGGTGTAGAAAGGAACGGGCTAACAGCCATTGGTGTAGAAAGGAACGGGCTAACAGCCATTGGTGTAGAAAGGAACGGGCTAACAGCCATTGGTGTAGAAAGGAACGGGCTAACAGCCATTGGTGTAGAAAGGAACGGGCTAACAGCCATTGGTGTAGAAAGGAACGGGCTAACAGCCATTGGTGTAGAAAGGAACGGGCTTTTGCGTGTGTTTGATGTGGGAGAACACCCTTGTCTCAGACTCTCAGGAGAAACGGGCTTACACTACTCATTATCCCTCCAGCCTTCAAATAATGTCTTTCTGGAAGAAGCCCAGTCTGTTTGTTTGGCAAGACTTTCCATGTTTGGTTTAGTAACGGCTTGATGTTTTTAAGCCATCTTTAAACTCCTGTTTGGTGTTTCTTCAGGGGGAATATTGGCAAATACACCAGAGGAGCCACCGAGCAGCAAGGTGTTCCAGCATGAACCGGGCCTTTAACAGGAAAAAAGGTAAGCACTTGGCCGTCTCAGTGAAACTCATTTTAATTACGGTCTCCAGTTGTATTAGGGCAGGGAATTAATATTTGAATACCCGAATGGGACATGATTTACTCTGTTTGAATGAAAAAGCAGTCAACAGAAAATATGAAGTGTCCGTGTGACGGATTGTGACATTTTATATACATGTAATTAGACGCGTCATCTACACTGATTTAAAAAGAGCTTCAGGTTGAATTCACATCCTGTAAAATTGTGAGTTAGTGGTGTGGAGATGGTTTGAACAGCTAGATGACAAGTGTCAAATGTCAACTCTGTGACGTCTAGCTGGCTTTCTACATTCTGCTTCTTGTAGATTTAATTTAAGTAGTTTGGTTTGAGATTGCTTCAGAGTCAAATTCCCTCACACTTCAAACACTAATACCTTTATCCTTGGGTGAACAAATGCACGTATGCATGAGGGCCATGTTGCAGACAAATGAAATTATGCAGACTTGACTTTCTTTTGCCTATTTAATTAAATCAGTTATCCCCCCGTGCAACAGCGTCCAGTGTTACCTGTCTGAAGTGCTCTGGCTAAGAATGCAATATGCTCACCCCAACCCAGGCCCTGTGAAGACATTCGATTTTTCCATCTGCCTGAACCATTGCGATATTGAGCTATCATACAAATGGATGCACAATTAATAGAGAGTGTCTAGCTAATATTAACTTGGTTGCTTTGCAAAGTACTTTCTCCGGTCCATAAAACACTCCTTTACAGGCACTACTATTGCTTTTTACAGCTAACATACCAAATGTGCCGGTTACAGCTAACATACCAAATTTACTTTTAAAGTTGTAGTTCTCTTAAAACCATATTTTAGCACTGTGAATTAATATTTGATGAACTGCCTTCACCAGTAAGCAAGCGCTCCTAGCCACACGCTCCTAGCCACACGCTCCTAGCCACACGCTTCTAGCCACACGCTCCTAGCCACACGCTCCTATCCACACGCTCCTATCCACACGCTCCTAGCCACACGCTCCTAGCCACACGCTCCTAGCCACAAGCTCCTAGCCACACGCTCCTAGCCACACGCTCCTAGCCACACGCTCCTAGCCACACGCTCCTAGCCACACGCTCCTAGCCACACGCTCCTAGCCACACGCTCCTAGCCACACGCTCCTAGCCACAAGCCACGTTTCTGAAGACGAGCAAGCAGCACTCTCCCGTTCAGACGTGAGATAGTTTAACGCTCCCCTCATGGCACTGCTCATCATCTAGGTGTGACTTCCTGCTCTCCCATTATTTCATATATTATCCACTGGACATTTACGTTCACCTGCTAATAAGGTCATACATTTCACAGCTTATTCTCTAATAGTGCTACTATCATTATCTTGGATAAAAATATTTTTATAAACCTGGTGACCCGCACTATTCAAAAAGGTCAGGATTGCTGAGCTGTAGTTTACATTTAGGTGAATTTGGCAACATTATTATAGTAATTATCATGGTTGTGTCATTTTATCTGTCTCTCCAACTACGTAACACTAGTGACCCACAAATACAGTCTCCCCTGCGACTGTTCCAACACCAGAGGAACAGGTGTGGAGGAACAGGGAGCCAGGCTCTCTAGTGGGTAGGGCCCAGGTGGCCTTCGCTGTTCCAATAATATTTAGTCTGTCTCATTTCCACCTGGCTCTGTCACAAACAGAGACGAGCTGACAACACTAACCACTGCAGTCACATCTCTTCCCTCGATTTACATTCAATTTTCCTTTCATCTGCAATATTGAAATGCAGCTCAACTCCAAGGTGCTCTATTACTGTCATTTTCCACTCAGTCCATCCGGGCGGATTCCCATCATTAGTCATTTTTTTCCTGCTCAGCCAAGGACTCGAGAGGGGACATTTGTGGCAAAGATGGAGAGCAGTGAAGCTCAGCAGCTGACAGATAAAAGAGCCCCCCCAGAGGAGGAACAGTAGGCCTGTTTACCATTCACTGTCTGGCTCTGCCCGCTCCCCACTAACATGCTTGTGCACAGTCCAGTTCTGTTGGTCAGTGTGTGTGTGGGGGGGTCAGTGCATGTGGGGGGGCCAGTGTGTGTGTGGGGGTGGTGAGTGTGTGTGTCAGTGTGTGTAGGGGTGGTCAGTGTGTGTGGGGGTGGTGAGTGCGTGTGTCTGTGGGGGGGGGGGGGGTCAGTGTGTGTCAGTGTCTGTGGGGGGGGGGGTCAGTGTATGTGTGTGTGTGTGGGGGTGGTCTGTGTGTGTGTGTGTGTGTGTGTGTGGGGGGGGGGGGGGGGGGGAGAGACTACAAAGGGAGCAGCCATCCAGCCATCTGGCAGAAAGGGGGCATTAAAGCTCTTTCACAGGGAAAGACAAAGGTGTCTCTCCTCAACTCTCCCTTGAACACGACGGACATTTCACCACAACTGAACATCGAGTTCTTTTGGTCAGAACCCTTCATTACTGTGAAACTGCTCACTTCTGGCTATGAAGAACGCTTTGTGGAAAGAACATTTAGAGGTGTCATTGAGGTAGTTTTCTAACACCGATTACCATGTCTATGTCTCATCACAGTGCAGATGGATCTGTTTGTGATACAATGTGACACCCTTTTCAGCGTTCTACTGTAATAAACGACACAGAGAAGGCCACAGTTCTAACGCTGTGAACACCTCATACTAACTCTGCATGAGGATTGAAATGGGTTATAGCTGTTGATCTGTGAAGCCTTCACACAGCTTGCAAAAAAGGCAATACAATTCCAATCAGATTTAACTTTAACACTGACTTGATTTTGACGAATGGGTCTCAGTTGTGTCTAATAGTGATGCAAGCAAGTGGCACAACAAACGTGTGAAACCAACTTTAATTGTAATAAGAAATATTACTGGAAAAACACTTCCTAGTTGGCATCTTCCTGCATCCTCTCCCTGTGCTGGTGGACGTGTGCAAAGCTAACTGGGATCCCACATGATCTGTTCCTTGCCAGTTTGTCACAAGGTTTTGCCTCTATTACATTGAAACAATGTATTTAAGTTTAAGTTTATTGAGTTGTATGAGTAATTGTGTTCAAATTAGCTCTTGAATAGGCGTTTCTTATGTTTTCATGCTGAATCATTTCCAAACTAAGGTGATTTCCAGCGGGTCATTTCCAAACTCCTTCGTTTATTTTCCTTTATGAAAACGTGGCTCATCCCACTTAGAGTTTAGTTCAATATGTTTTGCTTCTGCTAATGAAATAATGTTACAAATTCATTTAATTGTATATCTTTTAGGAAGGAATTTGGGCCACGTGGAATTGTCTGCTCTGTACAGCAAATTAGAATAGATTCAAATCATTCTTGTAAAAATTAAGCTGTTTGGCAGTGCCATCACGCATTGAATTCCTTTATAAACATCCGTTTTTCAATTTCACACTAAATTTGATTGCAATTATGGATAAAATGCTATAATCTGTGTGGATATGAATGTAGACTTTCTTGTCGAGCGATGAGCACTGCTCATCTCATGTCTTCATGTACATGTAGGTGGAGCTTTATTCAAAACCTCCTACTTCCATGAAGAGAAGCCTGATAAGACTCTAGATCTAACCCTCAGCAAGATATAAAAAATAAAAAGATAAAAAATCCTTGATTACATTTTTTTTATTACTTTACAGAATATAAACACCCAAGATATCATACTTCAGACACCATATTATATTTGGCTAAAGAGACGTAAAGATGTTCTACAGCGGGAAATGCTTCTACTAATAAAGGCAGCAGCAGGAAGTGACACGGCTGATCCTCTCCTCTGAGGGCAGGGCTCAGGCTTGGTTGCTGTCTGACTGAGGAATAATAAAGCCATACGTCCATAAAGCTCTCTCTCTCTTGCTGCTCTTCCTCTACAGACAACCAGCCACTGAAAACAGTGCTGTGCAGTGCTTCTGATTTGCTGTAAAGCTAAATAAAAGGAAAACAACATGTTTTGGGAGAACTGTGCAATGTGGTGCCAAATGTCCCTTTTCAAGTTTCCTATGGGCCCATGTTGGCAGCCTATTGTCCCGTGTGATGGGAACACCTCCACAAATGAGCTACAGAACCAGAAGTGTTCAGAATCATTTTTTGGCCAGTGATTTACATTTATTCATTTAGCAGATGCTTTTATCCAAAGCGACTTCTAAGAGAGAGCTTTACAAAGTGCATAGGTCACTGATAATAACAACAAGATAGCCCCGAAGCATTGCGGGTAGCCAAAACAAGAAGCACACATTGTGAACAACCAAAAAATAAGTGCCAAAGGGAATAACCATAAGAGCATGTAGTTAAGCAAGTTACAATTAAACAACATGAATCTCTAAGTGCAAGTGTACCTGTAGAAAAAGCAAGCAACAGTAAAAATATAAATAAGATTAACTAAAATAGAATATTTAGCATCGAATACAACAGTTTAAATCAGTTACCACTAACCAACAAGAGCAACAAGTCTCTAAGCAAGAGTAATTGTGATCCTTGAGGAAACTAGCATTTACCACAACGCTAGAGGAGCAACACAGTGTAAAGTGTTCTGTTCTGCGATGGTGGGAAGGGTTAAGCTGTTTTGTCGAGAGAAATGATCTGACAGACTTGTAGGGCAGAAGGGTTACAGTTGAGTGTTGGAGAGCGATGTGGAATATGCTACTATTATGGTCTGTCTGATGGTCACCAACAAACCAGCGTTAAATATGTAATTCCTGATCTTAAGTAGACTTTGGAACAAGAAGCTTTCAGATTGAGTATGTCTCAGTTGCAATACTGTCCAAAGAAGAGACTAATTTCTTAGTCTCTTTGCAGTTGCAACAGTTAGTGGTATGCGACCCAAAGTCTTAATTTGCCAAACAGAGAAAATGGCTCTTGTCAATGCCTGGGCCAAGTAATGGCTGATTTTTATATCTATTGACCTGCGGGGGGATGGATATGAAAAACAAAGCCATAAAATTTGAGAATCATGTTCACTGGCTGTAATGTTGTACCATGTAGCCTGTGCTTATTGTATAATGTCCTCCATTTGTCATCTAGAGATCAAGAGATAAAAGCGCTCATGCGGAAAATTAGAGAGCAGAGGTGACACATGATTTCTAAGTTCTCCGGACCACACTGACGGAACGTTTCCAGATGTAACTTGAAACATCAGTGGTGCTCTACTCAGTCAGAAAGCCACTCTACATTTCGTATCACCAGTTAAAAATAAATGAGATTGTCTTTCGTAAACTACCTTTCGTAATATATTTAGAGTAAATACAATCATTCATTCTATAACCTTGTGTCAAAGCAGGAATGATCACACTATAATCTGCCTAAAGGGCTTTTACTATGGGCCATATATCTGTCATTAACTGTTAAGAAATCCCCAACTCTAACCAGTATCCACTTAAAGATCAAAGGATGAGTAGCACAAGCTGTTCCATACTCTTGCTTCCCTTAACAAACACAGCTTAGAAACCAGCCTTCATTTGGACTTGTACGGAATCCTTTATGTTTTCAAAGACCTAATGATTACAATTTATAGTCATCTACTCTGTTTAATTAAAACAAAAATCTAGAGGCCTTGAATACAAGTGGTGGTATTTAAGACTCCCAAGTCTCTGTAGACTCACTGATCGATCTGCTCGAGTTTTAAAAGAAGACAAATCGCTGATTAATTAGCTATTGTTTTCCTGTAAGAGCAGAGGCCAGAGGCAGGGCTGCTGGATGAGCAGAGGCAGGGCTGCTGGATGAGCAGAGGCCAGAGGCAGGGCTGCTGGAAAAGCAGGGGCCAGAGGCAGAAAGAGCAGAGGCCAGAGGCAGGAAGAGCAGAGGCCAGAGGCAGGGCTGCTGGAAGAGCAGGGGCCAGAGGCAGGAAGAGCAGGGGCCAGAGGCAGGAAGAGCAGGGGCCAGAGGCAGGGCTGCTGGATGAGCAGAGGCCAGAGGCAGGAAGAGCAGGGGCCAGAGGCAGGAAGAGCAGAGGCCAGAGGCAGGGCTGCTGGATGAGCAGAGGCCAGAGGCAGGGCTGCTGGAAGAGCAGGGGCCAGAGGCAGGAAGAGCAGGGGCCAGAGGCAGGAAGAGCAGGGGCCAGAGGCAGGAAGAGCAGGGGCCAGAGGCAGGAAGAGCAGGGGCCAGAGGCAGGGCTGCTGTAAGAGCAGAGGCCAGAGGCAGGAAGAGCAGGGGCCAGAGGCAGGGCTGCTGGATGAGCAGGGGCCAGAGGCAGGGCTGCTGGATGAGCAGGGGCCAGAGGCAGGGCTGCTGGATGAGCAGGGGCCAGAGGCAGGAAGAGTGAGCTGCATTCTGGGAGATCACCAGTTCTGCTGATTAAACTTGATGGCAGTTGAATGCGGATAATGGACTGCAGTCTTTTGCTCTTGTTTTTGATTGCTGACATCATTTGAGCCTGTGATAACACGTTGATGATTGTAAATAACGTTCTATTGCTCTCCATACTGTGAGGATTTTATTACATTTTCATTTAATTTAAAGTAGTAGTTTGTACTGTTGTAAATGAATTTGTGGGACATTTGGATCTTGTCCACTGAAGCATACAGACAGTGTAGAGTTTACGATACCGTGTTAGAGGGGCTTCCTCATCTGCGGATGGCAAGAAACATTTACATTTAGTCATTTTAACATACGCTCTTATTCAGAGCGTCTTACAGCAAGTACAGGGACATTCCCCCCGAGGCAAGTAAGGCGAAAAGGACACAACATGATTTGGCAAGGCCGGGAATCGAACCAACAACCTTCTGATTAGTAGCCCGGCTCCCTAACCGCTCAGCCATCTGACCCCCATAAGATACATTCCCCTTGGTTTCTGTCTTGTATTAGGCCAAGCCTACTTTAGTTAACTCATATAAATATGCTGTATTTGAGGAGAAAGATCATACTGTATGAATTCACAACATGCTCTCCAGTGAATGTGGCATTGAGCTTCTGTAGCCATGTCATCATTTTCCACTCCCATCAGTCAACTTTCTTGCTTTTGACAGGGGAAGTAACTCCTGCTGTCTCCTGCTGCCAGGGACAAATGCACCCAAACTGACCTTCAAACAGCCAGCTCATCCTCTCGCTCCAGCCCTTTTCCCCTTCTCCCCAGTCCTGTCCCAGTCCCCTTTGGTGAAACTGTACTACAGGCCTTTTATATGGTGGGCACAAGAGGTGGGACCGCCACTATTAATCAGAGCAGTGTGCTGACGCTAAGAGAAACTGCTGGGCTAGCCAGCATTCTACTGTGGCTCCTGCCTCCCTAATTCATCATAGTTAGAATTTACAGTTCCTCACTGCTGTCGGAGAGGGAGGGGCTAAGGGCATCATCCTCCCATCAACCTCCACCACTCACAGCCAGAACACTGACTTAGTCTCAGTCATCATTTGAGAAGGTTTGAGTTTTTTTGGTCTGACTGGTCAGCTTGGCCCTTGTCTCTTGTGTAATCCCAAAAAGGAAAATTGCCCGTGGAGCCTAAATATGCTAATGATGCTGTTTGTTTTATGATGGAATGGCAAACTCCCAACCAGAACAATGGCTTGCTGTTTTCCACCCTGTGCTGTGAAAAAAATTGAGTGAGTCTGTTGAGGGTGATCGCAATTAAGCCAATGTAGAAGATGAAGTCAGCTGTAATCAGGATAGGCTTCCTGTCAGTGGGCCACTTGGCTAGCAATTTACCAAAGAAAACAGGATCAATCAACTAGATAACTAGAAGCCATGGTAAAGATGGTTGAATAGGACATTTACATAATCAACCTGTTATGTGCCGTTGGTAGCTTTTCCAGACAAATGAGGGAAAGAAATGCTTTCCCTCATATTAGTTCTGAGTGATTTTGAGAGAGAACATTTAGAGACATATCAGTTCACGCCGTGTTCCATTACTTGGCCCTCATTGTTTTTGTGTGGGTTTCCACAGATGTGACACATCTCTCATTAACTTTACTCTCAAACTGACAAGTCCCCAGGAAGAGAGGTTGCTTCCATCATGCCAGTAATGATGTTGTGGGACAGTGACAAGGGTTTCTGGAAGACTGCATTGTTGATGAAATTGAGAGAAAATCTGCTTACATTGTTGGCCTCCTCCAGTAGTTAAAATGTGATTCCCAAAACAAGATGAAACCTTTTGCATTTCAACATTTTTGTTGTAGTAATTGTTTTCCTATTGAAAGCACTTCCCGTCAATATAATTGCGACTATCTCATTTCAGATAAATCATGGATGCACACTCCAGAGGCTCTGGCGAAGCATTACATCGGCTACAACGCCAAGGTACGTGTGAGCCCAGCATCTCCTTCTGCTTTCAACCTCAACTTCATCAGTTTATCAGATCAGAGGTGCACACAGGAAGATCCTGCACTCAGTTTCTGTTCATCAGGAGCTTCACCACAATCAGAAGAACATGAACACTTCTTTGTTTGTATTTGAACATCCACCTATTGTTGTTGTACACTCTCCTGAAAAAGGTTCATTACCCGAGATGTTCTTCAGAAAGGTATCTACCTCGCACCTCAGTCAAGAAAAATAACTAAACATTCTTTGTCAAAGAGTGGATGTCTAACGGCACAATAGGTTTGACTGAAACAAAGCAGTGGATTTGTTTAGTCGTCTGGTTCAGTGAGAAGCTTTGTCAGGCCTGTTTTCTGCTCTGTTACTCCAAAGGCTCCCCTCTTATGTGGAGCACAGTAGCTGTCTGCAGGCATCCAGCGCATCTGAGATGTATTATGGAACTGAAGTGAAAAAAGGCGAAAGCACAAGTCCAAACTGCCAGTTCTCTTGCCGCTCTGCTCTTCTGGTGTCGCACAGCGGAGGGAGGAATAGATTTACTCTTGATGGCTCTGCTAGATATTAAAGTTTGTCATGAGTTTTCAGACTCGGGACAAACGGGGGTTGAATATCAAAGGGAGAACCTTTTGACAGGTGGATCAAGCTGTGGTGCTTGGATCCAGGACAGGGACGGGAAACTGTGAGTCAACAGAGGACGGTGCCCCATATCCTATGTGTGGGGTTTACTACCGGTGCCATAGAAACCTCCAAATAAATATGTTTTCTGTCTGAAAACATTTTTGTTGAGGACCATGCTCACTGGGAGAAAATGGATTCAACTCTCAGAGTGGAACGGCGGGCGTTGTGCTACCTGTGCCAACACACGCCCAGTGATGGATGAGGCCAGGCTGGGTGAGCCCAGGCTGGGCAGCTGGTGGAAGCATCTCTGTCCCGGTCCAGCAGGAGGCCTTGGTTAGGAACCAGCCAGTCCTCCTCAGCCACGCAGCCGTCACCACCACATCAGTCACGTCTCGGCCTGGTTCACACGCGTCCTTGAGTACGGCCAGCGTTTGACACCGGGCTGCGATGCGCTGACACATTTGAATCTGGGTTTCATCCATCTTGCAGTTCCATTGATGGAGACACAAAGTGGCTGTTCTGTTTCTGGTGTTTTTTTCCTGACGTAGTCACAGCCACCTCCATATTTTATTTTATGCCCACTTTTATTCTATTTTAGTGTATTCCACTTTTTACTGCTAGTTTTAGTATAGTTAGACCACATATTTAAATGTAAGATTCCTATATGTTTATTGTATGCACCTTCCTGCCAAAGCAAATTCCTTGTCTGTGCAAACTTTCATGGCAAAGAAATCCCATTCTGATTCTGATGGCAGCTAAATTGCCTCTGTTGGCTCTCAGGGTCCTAGCATGGCTGAATTCAGGTGAATGATGAATCAGTTTAATTATTCCTCCCTTGGCTGTTTTACACCCTGCTAATGCTGAAATCTGCTACGAAAACATCACACATTTTACGAATCTATTTTGCCGTGCAAAAAGGTTGCTTCGCTAGATGTCGTATGAAAACAGTCCTCAAGGTTGATGCTGGAGTAAACCTTCACATCCAATTGAGCGCAGTGTAAATCACCCTGCCGGTATATATTTAACCAACCTTTAGCATTGTTGATCCTTGATACGCAACAGCCATTATCTTAGGAAGAGAGACAGGGAAGGTCTGGCTGGCGCTGGATTCCCACCGAGGGACTGTAGCCATAGCTTCTGTTCTAAACACATGGAGAGTCCTTCCCAAGCCTAAAGGTTAATGGCTCCATCTGTTGGATAGCAGCAGTAAAGCAGTGGTAGCACAGGGTGTGTTGAGACGAAATTGATGTTTTTGTGTGCGCCATGTTTTAAAACCTTCTCAGGGATGTTGAATATGTGAAGGTCGAGTTTGTTTTAGTTTTGTGGGATGGGATGGGGGGGGGTCATGTTGCTGTTAACATGGCATTTAAGAAGTAACATAGCAAAAGGAGCCCTATTTGGAAATGCTCCACATATTTGTTGGACTAACAAGTATTTCAAGGTTGCTTTTTAAGGAGTCAACTAAGTCAAACTGAAGTTGTTTTTACTGGTTTATGTTCAGTACATGTTGTCCGTTTGTACACTGTTCCCTTTTTGTTCTTTATCAGTGACACATTTGCCCTCTTCTAGTTCCTTGGAAACACAGAAGTTGAGCAACCAAAGGGAACTGAGGTGGTGAAGGATGCAGTGAGAAAGCTGAAGGTAGGATCATGAAGAACAGGCTCCTGAAGGCTCAGACCACTAGTCAACATACTTCTCGTTTGCATTGGTTTGTTAACACAAACTTGAACTTAAACTATACAATGTTTTTCATTACAAATGATTACATCAGCTTATTAATTTGAGTGATACTTAGAATGTTTGATTTCAGAATATCTTAGTACTGTTATGACCCCTGGCATGTTGGAATCTTTTTTTCCTTTTGTTTAAATACAATGTGTTGATATGCAGGTTTGTTGTGGGAATCTAGTACTGTAGGGACATAACATGCTTTGTGATGAGCCATTACATGGCAGTCTGGCCCGCATCCCACTGGGCTGGATGACATCATCACATGATAGCGAGACGAGCTTGCTTCATCTGTGGGCTGAGGCTGCTGTGAAGAGCCTTGATGTGTTGAAACGAGGGAGTTCAGACTGCTTCACTGATCACATCTACTGCTGTGTTTAGCTGCTCTTCTGTCTGCATGTTGGCCTGCTCACTGTCTTCCTCTGCCAACACTTGGATGGTGAGGGGGCTTGAAGGGGAAACCTGTTTTCACAGCCTGAACTCCTTTTGTTGCTTTAGAATTTGTAAATCTTTTCTGGTTTGGCCGCTTGAAGAATTGGCCACATTTGTTTTCCCCAGCAACTTATCCTTAATGTTTGCGTACTTGTTTTACACACAGCCAGCTGACTTTGGAAAATGTCAACAGCAACATTTTCAGAAAAACGTATAAAAAGGGCCTTGATAATTTTTTGTTCGCTCTGACCTTGCTTACAAAGAATAACACGTTTGGTGAAAAGTCCCCCATGAATATTACATTCTACCTCGTTTTTTATTTTAAGTAAGCCTAATCCTGAAATTAAGTTAAATATCATCCACCAATCAAGGACTTAGTCCAGGAATAATCGTCTGTCCTAGTTTCCACCTTCACAAATCCCTCCAGAGTTCAGCGTCACATCCTCTGTGCACATGATGAGCTCCCAGTCACACT
The DNA here is from genome assembly GCF_021917145.1 of Hypomesus transpacificus. Classification (NCBI taxonomy): domain Eukaryota; kingdom Metazoa; phylum Chordata; class Actinopteri; order Osmeriformes; family Osmeridae; genus Hypomesus; species Hypomesus transpacificus. The sequence continues at coordinate 1,767,406 of NC_061082.1, read as the reverse complement.
ACCAGACTTCACCTCCTTTCCCTCCTTTATTCGTTCAGGGCCTGTACTCCACTCGGTTATTAACTTATAGGTTGTTGTCCAAAAACATGCGTTTTGGTCTGTGAAGGTAGCCTAATATTCACATTTTAAATGAGCAAAAAAAATGGTTCAGTGAGATGATTGATTTTAATGGATCGAATCCATTAAGATTTATGCAACCATTTGTGTCCAGACATATTAGAGTGAATGAGGACGTTTGAGATTAACCAGGTGTATATAGTGGCTCTACATTTTTTATGGATAATGTGCTTCACTTTATGAAATATTGATTATTACTTCTCCTTTCTCTACTTTCAGTTTCAAAGGCATATCAAGAAATCAGAGGGACAGAAGACTCCTAAAGTGGAACTGCAAATCTCCATATATGGAGTGAAGATATTGGACCCCAAGACAAAAGTAAGTCTCCCTGCACGACCATCTGTCGTCCACAAACGTATCCCACATGAACCCCCTACTAGACTTCATGAGAAAACCTCACCTGGTGTATAAGAGGAGAGCTGGACAGTGGAGAACCACTAAAACCATGAACCTTCTGACCACGGTGTCTTAAGCCCATGTCCCACCGTGTGTTCCTTCTCTCTAGGATGTGCAGTACAACTGTCAGCTGCATAGAATCTCCTTCTGCGCCGACGACAAGACTGACAAGAGAATATTCACCTTCATCTGCAAAGACTCTGAATCCAACAAACACCTGTGCTATGTGTTTGACAGTGAGAAATGTGTAAGGAATATGCAGGCTTAGAATGGGCTTTAACTAATATCCATAAGGGCAATGGGTGTAAGAGAACTTAATCTGTAGAGATTAGACTGAGGTACATCTTCACCTGCTTACTAAATTCATGAATGTAATGTCATACTGGGTTCATTTACTGTAGCTGCATTTATCCAAAGCAACCTGCAGGAGGGATTTGAACCTGCTACCTCTTGATACGCTGTCAAATGCTATTGGGCTATACCTTCCCTTACTGTAAAGCCTACCTGCATGAAATCTGGTTTATATGGTTTTGGGATAAAGTTTGTTTATAGATGCTTCCTTTTTTGTTGCAATTGTCTCATTAATTTTTGTTTCTACACTGTACCTATATGTGGTCCTTCTCAGACAGCAGTGTGTTTACTGTGTCTGTGTTTACTGCGTCTGTGTTTACTGTGTCTGTGTTTACTGTGTCTGTGTTTACTGCGTCTGTGTTTACTGCGTCTCTGTTTACTGTGTGTGTGTTTACTGTGTCTGTGTTTACTGTGTGTGTTTCAGGCAGAGGAGATAACCCTTACTATAGGCCAGGCGTTCGACCTGGCCTACAAGAAGTTCCTGGAGTCTGGCGGCAAGGATGTGGAGACGCGGAAACAGATAGGGACCTTGCAGAAGAGGGTGAGCCTCATGTATAGACGTGACGTCCCTGCAGTGTGTATCTGTTCTGTAGCAGGGAGGACACACAGCCTGGTGCCCTCCAGGGGCCCAGGTCCTCTTCTCCACCAGGGGGGGGTGTTGAGCTCCCTGCTAAGTTTCAGGGCTGCAGTACAAAGCTCTCAGCAGTTGTAGTCTAGGCTACGTCATCATTTCGGTAACTGATACAGACAGTGTGTATATACAGAATATATATTAGTGCTGTCAGTTTAACGCGTTATTAACGGCGTTAACGCAAACCCAAATTAACGGCGTCAATTTTTTTATCGCGCGATTAACGCTCTTTTTGGCCTAGCAAACTTTGTAGTTTTTTTCACATGCTGTTGCAACAATTACCGACGTTAGAAAGACTACAACACCACACCGGATCTAGCTAGACCGGAAATAAAACAACAGGCACGCCACACACACTTGTTTGGCATGTGAGCCGGCTAAAGAGTAGTAGCAGAGCCCTTTTACGGATATTAGACATTCTCTGGTAGTAGGCTAACGTTACGTTTTGAGTGGATGGCGAGCGCGAGACGCCGAAATGGATGCCAATAAGATTCTGAATGGAAAGTTTACTTTTAAAAAGTTGCCAAATGGTTCCATTGACAAGACCAAAGTGATCTGTGTGTTTTGTCGTTGTAAACTGAGTTATCATCGCAGCACGTCCAGTCTGAAATGCCACTTGATGGCCAAGCACACAGCTGATGCGATTCATGCGAATTCTCCGCCCCTTCGTCAAAGCCAGGCGATTGCAATGTTGTTTTCAATAAAAAAAATATTTGCACGAAGCAATCCGAACCACTTTTCCATGTTGATAAGAGCTTTAAAATTTGAAAAAAGAATGGGACAAAAAGAAATCAAGGGACATTTAGAATAGATAAAAATTTGCGATTAATTGATTAATCGCGAGTTAACTATGACATTAATGCGATTACATATTTTAATCGTTTGACAGCACTAGTATATATTATTATATATTGTGATCCTCATCATACATATTATGATCATCATTATTATTATTATCATAACATCTATCATACATCTGTAAGTGTCAGCACTTATTGAAGTAGAACCATTTTCAACTAACACTTGGTGCTCATGAACTAAGGAAAATTAGCACACACCTGATTTCCTTACAATATGAAAACAATTTCCCATATTCACTCAGAATCCTGTGTTTGTTGCTGTGGTGTCAGATTCAAGAACTGGAAACGGAGAACTCTGAGCTGAAGACACAGCTCCAGGACCTGGAGGAGCAGCTGAAGATCTCTCCTGTTCCCCCGGTGAGACACCAGGCTGCCTGGCCGCCAGCCCAGCGAGCCATCCTGTCCTCAGGGACTACTTACTGTGGAAGGATCTCTAGCTCACTGTTCTGTGGTTGCTATCAAGTGATTGGTTTGATTGACAGTCAGGCGGTCTCTCTTGCACAGAAGATGCATCTTTACTTTTAACATTTGATGTTGTCACAAACCCACTTGTAATATTAGTCAATAACCTCCTTGATAGCACCCAACAGTACCAGGGTCAGGGGCCCGCCTGGAACTACCGGCTGTCTGGACATTTTATTTTCTTCTTTCCTTCCTTTTTTCCTTTTCACTTTTCCTCCTCTGATCTCTTCTCAGCTGCTTCACATAAACTCGACTAACGAGGCGTTCATGTTGCAAAGGCCCTCGTCTCTGTTCTGGTGCCACAACCGGACGTCCTTCTCCTGTGTGGAGATCTCCTCAGTGACTCTCACACCCATGAGCTCACCAGATTCCAACATGTCAGCTGGACTCCTAACCCCTCCTCCTGCTAAACCTGCTGTTCCTCCTGCCAAGCCTGCTGACGGTCGCAGCATCCCACGGCCTCGTGTAAACACACCTCTCTGTCACTGTCTCTGTCACGCTCTCCCACTCTCTCTCCCACTCTCTTACTTACTCACTTACTCTCACTCACTCTCTTACTCACTCACTCACTCACTGCCTGATTTCTGTCTGTCTCTCTCTCTGGACTGCTTTATGTCTAGAACCAATTTGTTTAACAACAGAACGATGAGGTCTATAATGCATCCATGCTACCATAAGAACAGTTACACTGTTTGCAAAACGGGCATGAAGGGAGCAACAACAATAACTGCAGCTTTATTCCAGGCTGTTTGTGTTAAACAGGGAGGGAGCCTCTCCATGAAACCCCAGTCTACAGACGTCTTTGACATGGTGCCCTTCTCTGCTGTCACCCCCCTGGTGCCCATACCAGCCAGCAATGGAACTCCCCCCCCTCCACCCAGCACATCCCCACAGGATCTAAGTGAGTCCTCTGTTCACGCTCCTCAACCACTAATACAGGCAAGCTTTGTGAGGGTGCAAAACTCACTTTATTCAATTGAACCATACGTGTCAGCAAAAGACATGATGAAAGGTTGTGATTTGGCACTTTGACACACTTCAAAACACTTTCCTGACATGTCCGAGCAAAACACCACTACATTTTCATTAGTTTGCTGGCAGTGACAGCTTTACCTTGTTCTTTTATTAACTTGGCGTTATCACAACTTCTTACAGTGTCTTGGTACTACTGAATTCACAGTAAAACTCTTAACTTTGACCTCAAAGTAAACACAAAGTTGCTCCTCTCTCAGGGAAAGACCTGTTTGGAGCCGAGCCCTTCGACCCCTTCACCTGCGGCTCTGCAGACTTCCCTCCAGACATCCAGTCCCAGCTGGACGAGATGCAGGTGACTGCATGTCTGAACGATCTTAGGGCCTGTATGATTGACTCATGTAAGGGAGCAACAGTTGCACCACGTTTTAATACTAGTACTTGTTGTTTTGGATTATGGTTCTGGATATAACTAAAAGTGAATTGTAGTCAAAGTAAACTTGATATTTACACACATTTGGAAATGGAAAGGTTTTTCTAACTTCACAGATTGTTCTATTTGTACACATATTTTTCTGTTTAATTTCAATGTTGTGCCAAAAGGAGGCAATGTTGTTCTAGCATGTTGCATCTCCAAAACTCTTCTCTCTTCTTCCTGCTGCCTGTAGTTCTGTTTTAACAATCTCCTTCAATCTCTCTTCTCCCGTGCCTACAGCGCCAGCGATGGTTTGTACTTTCATTCTATTTCAAACCTCTTGGCTGTCGTCATAACAGGAATTGTGACTAGACTTGCATGCAGTGTTGCGTTTCTGTGTGGATCAGCTATGTCTGAGTGCATCCAGAACCTTCCTCCACTCCATCTTTGCCTCACCTCCTTCCATCTCTCCCGCTCAGTCATATAACTGTGGGAGAGTGAGGACAGCGGGGAACGAGGGACTAAGGAGGTTGTTGCAGTATTGGGAAGGTGTCCTCTATCGCCATGTCAGCGGCTGATTACCTCATGCCAATCAAAGAAAGCAAAAAAAAAAAGAAGGAAAATATTGTCACATTACTAAGAAGTTCAAAGCTTGCCTGAACCTTCTTAGGCTCTGTGTACCCTTTCGTTCAACCATCAGGTGGTCCACCTGCATGTTTGTGTATTGGTGACATGTTCTGATCCAGACTAATATCATCTCTTAACTGTACGCTTCTCTGCTACCCTCCAGGAGTAGGTTTCAACAGTGGGAATATTTCAGATGATTTAAACGTTTTTTTGCATCGTGGGTCACCCCCAGTGCAGGTCACCCCCAGTGCAGGTCACCCCAGTTCAGGTCACCCCCAGTGCAGGTCACCCCTAGTGCAGGTCACTCCAGTGCAGGTCACTCCAGTGCAGGTCACCAACAGTGCAGGTCACCAACAGTGCAGGTCACTCCAGTGCAGGTCACTCCAGTGCAGGTCACCCCCAGTGCAGGTCACTCCAGTGCAGGTCACCCCTAGTGCAGGTCACCCCCAGTGCAGGTCACCCCCAGTGCAGGTCACCCCCAGTGCAGGTCACCCCCAGTGCAGGTCACCCCCAGTGCAGGTTGGTGCTTGACAGCCTGCTGTGCTTGTGTTTCAGGAGGGGTTCACAATGGGATTGATCCTGGAGGGGACCGTCTTCTCCCTGGACCCCCTGGGGAGCCACTGCTGAGGCCAAGACACTCTCTTACTTCACTTTTAGCTTGTTTTTACGAAGAAAAAAAAAGTTGCCAAAATTTGGTCTACTACTTTACAGTCAAGATGCCAATGTTCCTATTTTGAGGTTTTTATGTATTTGAATTTGGTTTTAGAAACAAATCTGAGGTATATTAAAATCTGATATAGAAAAAGCACTATTTTTGTAAGAACTCAAACTGAATGATTAGTTTGTAGACCCTTTGCTTGTACTAGCATTGAAGGATGTAAATAGTACAGTATGTCCCATGGTACAGTTTGTGGCTGAATTTTCATATGGTACAGTTTAATGTGTAGATATGCACCACTTTAGATTCAGAGGTCGATATCATCTATTTGTATCTGCGACATAATTCCCTAACATAACCTCACAAGACATATACATGTAGTTGGTCTTGTATTAATACTTGTATGCCAAACTGAGCTGGATGTTTAACATATCTTCTTTTAACTCTTTCTTTTTACACGTGGATTTAGTTTACATTACATTTACATTTAGTCATTTAGCAGACGCTCTTATCCAGAGCGACTTACAGGAAGTACAGGGGCATTCCCCCCCCGAGACAAGTAGGGTGAAGTGCCCTGCCCAAGGACACAACGTCATTTGGCACGGCTGGGAATCGATCTGGCAACCTTCATATTACTAGCCCGATTCCCTAACCGTTCAGCCATCTGACTCCCTAGTTGATTTGTAATGAATTTGTATGGATTGTTTTGACTGTACATTAAACAGTTTCACTTGTCTGGCTAAAGGTCTTAACAGGTGAAGAGCCCTCTCGGTATGTCTGACCATATCTTTACTTTCATATGATATCATCCTTTCATATGACCTCCACACATGACATCATCCTTGCACCAGAAAGCACTTTTGAAATCCTGTCCATATCCAGTACTATACTACTTTCATTTTGTTTGCAAATATGACTTTGCTGTTTTGGTTATTAAAGAAAACATACTGCATACTAGATGCCATGTCAGAGAGATTCTTTGTTGTCCCTTATCTTGTCACCGCTGCTGATGTGTGTAGTGAGTGCAGGTGACAGTGAGGTGAGTGCACCATCGAAAGTGATCTATGGCAGATGGCCTCAAATGAAACTGATTAGGAGTAGCTGAAAACTAAAGGTAAATATTTGAAAATAATAACGGTGAGAAATGTTTTTTCATGTATATTTTGTATTGTGTTATTTTATTTTACTGTAGACTTTAGAACCTTATATTTGGGAAGGGCTTCGGCACGGCAATACTATTTTTAAAATAACAATTCTTGTAAAAGTATAATCAAAGTATTTCAAGCAAGTAAAACAAATGAGACCGATACCAATTCTTAATTATTTTAGATATCTTAATTGGAAAAGACGAAGTGACATCACTGTTACAGTATTCAAAAACTGAGCTGTTTTATTTGACATCTTTATGTATTTTCAAAGCACCCACGAGAACCTTCACTTGACTTAATGTGCAAATTATATATTCAGGGGATGTGTCATCACCACGACAGGCCTTAAGCTAAATTAAGACCCTGGCTTTTCCTTAATCAATATGACAAAAACGTCCGGGGATAGACAAGCGTTTGTTTAATGTGTTGCATAGCAAAGATACATGAAGCACACAAGATGTCTAAATGCTGTTTATAGGAAGGTGGACAGGAAGGGCAGGGAGCAGGGACTGACATGCATAGGAACAGAACACACGCTGTGTTAAAGGCACTGATTAGAAAATAAAAGAAGTAATCATATCCAACAGAAACGATCAAAAAGACAATTGCCACACGTGGTTGACGTGACACTGACTTCAGGAGTCCATCAGTGACAAATATCTTTATTGACATCCCCAGACCCCTGGTCCCTCGCTGTGTGCAGTGCACTTACAAAACAGCACCTGTGGAGGATTCACATGATCATCGGATCCCAGTTTTGGAAGCGAGGTAGTGAACACTACAGACACAGCTGGTGGAACTTTAATCTTTTGATTCAACAGAGTCAGTACAGAGTTGGGATAAGTGAATACAGGAATCGGTCGTATCAAATTGATCAGGATAACAATTATAATTATGCCATTAAAAACATTTTCAATTCATGACCACACTAGCACCATAACTTGTATTTTTATATTTAAAACACTTTGTATACAAAGAAAAGCAAACAATGTAAGAAGTAAAATACGCTATTGTAAAATTCTCGTGGAATGATGTAATCTTACAAACAGCAGTTAATGACTAACATTTTTTTAAGTATTTGTACGCTCAAACCATTTGGCAGTAATTGTCCTAATTAAAGCCTACATCAGTGGATCAGGTCCTATTGTACCTAACCATGGGGTGTCTTGCTTGCCTGCTTAGTGGTAGTGTGTCATGCTCCTCTATCAAGAATGCAAGCAAAGGAATGTTGTTGATTTCTTCTTTTTAAAATGTCAAACTTTGTTGCCACCAAACATTCATCTTACTTCCACTGGGGGTAACAACAAACCAGGTAGGAGGTCTTGAACATGATTGGAAAGGCACAATAAATATCTTGCCACGGGCCTGAACTCCGCAGGGATTTATGTACAAGGGGGCTGATCGGATCAGCTGTCAGTTCAAGAGTCTCAGGATCCTCTTCCATGCATCACTGGGATTTACTCTATCTTTTGTTGTTGCATTTATACGAAGCACACTGGAGCGATATTGATGCCAAACTCCTGGTCTGAGCCACCAATGTCCACAGGGGCAATATCCACTATGGGAAGTCTTGCTGTTTTCTGTGTCCTGTACTCAAACACGGTCTTGCCCCATTTGCTGTTGGATTGCTGTGAAGACGAATACAATTGTTAAGATAAAGAAATATTCAACCCAAACAACAACCCTGACCAGATGACAGCCCTTACCGAGCAGCCGTCCTCCAGCACCGTGTATCTGAAGCGGTTGTTTCCCTCGGCCCTGAGCTCCAGGTCGTTGGAGGCTTTGAGGACGATGGCCTTCTTGAGGTCGGTGGTCTTGTCGTCCCTGTAGGCCACCGTGTTCCTGCAGTGGTACGTGATGGTCTGGGACGCTTCTTTGGAGAGCAGGCGGATGAAGGTCATCTGGACCGAGACGGCGTTGGCAGGCTGGTCTTTGTTCCCATAGGTGAACTGGAAGGTAAAAGTTCACTTGACCGTCAGTAGATGTTAGCACTCATCTGCTCCTAAGACCTATGGAGGGGCACTTAACTAGTTACATTAAAAACTGCTCCTGAATCCATATGCTCCCGCAAAGGTCTGGTATTCTGCCCTCGTACAATTCCATTTAATGTAAAGACGGGTTTATCCGTGCCCCCCCGACCCCCAGTATAACTAGATTGTTTGCTTCATCTGAATGTTCTTACTTGTGTCCCGCGGTTGATGTCGGCTCCAAACCACACAGGCTTGTTCTTGGAGGCGCTCCACCAGACCTTGCGAGGGACATTGTCAGGGTTGGCAGAGATGCACGTCTCTCCTGTCTCCATGTTGCAGGTCACTTTGATGGCGTCCTCAGCGCTGCCCTGGTTGGGGTCCACCCAGTACTCACCTTCAAAAACAACGCTCAGGATTAGACGTGAAAAATCGTGAACCTCCCACAGTTTTGAAAGAACGTGAAACTTAAAGGTGAAAATATTTTTTCAAAACCTGTTTTTTTAAAACTTTTCTAAATCTTTTTTTTCACACACATAGTGAAAGGAATAGTGAAAAAATCTACGCCCTTGCAACTTCTGACGAATCTGACACCATAGTAGCCTCCTGACAGTAGGGGTGTGCGGAGAGGGCCTGAGTGCCAGCAGCAATTTAGGAATGCTAGGCAAGGAATGTTAATCCCATGTTTCAGATGCTGTAGATGACCCGGCCAGGTACTTCAGTAGAGTGAGGGTGTGAGGAGAGGGTCGTCAGGCTGGCTCACCACTCTTCTTCAGGGGGTAGCACTGCTTCAGGTCAGCACAGGTCCTGGCCGGGTGTTTCCTGCTGCCGTCGGGGCTCCGCATGCTGTCAATCTGGCTGCTCAGGGCCTTGAGCGTGGCCTGGACCCCTGGGTCGGCCTGGAACTCCGAAGAGTTGCTGTTGGGCAGGGCCTCGTCCTCGCTGAACTCTGGAGGGGGAGGGGGGCCCATGTCGTAATCCTGGGGGCCCCCGAACATGTCGTCCATGGCGGCGGTGGGGGGCCCGGGGGAACCAGGGAGGCCAGGGGGGCCTGACTCTCCAGGGGGACCCTGGAAGCACGGCAAGCAGAAACATTCGTTTTGTTACTGTAACAGAACTAGTTTATGGGTAATGAAACAGTTGACTTTATTTGTAAACCTGGAACTTTGATATTTGTATAGAGTGTTGATGTCTGTCAGATGATAATCTCAGTTTTTATCTCTCACAGCACATTTCAAAGTGTTTTATATTGGTTCATCTTGTGAGTACAAACGACTAATTTAACATCTGGAGGGTGTCAGGTATTAAAACTATTTTTAATACCTGGGAACCACTGTGCAACACTTCCCAGGGTGGATTTGTATGTGATGTAAGTGATATGGTCATGGTTCAGGTAAGTGACAGTATTGGTGGTTAGCTCGTACCTCTGGCCCGATGTCTCCACTGATCCCTCGTGTGCCTGGAGGCCCCATGGGGCCTGGCTGGCCAATGTACCCTTCCTTGCCTGGGGGGCCCACTGGTCCTGGGGGGCCCTAGATCAGCACAACACCGTGTCAGAGACAGCTTGTCAGATTGAGCCACGAATATTAGTACAAAAATGTGATTTTGTTGTAACCGTTTTTCCATTGAACAACATACAGTATATCTGCTCCTTATTTTACTATTGGAAGGTTAAAGCATGAAATTGATGCAACAAAAAAAAATTCTGCAGCAGACGTACTCTCTGGCCACTCGGTCCGATGATCCCGGAGGCTCCCTGTTCCCCCGTCGTGCCCTGAGAGAGATGGAGGTGTTAGCATGAGGACAGCTGGGAGTAGCGTGTGCTATCTGAACAGTGGGACAGTCTTGGTGTATCAGACTTACTGGAGGCCCTGGAAGACCCTGGAGGCCTGTGAACCCCCGGTGACCCTTCTGCCCTCTCTCTCCGTGGTCTCCTAGATCTCCTTTATCCCCTCTGGGGCCTTGTGGTCCCTGCAAGTAAACAGCAAACATCACTTCAGGGGCCGTCAGACAGAGTAAGGAAGCCATGATGGGTATGTGTTTGTCGAACGAGCCAGCAGAGGCTTAGACCCAGCAGGTCTGCAGTTATGGCCGCAGCGTTGTCAGAAGTGGGGATAGAGTCACGATTGTGGTTTGAGACTGTTGCAGTGTGTGGTGACTTCCTATTGGCCGTTGTGGTGAGGTTAGTGATGTGTGGTGCTCATGTCGTTACCGTTAGACCTCTCTTGCCCGCGGACCCTGGTGGACCCAGCGGTCCTCTAGAACCCTGAACACACAGGAGGAAAAGTCAGACTGGAACTTCTGCTACAGAACAACTCACTACAGGACACCATTACGAAAAACAAACATGCATGGATAAACAGTGAAAATGCAGCATTTGATCATGAGATATTTGATATACGTACAGCATCTCCTCTCTTCCCTGAGCCTCCTTGAGCACCGACTGGTCCCGGGGAGCCTGGGGCTCCTGATGTGCCCACCAGACCCTCAGGCCCAGAGTCCCCTCGCTCTCCCTGTGGCACGCACAATCCATCAGCCCACAGTGTTTACTGGGATCAGTGGTCAAGGTTAAGAGATAGTGTTTACTTATGGAAGATGATATAGTGCTCTTACCCTGATGCCTATGACTCCATCCTTGCCCGGTGGTCCGTCTGATCCAGCTGGGCCCTGATGGAACACAACGTTTACTGATCTCCTCAACTGATATATTCTGCATTTAAGTTGAATATTTTGTGAGCTGTAATATTGTTCCAAAAGTGGGCACCGTCTTCAAATCAGAGCAAGTGCTAGTTCAAATGTAACATACTACAAACAGTTGATATGCGTGTCAGTCCTTAACGTGTAGTGTATTGATCCTCTCTTGAGACATGGCATTCAGAGCATGTCTTGGTGATCTGAACTAAAGGCTCAGGTGTGAGAGGACGTACGTTAGGACCGGGGTCTCCTCGGGGGCCGTTGGCTCCTGGAGAGCCCAGCGGACCAGGGGGGCCCTTGTCTCCCTGGGGACCAGATGACCCCTGCTTCCCTGGAGGACCCTGGGAGGACGCCAACTCAGTGAGTTACAGACGCGTCATATGAATGTTTCATATTGACGTGTAATTATATCTGAGTTATGAACAAGAATATTAAATCTTAAATGCAATTAACAGCAAACTATATTGGGTTAGAGGCAGGACTGCTACTGTACACATTTGATATTTATGTACAGCTGTTCACCGTACATTTAACTTTATTTATCCTATAAAGAATGTGCTGGCTTCATGTCTCCATACCGCTGGTCCTGGAAGTCCAAGCATGCCTCGCTCTCCCCTCTGCCCAGGGAGGCCCACGATGCCTCTCTGTCCTGTCGTTCCTGCTGGACCTGGGGGTCCGTCCGGGCCCTGTGGAACAAACAGCATCTCACCAGAGAGCACTGGAACATTCACCCAGGTGATGCCAGTTCTCAGGGTTTCTCTTGACAATTTGATGTTGTATGTGGTTCAGTTCTCCTTTCAAGATTAGGGTTAGGACTTTGTAGACTCGGGTCTACAAAGGCTTTTATTTCAGCGTAATTTTGTGTTTGAACTGTTCTGTCATTTTGGATCAGCATCCATAAAACCATTAAGTAGATAATATGCAATTTATGTTCCTTACACATTTTATAACTGGAATACAAATGTCCTTCTTGACCACTTGTTCTGATCAAACTGAAGTATTGAGATGCTTGAGGACATCTTTTTCCAGGCTGGTTATCTTACCGTGGGTCCATCCTCCCCTGAATCTCCTTTGTCTCCCAGGCTACCAGTAGGACCTGGAGGGCCTCTCTCTCCCTGTCTGCCCGGGGGACCATTGTCTCCACGGAGACCAGCCGGGCCCTCCTTCCCTGGGAGACCAAGTGGTCCCGGCTCCCCCACAGGACCCTGGCAGAGACGCACAGGTTAACCTCTGACCCCAACTCTGTATGTGGGGTCCTCACAGTCAAACCCCAGGCATATCTAGGCTCCTGGGCTGTTTTAGATGTGAACTATGAGATCCTGTGGACTCTGCTTAGTGGTTCTTCTGATTGTCTCGATAGAGGGGGCGTGTTTACCGTGGAGCCTGGGGGGCCGACTCTGCCTGCAGATCCAGGGAAACCGGTAGGGCCCTAGCAAGAGAGGAGTGACAAGATACACAAGTTAGAGCCTGGACTCATCCAACTAGTAAGTGCATTGACTTGCTAGTCAGATAAAATATTTTCATGTCACAAAAAGACTTACTGATGCTCCCTGAGTCCCTCTGCCACCCTTCAGCCCTGCCACACCAACAGGTCCCTGTGGAACACACAACATTTATTACAAAGTAACTATTTAGTTTATTCAATCAGTTCTCCCTCCCCCCAATGGATGTCTTGTTGTAGTGATACGCAGATGGTCAATATGTTTTGTGCAGATGTTTAATGATATCTGTGACTCACGAGAGGCCCCTGAGAGCCAGCCAAGCCCTGTGGTCCAGGAGAGCCAGCGTCTCCTTTCTGACCGGGCTCTCCCGGGGGGCCCTTCACTCCAGGCTGCCCGTCAGGACCCTGCATGGGGCAACACATACACCTAGCATGACGGCTAGCACTGCATGTACACCTAGCATGACGGCTAGCACTGCATGTACACCTAGCATGACGGCTAGCACTGCATGTACACCTAGCATGACGGCTAGCACTGCATATACACCTAGCATGAAGGCTAGCACTACATATACACCTAGCATTAAGGCTAGCACTACATATACACCTAGCATGAAGGCTAGCACTGCATATACACCTAGCATGAAGGCTAGCACTGCATATACACCTAGCATTAAGGCTAGTACTACATATACACCTAGCATGAAGGCTAGCACTGCATATACACCTAGCATGAAGGCTAGCACTGCATATACACCTAGCATTAAGGCTAGCACTACAGTGGGACAAATATGCCATTAAAAAACTCATGGCTCACGACAGAACTTACAGGTGCTCCAGAAAATCCGACCGCTCCAATGGGTCCAGGGTCTCCTCTCCCTCCCTAAAGAAACATCAAATTCTCTGTGTAAACTTGACCAAAGTAATACATAGAATGTTGAGTTGAAATGAAAAACCTGAGAGGACCTACAGGAACTCCTCTAGATCCAGCAGGCCCAGATGGACCTTTAGGTCCAGGTTCTCCCTGCAGGCGAAAAAACATCGACAACGTTGTGTCACAGCAAGCAATGACTTACACCTACTTTTCATGTCACGCCCTGTATGATAGATGACACCTAGCTTCTGTAACTTGGTACTCTCCAAAACTGTATTTCTTAACCTTTTCTCCGCTGGGTCCACTGGGTCCTGGAGGGCCTAGGGGCCCTGGAAGACCCTGTTGCAGGAAAAAGCCTGGATTAGGAAATTATTTTATCACTGTGGCCTGGTGCCATGAATACAGCAGGCAATGCCTTTATCTGATAGGACATGCTCTACAGTCCCACAATGCAGAGCCTCACTTGTGTACAACATGTTCCATATGAAGTACAAATAAATGGTTTCCAAAGACTGAATAGCTTAAAAATAGTTCCTTCTGTATTGTTTTGGAAAAACATTTTTGTAAAAAAACAATGCTCATGCCCTTATTTGTTGATGGTATCACACGGTGAAGAGTATTCTGCTCATTTGTGATTTACTGCTGTACATGTCTGTCACAGAGCTTGTGTATTAATTTTATTTGATATATTCAGTATATGAATTCCACGCACCCTTGCACCATCATTTCCAGGTGTTCCTTCAGATCCTTTCTCACCAATCGCCCCCTGGGGGTTTAGAAATGTTAGTTAACAGTAGTTCAACAAGACAAAGCAACCTCCTACAACATAATCTCCTGTTCAAAATGGTGTTAGGCCTAGTATAGACCAAAATGATGACAGTATAATGACAATACATACACAAAGATGAAGTTCTTTCATGTCGTAATAATGTGCTTGTCACTAAGGCAAGTTTTGAGGAAGCCACTATTTGAGGAAGTGCTGAATGAGGAGGGGAACCCTAACACCTACCCTGTCCCCCTTGGGCCCTGGAGGCCCAGAGATGCCCCTCTCCCCAGGCATGCCTTGCAGCCCAGGGGGCCCCAGGTCTCCCACTGCTCCAGAAGGACCTGGGCTGCCCTTCAGATGGAAAACAAACAAACAAATTGAAATTAAACATAATTTTTTTAACTTAAAAATCCAAAAGATTAAGAAAAATATACAACTATAAAAGACATGTACAGGATGAGGTCTGGCAGACCTTCCACACCTGACAAGGTGATTGATCGTACCTTTGGCCCATCAGGACCAGGTGCTCCTGGGATCCCCTTTGGGCCTTGCAGGCCGGTGGGCCCCAGTTCCCCCCTCTCCCCTGGAATACCACGCTCGCCCTGCGCTCAACGCAACATGTCGTCAGTCACACACTGAACACATAACTGTGTAAACCACATATCTAAATCTTTGTCTATCAGACCAACTTACTCGTGGTCCAATTTGACCGACGGCACCACCCTCTCCTGGAATCCCCTGAGAGGAAACAGGAAGAGTTTCATATCAGTACTAAAAAGCAGAATTCACTGCAGACACATAATGCAGACTATTACAGCTCTGTTCCAATATCATTTGCTGTTACTTTACATGGCGTCAAGGAAAGCCTTAACTGTAGACACACACATCATGTCCTCCAAACTCACCAGGTCACCTGGTTTCCCTGGCTCTCCTGGAGGCCCTGGTTGTCCAGGTAAACCCTGAAAACACAAACAGCACAAGTCAGAATTCCTCAAGATTAAGTTTGAATGTTTCTTATTTGTCCTCTCATTTTTGGAAACAATGGCTCTCTGTCATCCACACCTGGAAACCGTTCACTCCAGGAGGTCCCTGTTCTCCTCTCTCCCCAGCAACACCCTTTGAATAGGAGAAAAAAGTGTTTTTTTTGTTTGTATGTGTTAAAAAAATACAATATTCATTTTCAATCAGTTGTAATGTATCATAGTAATGAACTACGTTGCAGTAACATCTTAAAGGAAGTGGGAGGGACTTACTGCAGGGCCAGCCGGGCCCGCAGGGCCAACTTCCCCGTCTTTCCCAGGAGGACCCTGGGAAATGAAGGCATCATTACTCATCAGTACAGCCAAAACCACAAGCCTGTCATGCAGTGTCCTTGTTTACAAGGTTGTTCCCCCACCCAGTGCCCCAGGAGAGAACCTGGCGTTCAGTCCTCCTTGTGAAGATCACTCACCCTCTGACCTGCTACTCCTGCTGACCCTTGCTCTCCTGCCTTGCCAGGGTCTCCCTGCAGGGTTTCAAAAACACAAAATAGAGGTGCGGCATTCGATAAATTACTTCCAGAAACGCACAACACTGTACAGCGGATTATTCATAGCCTGATAAAATTGTATTGGGTTGCTGTGCAAAAATTGTAAACAGCAAAGACGGAGAGTTTTATAACAAAGTGGTCTCACGTTGAAGCCCTTTGGCCCCGGCACTCCCATGGTCCCTGCTGGCCCCCGGCCCCCGATGGACCCTGCTGGGCCCGGCCGACCATCCTCCCCAGGAGCCCCCTGTCCAGGACACACACACACGCCTGGCTCACCACTGAACTTCCCACCGTGATCTCACCTTCATGGGCTTTTCGATGGAAAGGACATGGACAATCATGATGTTTTATAACCCGACCTACCAGAGGTCCTGGCTTCCCCTCAGCCCCCTGAACTCCGGGAGTTCCGGTTAGGCCCTGGTATGAAAGAAACAGGAAGTCACTGAGGGAACTCGTCTGAGCTGGCATGTTGACCGAAGTCATGTGGTTCTGGAAGTGAATGTTTTGGAGCTAACGAAAGTCTGAAAGCAAATTGTCTCTGTTACCCTTGCTCCAGGAAGACCCGGTTCTCCGGTTCGGCCGGGGTCTCCTCCAGAACCTTTGGGACCAGGTAGGCCAGATGTTCCTCGATCTCCTACAGCACCCTTCAAGCAAACATGCAGCTTGTTAGACAACGGTACAATCTGGCTTTGAGAGAACCCTCAATGACTCTGAAAATACTGTCAGAACTGAGCAATTCTGATCCTTGAATTATTTTTAGATACTTTCTACATACACTATTTATGTACTGCTTTGGATAAAAGCTTTTGTAAATGTTGTATTAATGAATAAAATGTCAAATGTACCTTGGGACCAGGCAATCCATCAGCTCCAGGGAATCCTCTATTCCCAGGAGCACCCTGTAACACACAACACACTTAAGAAACTGCATAGCAAGTTGTTAGGGAAATAACACACATCATACTGTTTGAAATACGCTTTACATAGGGATGTCACATGCATAGGTCATCATATCCCATTTAGCTCAATCACTCAAACTCAATAATCAATCAAAACAATTGATCTGAACATCCTAATCCCTATAACTATTTATTACATGTTGGATGGATTTCAAAGACAACATTTACTGACTCCAGCTGAGCTGGACCAGGATCCACACAGCTCTGTGACTCACCCGCTCTCCAACTGGACCCAAGGGCCCGATGGAGCCAGAGTCTCCGCGAAGACCTCGCTTCCCCTCCTCGCCCTGGGGCCCGATCACACCCTGCGAACCAGGAGGCCCCTAGGAGAACCACAATCACCACCACACAGGGTTAGAGAACCACACATAACCCTAACCCACCACAGGGTCAGACAGACATGCCTTCTGAATTGCAATGTGGTTAATATATGTAGCTAGAACAATATACTCCAACATTCAGATTCAAACACAGAAAGGACCATAGGCATTTTCTCGTCATGTGTGCTTACTGGTTCGCCTTTGGGTCCAAAGTCTCCTTTGAACCCTGGGATTCCCACGTCTCCCTGGATAAGACACAGGAAGAAACAGATAAACGAAAACGACCCTGCCAAACAGAAACACTGTCCTTTGGCATGAATACAACCTAACATGCAGATAAAGATTTAAGCAGATACTGTAGTTTGCTTTGACTGTCATCTAAGCTTGTACTGCGGATCTATGATATTGCCATCTAAACTAGACTTAATTCAGTGTGTGTGTGTGCTTGGGCCTCACCATTTAAACATAGGAAGTTAAAGGGCTCTGAAGTCTCACGCATTCGCCGTGAGACTCATACATTTCAACAATTTCTCTTGCAATCACGAAACACCATGTGTTTCTCAAACTGAGAAGTAACGCCGCGATAACTGAGCGAGGAGAGGAGTGTGGTAGACACATCATTTGTATTTCATGGGGATGAAATTTACATAAGCACGTGTGGAACACGTTTATATATGTACACCATTACGAAGTTTACTGAAAGATCAAATACATTGTTAGAATGTGGGAAGATTCGTTCATTTAGTTAACCAGTTAGCAAGCGTCGTAGTATAGCCCCCATGTGTGATAGAAAGTGGTACTGACATCAGCTGATTATTAGTAGTGAAGATAACTGATCGGCTAGTTGGTGGCAAGCAACTTGATAGTGTTGTAGTACATTTAGTCATTTAGCAGACGCTCTTATCCAGAGCGACTTAGTGTAGTATTTTATTTGTTCAGAAAACCCTTCCGTCCTGATTCTTGTGTGCAACAGTTACGTGGGTGTTAATTCTACCAGGTGTCTTACAGGAAGAGAGAGCTACGTTACCAGTTGTCCTTTGATACCCGGCTGTCCGGTGCTGCCCTGGGGTCCTGGAGGACCTGCCGGGCCAAGATGGCCGCCCAATCCCTGGGGGCCAACGTTCCCCTGCAGACAACATTCAGCGTCCAGGTCATGGTTTGTATTCACCAGTGTTGTAAAGACAACATTGAGGCTGTTTCCATCCTAGCATCTTTTGGTAGTAAAATACTTCATTACAGGTGGATTAATCTTTCACGTACCACTGGCCCTTTGCTGCCTGTACCTCCATCTGTCCCTGTGGGTCCCTGCAATGTAAATGGCACAATATTAGACACAAGTCATTACATTGAAGACGTTTGTGAATGCATACCTGCATGCTCTGTGTGTGAGTATGGCATCAACACACCGATAAATGAAGAGTATCAGACACGATGCACTATGTAGATCGAGTAGAGTAGAGATAGAGTATGTAGGTACACACTGTGTGTGTGTGTGTGTGGACAAGTGAGTTTGGTGTTAAGTGAATACTGTGCGTGTGTGTTAGTTTGGTATCAAGACATTAACACTCACTCTGATCCCAACTGGTCCAGATTTGCCCAGGTGCCCTGTCTCCCCTCTCTGTCCCTGGGGCCCCTCCGGACCCCTGACCCCAGTGGGGCCTGCCTGACCCTGGGGACGGGACAGAACACACTCAGTCTCAGTATCTAAATCCTCTGGTCCCTGTTCTGACTAGGATGTTTGCATGGTGCCACTCCACTTCATAGCTGGAGGGCTGTATAACAGGGACAGTAATCAGGTCATGTCTGGAGGGCTGTATAACAGGGACAGTAATCAGGTCATGTCTGGAGGGCTGTATAACAGGGACAGTAATCAGGTGATGTCTGGAGGGCTGTATAACAGGGACAGTAATCAGGTCATGTCTGAAGGCACTGGCTCGACTTGCCTTCATTCCTGGACTTCCTGGATAACCTGGAGGCCCGTTGATGCCCAGAGGACCCTGCATGTGTTGGACAAGAGCAATGAGGTCCGCCGTCAGTGATTGGATGTTGTAAACATGACTAACGGCATCATTTCCTGGATTTAGTATTCTGCATGGAGTGCATAGGATCCTAGCTGTCGTGAAAGCAGCGGTGGTTGTCTCACCATTGGACCTGGTTTGCCAATGTTACCAGATGAACCTCGCATGCCCTGTAACACAGACAGGTCAGTACTCAG
The DNA here is from genome assembly GCF_021917145.1 of Hypomesus transpacificus. Classification (NCBI taxonomy): domain Eukaryota; kingdom Metazoa; phylum Chordata; class Actinopteri; order Osmeriformes; family Osmeridae; genus Hypomesus; species Hypomesus transpacificus. Next base: position 1,748,005 of record NC_061082.1, on the reverse strand, counting down.
GTTTAGGTTTTTTGTTGTTGAAAAAGAGCGTTGCACATTATAATTCAGTCATGATTATGATTATTATTCAACCTCTAAATAATTGGATATGAAACAGTACCATCATCATCGAACATTACAAAGCCCCCCAAAACGTAATACTATTTGCTTATTTACTGCTGAAGTGAGGTGTTAGTACAGTATTTTCCAGCCTAAAGCAGCTGGATGGTTCCTGGTGCTTACCGGGGCTCCACTGGGCCCAGAGCGGCCCCTCTCCCCAGACATCCCGGTGGGGCCCTGTGGTGGAGAACACATCAGCACTACCACAACACCAGCACACCAACACATGCACAGGAACAAGTCAAGTGTCGAGGATTTTTTTTAGGGGAATTGAAAGTTGATGTCCAGAATTGATAAAAAGAAGGTAATGGAAGTCTAAATCCTTTATATTCATATTTGTTAACAAACAGTGGAAAAGTGGAAATCCAGATCTTCTGACAGCTTTCTGATAAGATACTGTCGCTTATATTGTTGTAAAACTACAATTAAGGCCTTTAATGCAGTCAGTCATGCATGTAATTGTAAAGTCAACCATGTAAATCTTCCATTGTATCTGTACATGTTACAAGCGTGACTTGTCTCTCACCATAGGGCCTGGTGCTCCCATAGGACCTGTGGGGCCTGTAGCGCCCTGAGGAGCACACACACACACACACAACCTCAGTCTTTTGTATAAGCTGCTCCAATTTATATACATTCTGTCATAAAAAATTCAGGTATTCTTGTTTACATACTGTACATATATACAAATATGGAGGCTAAGATGTAGTTATTTCTGTTGTTGATTTCTGTGTGTTTTTACCTTTGATCCAACCACTCCAGTTTCACCTTTCAGACCAATGGGGCCTAAATGACCCTGAAGAAGAAGACACAGTCCTCAGGCAATGATCCATACTATCATAAGAGGCTGCATGAAATGTTACGTTCATCTGAAAAATTGCCAATTCTGATGACATTTGTGTAGTCTGAAGAACACTTCATTCAGTTGCCACATGTTAGGGTTCAGGACAGACAGATGTAGACATGACCTTCAGACACACTGTTGCCTGGTGTTGTCCAGCTGTCTGGAGGGTTACCTACCCTGTGACCTTTCAACCCAGGAGGCCCAGGAGTGCCTGGGAACCCTCGAGCGCCCTGAAATCCACCACAAAGAGTTGATCAGATTACAGAAGCTGTACACAGAATCTGTGCAATCATACCATTTTACACGGTAAAACACAATTGTGTCCTGTAAACGAGAAGCAGTTGATCGGTTCATAATACCATGCCTCGGATGTGATCATGTTACATCATTCAACAGAATCTGTTCACAGATGTTCACGTGTTTCTCCTTACCGCTGACCCTGGAAATCCCATCTCTCCTGCATTTCCTGGTTTTCCTGATTCTCCCTAGATAGAAGCACAGGGAGCACGATGAGACATGGACCCATGAACACATCCTCCAAGGCCTACCAGCTCCAACTATCCTCCAGGTAGGATCGTCAAGACGGTCGCTTCTTGCCTCCCTGAGAGCTGCACTCATACATCGCACACGTTCGTCAGATTGTTTAGTTTATGTTGAAAACACACGCGACTCACATCTTCTCCTGGTTTCCCTGGAGGGCCCTCAATTCCTCGCGGCCCAGCCGAACCCTGCAGCACACGACATGATGACGAGTCAAATCAGAACACGCACACCACAGTCACCTGAACAGCTTTCAGCATGTCACCGTCCCACACATGTGACTAGTACGGCTGGGTGTGTTTGGAAGTGGCAGGTGAATGTTGTACCATTTGTCCAGGATCCCCAACTTCTCCATGGGGGCCTTGTGGTCCAGGGTGTCCCTGTGTGAGAGGGAGGGAGGAGCGAGGGGGAGGAAACATTCATGAGAGATGGATGCTTGCTCCAATAGATGATGACATAATCACAAGCCGACTGGAAGTCAGTGGTGATGGGTTTGTACTTACAGCCGGCCCGTTAGGCCCTACAGGGCCTCTGGTACCTGCTTCTCCCTGAAACACAGTTCATGATCAACAGCAAAGTTCACCAGAGGGCTCAATAAACCTCTGTCAAAAATTTCAAAATTTCCATTTTTACCCAAAAATATTTCAATGAAAGTGAGTTAACTACAAGCCTTGATTGAGCTCTAAACAGGTAAACAAACTGCTGTGTCACCCTACCGTACTGCAGGATAGATATCTGCTGCCTAACTTACCCTGGTTCCTGGCACCATGGCCATTTGGCCAGCTGATTTTTCATCAAAGCCTCCTGCCATCTGGGCACCCAGACCCTGGAGGAAACAGAAAGGCCTCACATCAAAACAAACTGTCACGTGCCCCATGAGGGGACGAGACCCGATCAATTAAAATGAATGAGGTAAAAGCAACACGAGAACATTTTGAATTCTATATTGAAGATGACAGATCCCGGTGGACTTGTCTCAGCCCACTTGTGAGATTAAGATCCACCAAAGGAACTACATGAAGGAGAGCTTGGTGGTGGGTGTGCTCACCCCTGGGTGTGTCTGGTGTCCTGGAGGGCCTGGCTCCCCTGAGTTCCCCGGCACCCCGGGCTCTCCATCGTACCCCGGGGGCCCTCGCAGACCCTGGGGAGACACAAGGAGGCAGCATGTTACCCTGAGCGAGGGAAGAGGCCCCACGTACCCTGCTCATCCTCATCCTGATCCTGGATGCTGCGGTATGTAGGCTAGCGCCATCACTCACGACAACAGCTGAACCATCATTACAAATATATACACAACATAGCTTTGTTTCTCCTACTATGAGAAATGATTCAATCAGAGTGGATTTGCCCATTTGAATGATTAGCTGAACAGTAAACGCTCATTGAATGAATGTTGTGAGTAATGTGTGTATGAGATGAACCAGGTACGTATGGCAACATGCATCATGCAGGAAAGTGCTACTTTTGTCCCTGGAAATAAGCCCCCTAATGGATCCACATCTTAGTCACACTTGCATGTTTATTTATGAACTTGCCTGCTGAATTCAAGATACAAGCATGCAAAATTATTCAATTTCAGGGTTCGCTGTATGCTGTGCAGATCTGTCCCCCTTGAATTTAAAACATAATCTGTTGTTTAACATTATGATAAACGTCAAAATGGATAATATTCAGCACATAATACAATTTAAACATGATCTATAATACATACATCAAATAAGTATTATTTAATACTACTTATACTGGAGGGATTAGGGACAGATGTCTCATGAACTCACAGGTCTGCCTTTGTGTCCTCGATCTCCTCTGTATCCTGAAGAGCCAGGAGGACCCTGGGAGACACAACAACAACACCAGGTCACAAGGCGCACTTTAGCATGTGTTATAAACCAGTCAGGGATGTTCCTACAGGTGCTGTGGAGAGTATTCAGTGTTGCATCCATGAGGTGAACCAACAGGTAACTGTGCCATCTAGTGTCCACATGCATTATACACTACTGTACAGCTCAGATATCACACAGCAATGCACACAAAACATGCATGTGTAGTTGTCTTTGTACAGTTAAAGCGTGAAATATTCTACTCCACAATCTTACCATTGGTCCAGGACGACCTCTTATTCCAGTCACCTGTAAACACATTTAAATTGTGGATTAGTCCTTGCTAAATAGATGACAGTTTGAAAGTAAATAGTAAATAGTTCAGAATCAAGTTTTTAATGTTTATATTACTATTCAGCAGCACCCAGGAGATACGTACTATTGGAACATCTCCAGGCTCTCCCTTCTGACCCTGAAAAGGTCAGTTGAAAGAAGTTGAAGGAAATTAGTCCCTAAAACCCAAACTCTTTCCTCTAACACAGAACTGCTGAATAAGCAGGGTTACGGCACACTTACCTTGTAAACTCTGCCATCTGAAAGCAAAACAACAAACCAAAGATGAGTGAATAAGTAAATGGTTCACTTTGCATCTCCTGTAGTACTCCCTGACAGAAGCTGGGATATTTAGTTGATACCAAATCCTTAACACACATTCCTCAAGTTGAGGTAATGCTGGTAGACCAGGGGCATAGGTTTCGTTGTACTTTTTGAAAACAGCAAATCTGCCCCCCTCCCTCCCCCACATACCCTTCATAGACAAAATGTATTATTACAACTGAATCCTCAGTTTGTAAAAGCTACCCCCCCCCTGCATTAGACTGGTCTTGTCCAGGGGAAGAGACTCACCAGGCCGGCCGTTCCCGCTGATGTCAGGTGAGCCTCCGCTCTGGCAGACAGGGCAGCACTCTCCCTCGGGGATGATCACCTGCTCACAGTTGGACAGCTCGTCACACTGCACCTCGTCACACAGCACTTTGCCATTGTCACACACGCAGATCCTGCATGGCTCTGGCTTCCAGATGTCCCTGTTGGTGTACACCTGGCCGTTCTCCGTGCAGCTCAGGTCATCTCCTGACGAGGAGGAGGAGGAGGGACATGTCAGACACGCCACACTCTGGACCTCTGAGACTGGGGAAGCACTTGCTTAAGTCTGTTCTATGCTCTCCTACTGGTAGAGGAAACATAGATGGGTACGTTGTGATTTTGAAGTTGAGACACACAGCAAGACACATGAAACACAGTCGAGGACATTCTCTAAGTTTTAACATGAGCGTGAATCAAAAACAGGGAAACGTGACGGCACATTTTACTGGATAATGTGAACCACATGCCCATGATTTTCTGGAGAAAATCTGGTTAACAACAGAGGAAAAGGGATTGTGGAAAAGGTGAAACTTGGTTGCCGTAAAGTCTCCCGCTGATAGACATGAGCTCATTTCCTGCAGACATGAGCTCATTTCCTGCAGACATGACACCTTCAAACCCTTATTCAACTGAAGAAACAGAAGGAAAGAAGAAAACATCCACCGACGAACAAAACCTTTTTCATAGAAGATAGAACCAAAAAAATATGAGTATAAATTCAGATTTTATAGAGGTCTCTGATGCCTGCCTCATTTGTTTAGTTTCTCGAACAAAAAAATCTATCAAATTAATGCACTATAAGGCACCTTTTAACAAAACCACAAAAAATCTACCCAGTTCATTAAAAAGAAAGAGTGATTTAAAAGTACCGGGAGATTTTTTACAGATTTGTTTTTATAAAGGGGGGTGTAGTTCCCTGATCTCCAGGGCGAGGTTATTCAGAGGGCTTCACCTGTTCTTCTTGTAAACACCAGGTGGCACTCATGAGCTTCACAGGTAGGCATTAACCCTGTGCTGGGACAGGTACCCTTTCAGTCCTCATCCTAGAGAATTGTATTCATTTCAGTATTCACAAATTGAAAACAAAAGACAAGCTTCTCAGTACCGTCCAATCAGTGTAGAGATGATAGGATGTGCTAGCAGTCCTCTCTTTCTGGGACATGGATCAAACAGATCAAACAAATCGGAATCTATCCAGATAAGCATGAGGCCAGGGGCAGGATGTTCCTGAGATCATAAATCATGTATTAGCAAGTCTTAACAGGAGGAACTGGCCACGCACATGAGGGTTAGCACAAGCACCAGGCTGGGCAACAGGATGATTGAGGTTGGCTATTCAGAGGATAGTGGATAATAACATGTGTTCCTAGTGCAGTTATCTCCCCATAGTGTGGTTGACTGTCTGTGGTCCTGAGTCATGACACACACACACACACACGCACCTGTATTGTACGGTACACACACACACACACCTGTATTGTACGGTACACACACACACTTAACTCTCCTTAATGATCACACATGCATGGATTGTACGTGCGCTCTCACACACTGAAGACAGGAGGCCTGTTTCCTCTCTGTTTGTCGGCTGTGAGGAGACCAATGAGAGATGACCTCATGATGACCTCATGATGACCTCATGACCCGCAGCAGGCTTCCCTACAGCCTTCAGCATTCTTTCTCTGGACCTCCATGGCCGCAGCAGCTGGGTTGGCTGTGCACGTGTGTGTGTGTGTGTGTTGTGCGTGTCTCAGGGGGAGACAGAGAGAGGGAGAGAGAGTGTGTGTGTTGTGCGTGTCTCAGGGGGAGACAGAGAGAGGGAGAGAGAGTGTGTGTTTTACAATCCAGAGGAGATAAACCCTGAACTAAGAAAGCTTTGTCATTGTTCTATTGAGCGTAAAAATATTTGATAACCCAAAACACCAGTCCCAGGTCACTGAAAGGATAGTTACTCAGTCTCTCTGCAGGCTGGCATTCATATCTTAAACACGGCAATGTTTAAATTTTTCGGACGTTTTCATCCAAGACAGGAAAGGCTCGGACAGTGTTTACTATGCTACAGAGAGAATGTACATTTGGTACCATTTAATCTTTACAACATTGTTTACAGGCAGAGCAAACATACATCCACACATGTCTTTCATAGGACAAACACGTTTTTGCAGTACCCATGAACCACGTAACTACTAATATGGACTGAATCAGGCCCAGATAGGATGTGACTCCAGTCCTCATCGTTTCTCTAATCGTGAGGATCTGTCCTCTGACTACAGTGTCCACAATCTGTCAGACTGACACACGATCCAAGGGAAGCTACAGTTAAGTTGCTAGCTGCAGAAGTGGTAAGAACCCTTTTTCCTCTTGAGGTTTTGAGGGTAAAAGAGAGAGGTGTGGTTGGTTGGCTGGGGCGGTCTGGTGAGAGCACTCAGGGGAGGGGTGAGGAAGAGGCTCCTCCCCCTCTCAGCTTGATACATCACAGGCTCCTCCCCCTCTCAGCTTGATGCATCACAGGCTCCTCCCCCTCTCAGCTTGATACATCACAGGCTCCTCCCCCTCTCAGCTTGATGCATCACAGGCTCCTCCCCCTCTCAGCTTGATACATCACAGGCTCCTCCCCCTCAGCTTGATGCATCACAGGCTCCTCCCCCTCTCAGATTGATACATCACAGGCTCCTCCTCCTCTCAGCTTAATGCATCACAGGCTCTGTACTGGCAGACGCTCTGTGCCCACTTGTACTGCTTAGTCTAACAATGAAAAAGCAGGCAGCCTTTGAGGAGTCCAGCTGATGTTCATTTTCCACTCATCCTCCCAGTCTGCCAGTCTGAGGGCAGACGGTTTCCCTTTCCTGCTCTAGAACATGGTTTCTGATGACTCAACAAGAGAGAATGTCTGGGAGACTTTGTCTTCGCACCACAGGCTTGGAGGATGAGAGATAGCAGGGATCAGCAGCGCCGCAATGGAACCATGCCTCACGTGTGGGCCTCAGTCCTTGTGAACATACTGGAGGAAAATACTGAATTATCTCAAATATAATGTATCTGGCAGATGTAGACAAGGGGGGGCGAGGGCTTAAAAAACAAAAACTTTATAGATTTTCCCTGGCTAATGTGGAAATACTCAGAACGCGCTGTGTTGGGGAGCAAGGCAATGCAGCCAGAAGTCTAGAGGTTAGAAATGACCTCATGGAAACCATGAGTCACTTAAACAGAACTCTCGTTCTGCTAAGCTCTCCTCCCCTCTCGCCCTCCATCCTCCCTCCCTCCCCCCTCCCCCCCCCTCCTTTCTCTCTCCCCCCCCTCCTCTCTCGCTCTCCCTCTCTTCTCTCTCTCTCTCTCTCTCTCTCTCTCCCCCTCTTCTCGTCTCTCTCTCTCTCTCTCTCCTCTCTCTCTCTCTCTGTCTCCCGCCCCCCTCTCTCTCTCTCTCTGTCTCTCTCTCTCTCTCTCCACCTCTCTCTCTCTCTCTCTCTCTCTCTCTGTCTCCCCCCCTCTCTCTCTCTCTCTCCCTCTCTCTCCTCTCTCTCTCTCTCTCTCTCCTCTCTCTCTCTCTCTCTCTCTCTCTCTCTCTCTCTCTCTCTCTCTCTCTGTCTCTCTCTGTCTCTCTCTCTCCTCTCTCTCTCTCTCTCTCTCTCTCTCTCTCTCTCTCTGTCTCTGTCTCTGTCTCTCTCCCTCTCCCATGGAGCTGCCCTCTCACTTTCCTTTCTTCTTCCTAAGCTACAACAGTCCCTGCCAAATCAAATCCACAACTGAAAGCCATGAACTGATTTGGAGAGAACTTTCTGTTCTAAAGTAAGAATGGGACGTCCTCAAGACCACTGTCATGGGTCCAGCGCTAGAACTTTCTGTTTATGCCCTCGTTTCCTTAAAGAGCCGTTCCAGCACTGACACCAGAGGGTCCTAAAGGCCTGGGTGGGTCCCACAAGGGACCAAGTCTGTTTGGTAGAAGGTGTTTGGTAGAAGGTGTTTGGTAGGAAGATGTGAAGACCATGCAGAAGACTTCCAGTTGCTGGGTGGGAGTTGGGAGCAGCTGTGCGTTTCTGCTTCAAAACCTCTGGTGTCAGACCAGACATACATCTACAGACACCAACTGACACATGATCCTTCTTGTAGTTTAAAGGATGAAGCTTTCTGGGATTCGCTGTTACTCACAAACAACCAACAATGTATTTTTGGTGTCACCCTTGAAAGGAGTCAAACACGTCTTTATTGGTAATTTGACCACGGAGTGTTGAAAACATCAAAGTGTGTTTACACCCTCTGATTATCTCTCTGCCTTCTGTGACCAAACAAGCTTCTCCTCTTAAAGAAAAGCTTATAAACATTTTATTTTACTTTCCAAAAACACCCTTTCATATTCCAGAACTGTGTTAAATTGCATTAGGGATCGCAGTAAAACTGAGGTGGAACAACTAACTTTCCCCCCCGGGGGGCGTTCCCACCCTGCTCGTTGGGACACGCTCCTCACCTCTGCCTCAACAAACAGCTCTGCATCTCCAGGGTGTGGAAGGAAGCTGGCCAGCAGAGTTCACATGAATAAGGAGCTTCCAGATGACACGTCTAGGCTTCTGCTTCAAGAGCTTGTCTACCATGGGGCTTCCTTAAAAACAAATGACCCGCCTGGGTTCCTCCCACCCAGTTTAGCCTGGATGAAGGACTGTGGTCAACTGAAATTACCCAGAATCCTGCTCTTCTCTGCTGACTGACCCCTGGTTTGCCTTCATTCTGCCAGACTGGCCTCTGGTCACCAGCTGTGGAGACCAGTGATCCCCAGGGTCACTTTCATTCTGGTTCTACTACTAAAAAACATTTACTTTATTCCGTTTATTTATTTATACATTTAGAAGTGTACAGGTAACTGCAAGTCAAGAAACCAACTTGTGCTAGACAAACTAAACTGAGATTGATGATGAAATAGGAGAGTTATAGTAATCAAGCAGGGCTTGCAGTGTATTACCGAGGAAGATATTTTCCAGCTCTTGTCATACTTGAGGATTAAAAATGCATCTCACAGAATGCTGCCACGTGAAATGTCCCAGTCTGGCAAGTGTGTGTGTCTGGATTGTGAATATGATCTACTCAATATTTTAAATCCTTACTTCAGCATGATAGACTAAAGCAGCCTGTTTAGTGAAGCAACACAGTCAACACATGTGTCTTAACTCACCCTGTGTAAAACATGCTGATCCAGTTAGGCTTGAGTCATTAAAAACTGGTCTTTATGAAAAACACTTCAAAGTTGGGCCTGCAGTTTCCCCGACTCTCTAACTTTAAGAGACCAAGAGCAGGACATGGAGCATCACAGGGTCTCCTGTCACAAACACTAATGTGCAGTCATGTTTCAGACACTTTTCCTTTTTGCAAAAAAAAAAAAAAAAGTAGAGATGACAGTAACAACCTTCTTCTCATTCGGTAGTGCCGTGCCCTCTGAGGACGTGGTTTCTCTTGCGGAGGCACCTGGGTTACCCAACAGCTTCACATGGTTTGGGTTTTCTACGCTTTTTCACTTTTAGATAAATTACAGTCTTTAGACCACAAAGCCATAGCCATGTTTAACCTATAATATATCATTTTCTCAGCCATAATACACTTGGTACATAAACACTAGCATATTGAAGACAAGATCAAAGCGGATCCGCTCATCCCTTAAACCTGTGCTCATAGTTTGTGTTTTATGACTATGATCAATTCTCATTTAATCACAAAGTGATCTTAATGACATCTTACACTCTGGTGCTTGTCATGACTGAAACTATCCTCACCATGAGAGTGTACAGGCTGTCACCTGTGGTCACAGGTTAGCTCACTCAGAGACATGGTGCGATACATTCCTGATCCTTGATCTACTGTATTAGGAGGGGGAACATTCAGCCAGTTTGGATCAGAACTTAAAAGTTCTTAGTATTTCAGGTTTAATGAAAACAATGTACAGGAGGGGACAGTTTAATGATCAAAGGGTGATTTTAAGAAGTACACAGTGAGGTGTAGATTGCCGCATTCTCAAAACATAAAGGTGTAGGTGGCCAAAGCTTGTATTACTGCTATTTCTGGATTCATCCAGTACAATCCTGCCGTTGCAATGGCACAGTACAGGCCCGGTAATATTTCTTACATCCACATTGCCAGTGTCAGTAAGAACAGAAAGTATTAAACATAAGATTATTTTCTTATCTCTGGCGTGAACATGACCATGAGTACACAGGATAGTGTAAAGAAAAAGAAAAGCTCGCAATATTTGGCTTTCCTTGGTGGATCTGTAAGATTTGCAACCCTAACTTACAGTGTCCTGGCCAGCGTCAAACATGTGGCTTTCATATCCTCTCAGGTTGTGTCCACAGCGCTCGGATCAAACCAAGCTAAACATGGAGACACGCTCCGCGCCTGGGAGCACCCTGTAAAGCTGCATGACTCGTTCCTCTGAACACCCCCGGGCCTCACCGTTCAGACCCCCGCATGCTCCTCTCAGAAGACGTCTTCTGTGGATCCTCAGGTGATGAAATGGAAGGTAAAAGTGGATACCGTGCAGGAATGAACGTTCTTGTATTTTGTGTCTGCGGCACAACCTTTTGATACCGAGACAAAAACACATCTTCATCCTATTAAAACACCTCGTCATCTGGTCATGATGTGTGATATAAAGCCAGATGTACTACCATCAAAACACAGACAAATCAAAAGACAGCAGGACTCCTTCAAATCGCTATATTCGAAACACTCTGAGCCATACCGTCTACACTTTCTCCAACACCAACACCTTTCACAGCCTAAACAGTCAATACTTGTCTTTCTTTCGTAACTTGAATTTGTCTTAGTAACTATTTACAGCGCAATTTCTTTTTATGTGAAGCGAGACCAAGTATCCTGCCATGTCTGAATTGCAGGAAACGTTCACATTGAAGTTAAACATTCCAGTTGAGCAGAACTGCCCTTTTAACATATACAACAGGTCACGGCGCCCTGCTGTTTCAGCTAAGTGTATATCCAGATGTGTGAAGATAAACTGTGTTCCTGCCGGCCGAGGACCCTGTACCAAACTCTCACCCACAACATACGTCGATGATGTCACTGAACCACGCAGGGAAGAAATGCAATGGAGTGTATTGATTTAACCCAAAACTTGGGTTTACTATGATTCATATGGAAAATGTTATAATATTTACGTTTAGTCAGTTAGCAGACGCTCTTATCCAGAGCGACTTACAGTAAGTACAGGGACATTCCCCCGAGGAAAGTAGGGTTAAGGGCCTTGCCCAAGGACACAACGTATTTTCGAACGGCCAGGAATCGAACCGGCAACCTTCTGATTAATAGCCCGATTCCCTAACCACTCAGCCATCTGACTCCCTTATAGCCGATGTCTAGTATTGAATGTTCTAATGATAATAGAGGTGAAGCAAGATCCACATGGAACAAGAAAAACAAGCTGAGGCCAAGTCTGAACAAAGTTACTTAAAGGAGGAAAGATATTTCTCATTATACCATGTAAGAAGAAACTCATTCCTCACTTCCATTCTACCAAAGCCAAAGGGGTACTCTGGTTTTACAAATCTTTGTGACTCCAATATAAATACATAATCATTCTTTAAGGGGGGAAACTAGGAGTTTTTTTTAATGAGGTATCCTATTGATGTTATCCAGAACATTCCCAGGCTAGTCGAATATACTGCCACCACATTCTACTTGAACCCCTGACCCAGGCTAAACCAGTATGAACCAGTTTGACCATTTGACCTTCACCTCTTTCTCATTCCTTTAGAGTAATGTTACATGCTCCATCCAACACACTTGATTCTAATGAATCTTTGTTATCAGGCTTCTGCTGAGCTTCACACATAGACACACACACAAACACACACACATTAACATGCACTGTGAAAGAGAGAGAGTGGCAGACTTTCTCTCTCCCTCTCCCTTTTATTGCGACGTTATTTAATGGAGTTGCTTCTATTAATGTGTTGTGAAACACTTTAATCATGTATTGCAGTTGCATGGTTCATAATGTTTGAGGCAACATTCTGTCTCTCTCTCTCTCTCTCTCTCTCTCTCTCTCTCTCTCTCTCTCTCTCTCTCTCTCTCTCTCTCTCTCTCTCTCTGTCTCTCTCTGTCTCTCTCTGTCTCTCTCTGTCTCTCTCTGTCTTTCTCGCTTATACCTTGATGAGGTGCTACAGCTGTCTGTCTGTGCTGCCTGCAGTGCAGCCTGGAGTGGCAGCAGAACAGCCAGGGCACGGGGCCTAGATATTGTCACATTGTGTAGAGTCCTGTGCCTGCTGCTTTGACCATGTTCATCTCTTACTCTTGAACACAGAACAAAAGGTAAAAAGTCAGAAAAATATCTAGTTTGGTATTTGAGGCCCAATTATACTACATGTGTAGAGTATGAGTTTAAAGAACCATAAATATAGATCTTTAGATTGACATGCATCGATCTTGTTGGGGTCCAGGCTATGGTTGTTGTGCTATACAATATGCATTCATAGTGAATTCAGGGCTTTGATAACATTACACTTTGTGAGAAGTAAAACTAATATCAACAAACATTCAGCTAACCTTCTGCTAACCCCAAACCCAACCCAGTGTGAGATGGGGCACTGTTGGGCTGTGTGTCAAACACACACACATTACAAGGCCCCTCCCCCTCAAGGTGACATCTTTCTAGAAGCATCAGGGACTGACAATGATTTATCACTTTCTTTTTATTACAGAATGGGCCCCTTGGAAGTTTAGTGCGTCCTATATCTCTGTCAAACCAAGACAGACAGAAAGGGTGATCAAAAGGCCATGTCCAACATGCATGACTTGAATAATGAATAAAAATGCTTCTTAAAATGCAGAGGATTAATGCTCAAATTGCAGCGTTTCATGTGTTAACAAGTAACCTCATCGAGAGCAAGGATGTAAAAAAGAGAATCAGACAACGGCGCTGGTTTCTGTGCAGAATGGACGATACTGAATACTTTCTGAATCGACTTGGGGAAGGACTAAATGCCAAATGAAGGGACTCATTCTTGGCAGCTTTGCTGCAGTTTGTTTACCCCGGCCACGCCCAGCAGCATATTTTCTGTCCATGTCATCAGCAGCTGTAAGAGCTTCAACACGGAGGTCTACTGGGAGCCTTCTGAAACGGGCAGGGATTCTTATTCCGATCAGGATTTAATCATGGAAATGTTTTAACCATATGATGACATGTTACTTTTGCACACATTTAACAGAAAGATGTGGCCTGTCCAATTTCCACTGGTATCTTTAAACATAGATAGACCCCTTCTACAACACGAGTGCACCTTTTAACAAGGAGCTGAAGTGTAAATCCAAACTAAATGTTTCCTGTGTCTCCTGAAGGATTCACTAAAACCCAGTGAGGTTCACAGCCCAAACCCAGAGCCCAAACCCAGAGCCCAAACCCAGAGCCCAAACCCAGAGCCCAAACCCAGAGCCCTAACCCAGAGCCCAAACCCAGAGCCCAAACGCAGAGCACTAACCCAGGCTTGTCCAGAGGACATTCCATCATGACAGTGTTTCCTGTTCCGAGCAGGGTCTGAGAGAGGCTGCTCTTCATGACATATGCTGCATAGAGACACCCTCCTCTACATCTCCCTCCTCCCACCCCTTCTCAACTCTCCTCCTTTGCTCTTACTTCTTCTTCCTGTTCTTCCATCTCTTCCCCGTCTCCTCCCAACCTCCCTAACCTCATTTCTGCATGACCGAATCTAGAGGGGAAAACACTTAATCACTTTCTGCATGCCCAGGAAACACATTCATCCTACTGCATACATACATGTATCTACATATTTACTGCTCACTACCCTCGTTTAGTCTGAGTAAATACAGATCTAAATGAGACTAAATCAACTATGTACAGCCGAGTGACTAATATCCAAACGTGAGAGGTTTGGCACAGCACATCATGCATGGTACATTAAGAAATGCACCAGTGAAAAAAGCAAACAGTTTGTTTCTTTTCAAAGGTCATTTAGCACACTGTAGCATTGTTTCACCAAGACAACACATGTGGGCCTACTTTATGCTTTTAACATATGTTTAAACCACAAACGGCAACATTTTATTTCAGGCAGTTGTCAGAGGCAACCTGAATCTAAACAATTCATTATGCTTGCCAGATGACATAAGATTAATCTTTTTGCCACACTATTTTTCATTAAAAATTTTCCTTCAAATAGAGAGGATAGCTTTGACTCAACCTCAGTGATAACCCTGAACTGAATCTATGAAAGAGTGGGACCACAACATCAACTAGGCATGGCCCTACAGACATGGCCCTACAGACACGGCCCCTACAGACACGGCCCTACAGACATGCCCCTACAGACATGGCCCTACAGACATGGCCCCTACAGACACGCCCCTACAGACACGGCCCCTACAGACACGGCCCTACAGACACGGCCCCTACAGACATGGCCCTACAGACACGGCCCTACAGACACGGCCCTACAGACACGGCCCTACAGACACGGCCCTACAGATACGGCCCCTACAGACATGGCCCTACAGACACGGCCCTACAGACATAACAGACTTTGAGCATAAAATGTTGTAGCTCATCGAGAGATCCTCCCCCACCAGTCTACAATCTCCATCCCTTCACAGGATACTGCAGCAATGGCTCCATTTGGTCAAATTATCCAATTCAGTTGGTTGCCATGACTCACTGCAAGAATTAGCAGATATTTCCACATGCCCCTTGGTCATGTGTGATGTGGATGGTGTTTGGGCGGGAAGGCGACCATGAAAACAGGCCAACTTTGTGCTGAAAGAATGCCTTCCTCTGTTTGAATCTTTATTTTGACTCTGGCCTTCTTTTTTCAGGCAACCACATTTGTCATTATAATATGCTGAACATTTTTAGGGATGTAGTAGGAATCTCTTCCAGTCAATTGAATGTTGTAAGCACATGCATTTCCTAATGCGTCTTCATAGCTTACATCTCCATACTGTAGCTGTTTCCATTCATTCAGTCATTTTGTTAAATTGTATACAATTATAGTATTCACACTAGTCAAAAGACGACTATCTAAAGTACTATAGGAAATATAGATATAAACTTTAATTATTTATTATTTTGTATTGTTGAAAGCTAATCAACCTCAGCATTACCATCTAATGATCTTGAACATCCCCAATGTTCCTCAACTCTGTTCCAATGATCCTTAACTCTGTCGCAATGAATCTGCACTTCAAATCAATCACCACCTGAGTCCTGATTTTTTTTTTTTCAACCTTTGGAAACTTTTTTTTAAAGTTTAACTTATTGGAAGAAAAACAATTCAACCTTTTAAACCTTTAAAAAAAAAAATATTTCCCAACCTTTTGAAACGTTGTTTTTGTTGTTTAAGTAAGTTCTGATACCAGAAAAATCTAGCCAGTATTTGTACTTTGTGACTTCCCATCTCTGCTGCTGGTCAGTATTGGACTTCAGTGAGTCTCAACAATATTCATCTGAGAATGTGAAAGGTGTGTCTGTGCTATGGAAGAACAATATAATTAATGTTTAGCTTTTCGGTTCACCAGGGGTGCTGTGTTCCGTCATGTGGGCTGCAGAGACGGCTTAAAAAGACCCCAGACACCAAAGAGCAGGAAACCAAGTCTTGACAGTACTCCAGGGAATTCCTGAATGCTCTGAATATATTCTAATCTACTTAAGAGGAACATCCGATAAGGCCAACACATGGCAGAAGAGGAGTATGGTAAGCCTTGCTGTTCTCACACAGACACGAAGCAGTACAGTAACACATTCCCACATCATCATCATCCTGTGGTTGGACCAGTGAAACATGCTTGATCTGCACCTTCCAGAGGGGATTTAGAGTTTCAACTAAAATGCTGGGGTTCCTTTTAATTCATTTTCAGAATCAGAATCAGGTTTATTTGTCAAGTAAGTGTACACAAACAATTTGCTTTGGTGGACAGGTGCATACAATAGACATAAAAGTGGCGGCAGTCTTTAAATATAACATGTACAATTATAATAATTCCTAATAATTCTAAACAACACTGTACACTATAAAATAGGAGAGTGCAGTTTTGTTTGGCCCTGTCACACTAGAGAAGACCCACCTCTACAAAAACACCTTTAGCCATGTAGGTCATCACAGGAACGCCAACGTGCAGTCAATCAGCTGTCCAATAAACTGCCAAGAACCTAAACATAACTGAGGCCACATTGTGGCATGTTGTCACCCACTAAAGTCTGAACAGAAAGCAACCATAACCTTAACTACTGAGCCAAGCATAGAATTTGGGTTTGTCCTGGCCACAAGATGTCAAGACAGCCTTCCTTTGGCTCACAGGCGGCACAAAGACCAGACAAGCACTTACCAAGTAGATGTAAATGATCAGTGTTCACACTTGAATTCATACAATAAGCCTTTGAAAAGCTACATGTTTTTGTAGCTAAAATGTAAAATGACCTTTTAATTGTATACCAAGCTCCAGGAAAAGTCTTTAAGATACAGTATACTGGCTTGAAGGAATTATTCTACAGTAGTTCAACTTCAATCTTACAGCATATGCTAATGAGCATTGGTATGGTTGCCCTGACTCATCCTTTTGCCTGAAGCCATGAGTCTAAGAGAGCTACCTTAACAGGACATAACTTCTCCTGAAACTGACATCCAGTATTTAAAGCAGTTACTTCAGTCTATAAAATGGTCACCAAGGGACAGGCGGAAAACCGTGTCAGTGATAGAGCTCAGTATATTAAAACCTGCCAACCGACTGTGAATTAACTCTAGAGGGCAAAAGTACTTCAGATCTCAATTGCAAAAAACAAAACACAAATGCAACCAGCTGTGTAAATATTCAAAGAAACAGTAAAGGCAACTTGGGAAGAAAAGAGTGTTGGCCAGGGGCCGGCCGTACGCGTCCATGAACGAGGCATGTGTTTCTGGATGCATCCTGTCATCCGAGGCTGTGGCCCTGGACAGGCTGACTGGATCACAGAGCACATTCAGGGAAGTGCCACTCAAGACAGGGAAACACACAGACGCTTTAATTGTACGCTTTCAAAATAGACGGTTAGTTTACCTTCTGACAGAAGAGGCACAGGGGACATTGGATTTCCCACAGACCACAACACTGTTACCTAGAAAACCCACAAGATTCACACATTACCAGCAGAGCTGTACATGCTGAGTCTCACTTCAGCAATACAACATCCTCCCCTTACTCTTTTGAGGCCAAACCTTGTTTTAATATTTTCCAAATCCAGCCAAAGCAACTATTTCAACATCTGGAAGTCATCCCCCTACCCCTTCCCCCATTTGCTGACTGCCATCATTTGGTTTATAAGTAGTTCCCATGGAGCAGACTTCATGACTGTGAGCCATGTTTAACAATCCATCAGCTCCATCATCTGTGCGCTTCAGTCACGGAGCCACAGCACTTTACCACTTTAGGACAACTGATAACATAACTGACTAGTCCCACTTCTGAAATGTAATGGAGAATTTTCTGGGAGTTGTAACTTCAGATAGATTCACTGAAAACGATCAAATTGTGCTGGTCTTTTTTTCCTAGTTGGGAAGAAAGGAGGCATATAATCAAGTCATAGAGCAACAATGCTGCATGTGGTTTTAATCAGACCCGGTTGGATTCACATGCTTGGTCATTTTAGGTTTGGTAGAAAACAGGCATTTTGTTGCAATGTTAGTGATGTGGCAACAACAACTGGAACCAATTTGCGAGTTGAAATGACCTCATGTAGGTTTGTTGATTTGGAATAGAAGCTCTTTCAGGAGAAGGAGACGTTTGATGTGAGGGAGTAGGAGGTGTCTTAGAAACAGAACCTCTGGATATGAACTATGAGTATGTGTGCGTAAAATACCATCTTACTGTAAAAAGGGCAAAAGACTGAACATTCAGTCCCTTTCTTGTAGCCATCGTGCTAAGTGACGTCTTTGAAGATGTTTTGCCGTTGTGTCTATAGGCAGGGGTGTGTCCTAACACACACAGGCAACTTAAACCAACACACTCTCTCTCACACACATGCAACCGACACCATTTAACACAGATTCTCGCTGCCAATGTCCTATGCACAAACTCTTGGCTACTCTTACAAGAGCCTGTGATCTGGTTCCAGTCTTTCCTTCATATTAAACCCCAAGCCTTCCTCCAAATGTTCCACACATGTCGCCTGTCCCTGTGTCAGTGAGAAGTTCCCTGTTCCTTTTTCTCTAAAGGATGTTTTGTATAAGTGCACGCCACAGTGCACGCCACAGTGCACGCCACAGACCACTCATCTGATTTGTCATCCTGAGACACAGCAAAGGATCAAGCAAAACCCCTCTACCAGAAAACTCTTCACACATGTTCATACACGTGATATTCATCCAGTTCTGCACAATTCCAGTTAACATTTAGATTTCTAATATTTCCTCAAAACATGATTCAACCCATCAAAGATTCACTCTGGACTTTTACCACAGATA
Source organism: Hypomesus transpacificus (assembly GCF_021917145.1). Classification (NCBI taxonomy): domain Eukaryota; kingdom Metazoa; phylum Chordata; class Actinopteri; order Osmeriformes; family Osmeridae; genus Hypomesus; species Hypomesus transpacificus. Next base: position 1,729,337 of record NC_061082.1, on the reverse strand, counting down.
TTTGCCCAAAGCTTGTCCCCTCAGACATGTGGGCAGTATGAGAGAGAATTAACCTCAACAGGCCACAGTTTCTTGCCACAGCAATGTATTTTTTTCCCTTCTAAAGAGATAAATATTACAGTTATGTTCCAACATCTTTGAGACAAAACGTCTGTTTGCAATTACCCAACTTTCATCAACATTCAACCACACTCAATTTGAAGTCACCATTTTCCATATAAAAATCTCAATTAAATGCAGTAACACTGGTAATTGTAGATGTGGGCATATACTGTGCTTACACTGCTGAAAACCAAGCTTGGATATTCTGACCGTAAGTACAATTCTCAGAAAAGGAGTCCTCAGGATATTAAACTAAGGCGCTGTGTCCCTGGGTCCATCTATAGTTTTATTGGTAATTCCATTACCCTTAATGATACATTAAATGGCACAAACACTAATTTAACAGCTAGTTTAACTGAGGTATTCACCGTAAAGATTCAATGTTCTGCCCTGGAGCAAATCTCAGTGTTGAGTGGGAACTTGAGTTCAGATCCCCTGTGCTTCATTTCAGATGGATGGATGTTGAACCCTGGTCTTCACCAAGCAACAGAGGAAGCCAACCAGTGACCCAGCAGGTATGGAAATCTGTTCAAATTTGAGGCCAAGAACCTTCTCTTCTGAGGAAAAGTGGAAGTTACTAAAGTCTGAGCTACAACTCGGTAGTTTAAGAAGGTGACTGGGTGAAAGTGGGTCTACATGTTTGTGTTTCAAAGATATTAAGGATGATTTACATTTTAGTCATTTAGCAGACGTATGTACAGGGACATTCCCCCCGAGGCAAGTAGGGTGAAGTGCCTTGCCCAAGGACACAACATCATGTGGCGCGGCAGGGAATCGATCCGGCAACCTTCTGATTACTAGCCCGACTCCCTCACCGCTCAGCCATCTGACTCCCATCTGACTATGATGTTTCAATAGTCTTCATAGGCCGTCTTGTTTCAGAAAAGTTAGAAGACTACAACAGTGCCACTCTTTAACCCCATTGTTCAGATTAGATAGCTAATATAGGCATTCAAAAAGCTTTTTATTTTATTTATTAAATTACATTATCAGGTGGAAGTCTCGCACAAAACAGGCCTAAAAAAAATTCCAGTACACATTCAGAACCAGTAGGTGGCGGCATCTCTGATAATACTAATAACAGGTACTGGGCGCATCATCTTATTATCGGTAAATCTAATATTCATCAGTCATCCAAGAATAATTTCCTCCATGCAGGAGATGGTCTCTCATCTGGGAACAAACAGACTCAATCAACCAAAGGGAACTTTCCAGACAGTTTGAATACCAGCTTCTGGCCCTGGGCTTATGACATCATATTTAAAACATGTGACATCAGAGCTGCTAAAACAACACAGCCTGGAATAATGAGACTCAGGTGTTCCGGCTCCAGGCTGACACGTTCTCCATTTGCTCAGAGGTCTTTAAAGCGCAGGACTTCATGACTACGTGAATGCACCCCCCACCCCCTCACTCCACATCTGCCTGGCATTAACATGCAAGCTGTACTTCCTCAAAGACGCGTGAGCGCTGGTGTTGAAACCAGCTAGTGGAGAATGCAGTGAAGAATACTAAAATGTTGGCAACACTTGTTGATGCTGAGGTAAGGAATAAGGATATTAGTTTACAGTCCCCCCCCCCCTCTCCCCCCCCCCTCTCCCCCCCCCCCTTCTCCCCCTCCCCCCCGGACTGGATTGTAGCTGGTACCTCTAAACTCTCAACAACCAACAGATGTTCACATCCTTCTACTCTTACTTAAATATTTAGATTTCCAAGTTAAGATAATCCACACTTGAGTTCCACTTATCTACTCTCAATCTCCCCAAAGCCTGTAGGATTCTCAGACAGTCTGTTTCTGTCTAGTCCAATCAGACTATAAACAACTTCAGCCAACATATTCCATGTCATAATTGTGCTTTCAGCTGCAATCAATTCCAGTGTAGAAGGCACAAGATAGTAGTTAGTAGATCATGTTAGCAAACAGTATGTGCCAGCATTTACTTCGATCCCAACACACATTCAAAGTCCTGAGGAAGCAAACAGCTGGTGCTCTGTTATCTTGCTAAATGTACTGTAGAACTCAACTACACCTCCGTTAAGAATGAATTGTCACCCTAAATTGGTCCAACCACCTGGACCAAATTAGGTTCTACTGTACAGCAGCATGTCAAAACTGAACCCCAAACCAATTAAAGCAACTTAACTATCCAACAAGCTCATGTTAATGTTCAACACAGCATGTTCCCAGCACCCACACGCTTCAAACATCGGCAATTAAGTGTGAAAATCAACAGCAAATGAGGATACTCACCACTGGGATTGTCCTGACATTTGACAAACAAAAGCTGAGCCACTGAGACCACCAGGAGAAAGAAAGTCCTTGAATGTACAAATCTCATCATGTCTATAAGAAAGACATGAGCCGTCCTTGTGTGCAAAGCAAGGGAAAAAAGGGATAAAGACTGATCAGGTTATCACTGCTATACCATGAAGAGACTCTCCTGAAAGCAGCAAGAGAGCCAGCCCACTCCGTGCGAGTGCTTTTTTGTGTAGTTACAGCTTTAAATGAGAAGAATGCTGGCAACCCTAATTTTCCTCCCCCTTTTGTCAGCCCTCTCTCATAACCATCCACTCACAGGCATCTGTGTCTGTGGGAGAACTACACCCATGTTCACAAGTTCTATTCTCTAGCTGTTCTCAAGTACTTTTGACCGGGAACTAAAAGGTCCAGAAGAAGAGTTAGGATGAACATGCAGAAATAAGAACATCTTTGTTTGTTCTAAATGAACACTGTTTTTCCCCCTCCCAGAAGTGGTTGCTAAGCAAGACCATAAACGAGCTGTTTTATTACCATCTTCAGGGCACCAAACTTAGCAGGAGCTGAAAGGCACTTTTTATTAGATAATTAAGGACAATAATAGATTTTCTAACTGCTTGTCTTTGGTTCTGTGTGATGAGAGCTGAACTGTGTGACTTGACAGTAGAAGCAACGTTTGAAATAGTTCCAGTTCTTAGACCTTTGCTGATAATCTGATTGATGTTTCAATGATATTAAATGGTTCCCGTACTAAGACCATCTGTTTTTGAGTTGCCAGGTAAAGAGAGAAACTATTTTGAACAGCCACAATACGATTTAGAGTGGACTGGAGGTTAATATACCTTCTCACATGGGAATAATGATGACCATATTGCTATCAAAATGGTTTTAGGCACTGATATACTCACACTGGTCATATCATAAGTATTTAACAACAGTTAACTAAATAGTCACCAACCAGTCCCTTTTCTTCAGCTGTTGTTAATTTTGTGCCCCATAAGCTATAAACACATCACTTCCTGTTCCCCTGCTGCTCCTGTCATCTTGAATACATCACTTCCTGTCACTCCACTGGGCCTAGCCTGATGTCTTGTGCAGGAGTGCATTCTTTCTTCATTGACTAACTACCCTACAGTATATAAATACAGTGTTAAATATTGTTGAAGGTCTCAGAATGTGCAGTGCAGAGGAAGAAGGGTTCTCCACACCCACCTTGCATTGCTCCTCCTCCTCAGTGGTGGAAGGATCTGCTCCTCGTCACTACCGTCTCCCTCTTCCACCTTGACTAGTTACTTACCACTTGACCTGAGCACCCCCTATGCTGCACTTAACTGGACATTACAGCTTGTGGTACTTGTGAAACCTTTTTTTCTGCATGATCAATTTAAAATCCTGTGAAATCCGTGTGAGACAGTGGCTCTTTCCCCTGCTAGTCTCTGGACCATGTGAGACAGAGGCTCTTTCCCCTGCTAGTCTCTGGACCATGTGAGACAGAGGCTCTTTCCCCTGCTTGTCTCTGGACCATGTGAGACAGAGGCTCTTTCCCCTGCTAGTCTCTGGACCATGTGAGACAGTGGCTCTGTCCCCCTGCTAGTCTCTGGACCATGTGAGACAGAGGCTCTTTCCCCTGCTAGTCTCTGGACCATGTGAGACAGTGGCTCTGTCCCCCTGCTAGTCTCTGGACCATGTGAGACAGTGGCTCTGTCCCCCTGCTAGTCTCTGGACCATGTGAGACAGTGGCTCTGTCCCCTGCTTGTCTCTGGGCCATGTGAGACAGAGTGGCTAATGACAGGAACCAGCTGTGGAACATGTTCTGAAGGTGCTAAAAGCATCAGGTGATTTAGTTTCCATGGGGCCTGGAAGTGGGGCAGGCAGTGGGACTGCAGCAGGAGGAGAAACACAGCTGTTCCCCTGCAGCCTGCCCGTACATGGACGGCCTTCAGCCAATCCAGACCCTCCACCAGGACGCCAGCGAGCATCCGTTAGACTTTCCCTGCGTGGAGGGAGAGAGGGAGATGGCATGTGTTTGCAAAGCTGCTTAGCAGACGGCAGGCTGTGGATTGGGTCATCAGACAGTGTTGCCAGTAGGAGGAGGATAGGTGTGCTGGGAGCAGGAGGGTTGAAGCATGGCTTGTTCTCTGCTTGGCTACTAGGGCTGCCTTGGCCTTGTTGAAGTGAATCATGTTCCCTGAGTGTGGACAGCCCAAAGCACACCGTGTGTGTGTCACACTAACACTGCCAAGGTGACGACCCCCCCTTACATTATGGGCATATCATAGAATTAGTTTCCATTTACATTTAGTCATTTAGCAGACGCTCTTATCCAGAGCAACTTACAGTAAGTACAGGGACATTCCCCCGAGGCAAGTAGGCTGAAGTGCCTTGCCCAAGGACACAACGTCATTTTGCACGGCCGGGAATCGATCCGGCAACCTTCTGATTACTTGCCCAATTCCCTAACCACTCAGCCCCCTGATTATTCAAACTCTAGTTTGAATAGCTGAAGACTTTGTCGATTTACAATTAATTGGTTTGGCGTTGAGTTCTTTATTTTGTTGTTGTTGCTGCCATATACCTACATTTAGATTCTTTAGGATGTGTATCAGACTGCCCTCTGTCTTGGAACGTGTTTTGACATTCTCAGTGAGACAGCCTTTTCTGCATCAATGGCATAACAGAAACCCTGCTGAAACCATGCGGGGGGAAAAGTACACAAGATCTAATATATCCTTGAAGCCTCACAACTTTTTCAAAACCCACCGTTTTACAATACATGTGATGAAAGCAGTTGTGAAAGAGACCGTACCATGGGCAAATACCAAGCAGTGGTTTGAGATAGAGATGAATGTTGAACTCTGCATTGCATCGTCCACTAAAATACAATGACTTGTTTATCCCATGGAATGTTCTGCCTGGACTATTGCCAGCTTGTATCAAGCTCGGACTGGCCCATGGACTTCTCCTCGGTTTACAAGGTACTAACCTAAACAAAGACTAAGATTCTGGAATGACAGACGAGTTGTAGGTTTGATCTCATCACTGTAAAAGAGGTGTTGATTAGAGCTGCACCATGGGTGGACGAGTCCTGTGTCCACTAACACACCCATCTCTCCCTAGTACAGGAGAATGCCATAAAAACAAAATAAATCAGATTTGTAGTCCTTTTTAAAAGCAGTGTCTCAGAAGGCTTCACGTCCACCCATAGAACTGCATCCAGACGTCCCTAAACCCTCAAGGAAGACAAGGAGAGAACACAAAGAGAACTGGGAGAACCCTTGTGAGGAGGAGATCAGTTAGAGCTCCTCTCCTCCAGAGACGCCCGTGACCCAGTGCACATCAGAGGCTGAATAGCAGGACTAGAGACACAAATACATTTGCAAATCGATGGTGAAACGCAGATATCCAGATGTTCGAATCTGTTGAAATTTGAATGGTTAGATCTGTTACAAAATGACTCCCTCGCAATAAATTTAACTTATGACTAATATTTGTGCTTTTCTGTACATGTGCTATAGATTGTTCTCATGAGGCACTGTAAATCAAAGTGAAGGCATGAGTACCACAGACCTCATTAGCACCTAGAGAGTTTACAACCTGCTGCTTGGTGGGATAACGCTGTCCTGTACTGCGCATACAGTATATCTGGTAGTTTAGCAAATGAATCATAAATCTAAGGAAACCTCTGATAATCAGTGTCCTTGGTTCCATTACATGCAGGTCCCGAGGCTAGAGGGCTGATGTTGAGTACTGGCATTATGCTGTCATCACGCACAGTATGAAAGGGTGGAAGGTTCTTGAATTATTTAGATTCAGATCAGTCTTGGACAGTAATTCAGTGTAATTACAGTATGTGCTACAGTCCCTTTCTCATTTTCTCATCCACAGAGCACGTGCCCATGTCTCGATGGAAATCATAGACGGCCTTTCCCAAAGGTCACATTGTAGGAGTAGTGGTAGAATAGAAAAGATAAAGTACCGTTTTTCAACACATGGACTTTCATTTCAGTGGATGAAGGAAAAGGTAAGCTTTCCGAAAGGGCTTAACTTGCATCCCTCCCTCCACCCCCATCCCTCCCTCCACCCCATCCCTCCTTCCACCCCACCCCTCTCTCCACCCCATCCCTCCCTTCACCCCACCCCTCCCTCCACCCCCATCCCTCCTTCCACCCCACCCCTCTCTCCACCCCCATCCCTCCCTTCACCCCACCCCTCTCTCCACCCCATCCCTCCCTTCACCCCACCCCTCCCTCCACCCCCATCCCTCCCTCCACCCCCATCCCTCCCTTCACCCATCCCTCCCTTCACCACACATAGCAGAAATAACTGTATCATCCAGCATAAAATAGTTTGAACTGTAAATGTACATCATCAACAAAGTTGAGACACACAAACGTGTTCAGCCTTGCACATTCTTCATTATTTTCCAAGATGGATTTGAATGATCTGGATAAGAATGGTAGACAGGGTTTCTCTGGTAAGGAGTAAACCACCTCATACTCTTTTGCCTGGTTTGAGTCTCCAAGGAAACGCCTGCCAAATAACACTGTGAACTAATTCTCTAGCCAGAGCTCAAACACCTTCAGAAACACTATTATTTCTCCTTCTCCATTGCTACTATGAAGAACTAGCAAACTGAATTTTCAAAAAAACATTTAATTTGACTATTAATCTACCTCATCTGGATACAGTTATAAATCAATCTATTTTTACAGCAAATGGAACACACATGCGATGCAAAAGACAAGACACTGTTGGTTATATAAACATTATACACAATAAAACGCTAGAATGAGAAGCATTTTGCACATCTTCTTTCCATCTAGTCTAAATAAAAAGGTCACCAGATTATTTCAAAGAAAAGCCATGTGCTTGATCCCAATCCTGTCACACAGCATTCAAACCTACTGCACCAAGCTCCAGTGTGCTTCTCTGATCTCAAACGTTTTTATCCTCGCTCTCAGATGAAACAGGATCCTCCCTGAAACACAAATCTCATTGGCAGACAACCTCCTCTGAATTCTCCACGGCAATGTAAGCTGTGAGCTGCACTTCCTGGAGAGGAACCCTCCCTCGTGCGATCTCCTGCTTGTATCCATCAGCCCTCCTCTTCAACGCACGGCCCCAGCCTTCACAAACATGTGGTGGGGTTCATCTGCCAGAAGAACATAATGACTTTTCCCTCGACCGAAGTAAACCTCCAGGGAATCTCTGAAGGGGTTTCTGCTGAAGACATCTACCTCCCTCACTTAGAGGGCGTTCGAGGCCAATAAACTAGAGAACAAAACCAGGACATACGTGGAACAAGACAGTGTCAAGACAAGCCAGTGGGGTAGCAACGCCAGTCCAAGATGATCCTGTCTGGACTGTTATTATAGGTATCATGGGGAACAGAGACCTCCACAGTCTCTTGGGGGAGATGTGTTATTATGTGATATAAAACCCATCAGGAACCTGATCTAGGTCGGCTGTTACTGATGGCAGTTAGGTTCCTCTGCAACGAGAATCAGGCCGCTAACCTAGTCTAAGTTTTCCTTTTCACTGTCATCCAGTCAGCCTCATCTGTTTACAACCAACACTCTGGGGTTTCCATGACAAATGATGAGGCTTGAGATGTTTTCCTGCCTGGTTGGTCACTGTGATCATGTGACTCTTGAGTCCATCTGGACTTGGTTGGTGTGTGTTGTTTTTAGCGTGAGGGAAGTGTCTGTCAGACCTGAGAGGACCAACAAGCCCCTCCACTCAGAGAGCAGCCTGGACCCCTCCCTCAGAGAGCACCCTGGACCCATCGCCCCTCCCTCAGAGAACAGCCTGGGTCCATCGCCTCTCTGCTCCCACATCTGAACACCTTCTGTCCCGGTCAACCCTGCGCTGACTCACTACCCCCTGAGGAGACATGAATTACTTCCCCCTGTGCTCTCTGCACTCCAAAGGTTTGAAGCCAACGCAGAATACCTTGATCAGGGGGAACTCCAGAAATGCTATAAATCATCATACCAGTCCTGAAATAGCTCAGACCGACAAATACAGCCATATGAATATATACAGTGGTGTGTAAATGCCTTTATGTTACTCCTCAGAAATTCCATTGGTCACCTCAAAGTCCCGACCTGGGCGTGATTGAAGCTGTGTCTAATCACTAGAACAGAGTGAAGAACAATGGCTCCAAGTCAAAAGATGTGCTCTGGCATATTTGTCTAAGAAGAGAACCATCATAATAAATATAATTGCTGTTCTCCATAACCCTGAAGACACATGCTAAACGGCACATCCTGGACTGTAATGGAAGGTAGTTGCCATTTTAGCTGACCCTGTCTGACCTGCCTGATTCTCCCTCTGTTTAGCCAGTCCTCTCTGAGCACAATGATCTGTAATGGTGATGGACGACTGAGGAGATGAGCAGGGAACTGGTGTGCATGTCCCAACAGGACGTCTCAAACCCACCGACCAGGAACACTCCTCACAGTGACAGATGAGGAAATTAAGACAAAACACAACAGCCGTCTTTCACCTCCTCAGACGAGCTGAAGCGGAGAGGTAGGGGAGAGGGAGGGGAGAGGGAGGGGAGAGGGAGAGGAAAGGAGGAGGAGGGGAGGGAGAGGGGAGAGGGGGGAGGGGGGAGGGGAGAGGGGAGAGGGGAGAGGGGAGAGGGGAGAGGGGAGAGGGGAGAGGGGGGAGGTGAGGGGGAGAGCGGAGAAGGAAAGGGATTTCCTCCCTGGAGCTTGTGAGAGTGCATGTGGTGGTGGGGGGGGGGGGCGGGCAGGACTAACTTATGACTGGACATGAGGACGTTGTAGGTGTTATTACAAGGGAGAGCTTGATGCCAGATGCCAGATGCCCTACATATCTTTCTGCGTGCACACTGCCCCCCATACCCTCAAAGCCTTCCTTTACAATTCATCATGTGAATCTTTCAGTCACTGAAAACACAAAACAAAATATTCCACATCATTCTGCTTAAGACGACAAAGTTAATCCAACACCCTTTGCATATTTTAACAAATGCTAAAGGACAAAAGGAAAAGGAACCTGAATGTTTTATGAGTTACAACGCTGAACTTGAGAACCACATGTAGGATTGGTTTTACACGGTTGTGGGGAAATGATTTGCACCTTCTGGAAAAAGTGAGCAGCACTGAGGCCACTGAGCATGAGTCACTGGCCAGCTATCTTGGAAGGGGGATGGAGGTTCTGCCGCTGGATACAGGCCTGAGACCACTGTTTACTTTCCAGACAGCCAGTCCGGGGGCTCCTGCAGGGGAGAGGCTGGGGGCTTCAGCAGGGGAGAGGCTGGGGGCTTCAGCAGGGGAGAGGCTGGGGGCTTCAGCAGGGGAGAGGCTGGGGGCTTCAGCAGGGGAGAGGCTGGGGGCTTCAGCAGGGGAGAAGCTGGGGGGCTTCAGCAGGGGAGAGGCTGGGGGCTTCAGCAGGGGAGAGGCTGGGGGCTTCAGCAAGGGAGAAGCTGGGGAGAGGGAGGGGAGAGGCTGGGGCGAACATGACTTTTCAGGATTCTCTCTTAGACACTAACAATGTCAATGCTGAATCAATCCAGCATAATCAAAACCTAGCTATGCATGTTGATGTGTATAATACTACAGAATGTGTAAGATGTAACACAATAACACAATCACATACTGCTTTGATGCTGAAGACTCTTAAAAGTAACTTATAATTCCTTCTTTTAGTTGAAAAAGTAGAACTCTGATTGTAAAATAATCTTTATAGTGGTAAAACGATATCAACGTCTTTTGTTCTTGAGTTATGAGTTATGACGATGCATAGACGGTTGTTCCTCCAGCAAACATTTTTTGAAAGTTTTATATCCATTTTTACTTTCTTCTGTCTGTACAGTGTGTCTCAAGAGAACCCAGCTGGCCAGTGTGCCCTGGGAGACAGAACGGTGCATGGAGCAAAGTAGAGCAGCAACAGACGGGAAAACGCTGACTCCCTCTGACTCCGTGTCTCAGGACTGCCCAGACGTCTGCTGGTTTAACCACCATGGAAATCATGTGAGTGGCTTTCCTAGGCAAAGAACCATGGACATGAAACATCTCCTGATACAACTCCTTAACCCTGAGATCTGGACAAAGAGAATTCAGCCCTCTGAAGATCCAGATGGTTCCTTCTCTGAGTGACATAGTGTTCTCCCCCCTCCTGTAATCAACCAAGTTTAAGACTAAATCGAACATTTACATAATCGACCCTTGTGTTAATTTGTGATCATTAGATTATTTTTTTCAGCAAACAGCTACATAAATACCTTACTGCATTACCATGGTTACCAAGGTTTAACTACAAAAATGAAACTCTTGCACCTGAAACAGTTGTCAGCCATGCGGTGAGGAGAAGCCAATTGCTTCAGACAAAATATCTGAACTTAAAAGCCTTTCGTGAGGGACAGGACTGAACATGAGTGTTTGTGGATGCAAGAAGGGGAATCTATAGAGGGTTATAACACTGTCAAAGTCCTCCAGGCTTGAGATGGGACTGTCAGAGAGTTTGGAAACTGGCTGGCAATGGGTCTGTTTTCTCATAGCTTGTAATTGACTGGGGCATGGACTTGTCTTCAAGAAATGATGAAAACTTCAGTTCACAATCTTCAACTTAATCTGACATAACACCCCAGAGCAAAGTGCATGAAGGATTCTGACAGAGATGCTCTCAAAAGGACCCAAAGCAGAAAGGACCCAAAGCATTGCCCCAGTGTGACTTCATGACAAAGCATGACTTCGAATGAACACTTTACTGTTCAAGAGACTTCAGTCACTTTTCAAACAGCAGTAAATCATTTCCGTCATGTCCTCTGTCATTGAAATGTTCTTTTATTCTGTGACATCATCCAGAAGGGTAAGTATGCTTTCAAATCATCACACCCTTGTGCATTGCTTGACATTAACTGGAAATCCCCTATATGTCCTTTCCTTTCACACACACACACAAATTATTCTGAAAACATGCAGATGACTGAAGACTTTATCGACTAGATATTATAAAGGTATCATATTGTTGTCAGGTTGGAGAGATATCCTACATTTAAACAATGCTAACGCTGTTTAATGCTACAGTCTGCAACTAGAGTTCAGTTGCTTCTGAGTGCCAGGGGCAGTTCGGGCAGAATGGGTTTTAATCGCCATGAAAGTTTGCACAGACAAGGAATTTGCTTTGGCAGGAAGGTGCATACATTAAACATATAGGAATCTTAAACATTTACATATGAGGTCTAACTATACTAAGGGTATGTAAACTAGCGATACTAAGTGGATTTAGAATTAAAATTAAAATTACAATAAAATATATAATAAAGTATAAAGTTACCATAATTTACAATTTAAAAATATAAATATTACAAAAAGTACAAATGGTACAAAAGATACAATTGTGTAATGCAGTGCAAAATGCTATGTGTTTAAGACATTAAGTCATTAAAGTCAGTGTGAACCTTTGGCCTTGTTGAGGAGGCCAACAGCGGATGGGAAAAAACTCTTTTAGTGGCGTGTGGTATTGGTCCTAAGTTCTGGAGGTGAGGAACTGTGTGTCGCGAAGCTTCCCACTAAAACACTTGATGGCCTTTGACATGTCAGGAAAAGTAAGGCAAATGTACATACAGACAGAAAGCAATGTACTGTATGATTTGGCCATAACACAAGCACATAACACAAGCACATAACACAAGCACATAACACAAGCACATAGCACATAACACAAGCACATAACACAAGCACATAACATCAGTTGCTTCATCCTCTGTGACAGCCCAGTCGTTTAAACAATGAGGAGTGGATAGGTGATTCCTTGTAAAGATGTCCTCGACAGCGCAAGGCTAATCACTAGGTACTAAACCATACCTAGATGTACCACAGTGATGTCATACTTTTACTGCAAGGATGTATGTGAGTGGCCTTTTTCCATGGCAGAGGAAAAGAAAAGCCCTCCTGATTGTTCCAGGCTCTTCCACGGAGGAGCTAGCCACCAGTATGTCCAGCCAGGGGGTCTACTACCCATGATGGAAATATTCACTCTTCTCTCTTTTCTTTCTTTTGAGGTCTGTGAGTCAAGGACAAAAAGATACAGCGATGATGTCATGTTTCCTGTGGAAAAAGTAACAACCATGTTACGATAAATCCCAGCAAAAAGATTCCATGAAGATGTTTATAAGCAAGGCCATACATTTTACAGCATGAAAACGTTGGTTACTGCAGCATTTGGAGCAACCCCTTCTACAAACTAGAATACTGAAAACTTTGTACATTTCCAATAGATGTGGGGAGCTAGCTTGAACCATACAGGGCGGTCCTGTCATCGCCCTGACCTCCCTTGACACCCAAGTCAGCGCTCAGCTCTGTCGCTTCGGGAGAATTCATTGCAGCGTGCCCGCTCGGTGGCTGCGTGTCTCTACAGAGACTCTCGTAACGTATGTAAGAGCAGTCTGGAGCTGAACGCCGCCATGTCGAGCCGCTGACGAGCTGATTGATGCAGAGGAAAGGGAGCCCCGGGCAGGTTGAGTTACAAATAGCTGATGTATGAGTAATGACAGTTGTGCAGAACGTTATTTACACAGCCATGCCTGGCCACAGTTGCTGCAGGTAGAGTGTTTGCTGTGCTTGCAGAGATCTGTTAGTGTCTTTTATTAGCTTTAGTGCTGTAGTGGAGGGCTGTTGATTGGTGGGCCATGTTGAACACAACTGATGAAACTGAACCACACCCAATGTTGTTTTTTCATCTGTAGTTGTTTGCTTGATCTTAGTTATGAAAGTATTATGTTACACCCTCTCACAAGCAGAGGAGTCAAGCTCTCAGCTGGCATGTAGGATCGTTCAATGTAAGAAAAAAAAAATGGACAAAGATTTCGAGGGGGAAAATTGACCCTGGCCTGGTTTATTTCTGTAGTGTAAAATCCACGAAGGAAAGGACAGTGTTTGTACTGTCAGTGAGTACAATCACATTTATGTTGATGTATAATCAAAGCAACGTTCAATCAAAACCATGCAAGAGCTGTAACAGTTCTTGGTCATTTGCGTTTTACGTGTTTCAAATAGCTTTTAACATGATTTTGATCGCAGTCTTTTATCTAATTAAAATAATGAACTCTGAAAGCTCTCTCAACTGTCCACTCAAACTCAGACACTCAACTTTGACATTACTGGTATTGCATGTTGGAGTAGTTGGCCTCTCCAGGAGAGGAACCTATCTCTACGTCCTCCCTGCTCTGTTTTGCGGCGCTGTGGAAGCTGTGCCTGTGCTCAGTGAGCAGAGGAGGAGGGGGGCTGGGAGGACCTGTGTGCTGGGAGGAGTGCTGGGGAGTGGGAGGGGAGAACCGTGATGACCTCAGCCCTGGGATCTGTTTGCCATATCAGGCCACAGACGCTGAACTAATCACCCGGTTTCCTGCAGGGGCTGAGGGCCTGACCGGGCTGCTCTAGGGGTGGTGACACTGGGCTGATCTAGGGTGGTGACACTGGGCTGCTGTAGGGTGGTGAAACTGGGCTGCTCTAGGGTGGTGACACTGGACTGCTCTAGGGGTGGTGACACTGGGCTGCTCTAGGGGTGGTGACACTGGGCTGCTCTAGGAGGGGTGGTGACACTGGGCTGCTCTAGGGTGGTGACACTGGGCTGCTCTAGGGTGGTGACACTGGGCTGCTCTAGGAGGGGTGGTGACACTGGGCTGCTCTAGTGGTGGTGACACTGGGCTGCTCTAGTGGTGGTGAGACTGGGCTGCTCTAGTGGTGGTGACACTGGACTGCTCTAGGAGGGGTGGTGACACTGGGCTGCTCTAGTGGTGGTGACACTGGGCTGCTCTAGTGGTGGTGACACTGGGCTGATCTAGTGGTGGTGACACTGGGCTGATCTAGGAGGAGTGGTGACACTGGGCTGCTCTAGTGGTGGTGACACTGGACTGCTCTAGGGTGGTGACACTGGGCTGCTCTAGTGGTGGTGACACTGGGCTGCTCTAGTGGTGGTGACACTGGACTGCTCTAGGAGGGGTGGTGACACTGGGCTGCTCTAGGAGGGGTGGTGACACTGGGCTGCTCTAGTGGTGGTGACACTGGGCTGATCTAGGAGGGGTGGTGACACTGGGCTGCTCTAGTAGGGGTGACACTGGGCTGCTCTAGGAGGGGTGACACTGGGCTGCTCTATGAGGGGTGGTGACACTGGGCTGCTCTAGGAGGGGTGACACTGGGCTGCTCTAGGAGGGGTGACACTGGGCTGCTCTAGGAGGGGTGACACTGGGCTGCTCTATGAGGGGTGGTGACACTGGGCTGCTCTAGGAGGGGTGACACTGGGCTGCTCTAGGAGGGGTGGTGACACTGGGCTGCTCTAGGAGGGGTGGTGACACTGGGCTGCTCTAGGAGGGGTGGTGACACTGGGCTGCTCTAGGAGGGGTGGTGACACTGGGCTGATCTAGGAGGGGTGGTGACACTGGGCTGCTCTAGGAGGGGTGACACTGAGGTCCCCAGGGTGGCTCTGAAACAGTGACTCCACTTTTGTAAAGTTTTGAAGTATCTTTTTGTAAGTGTGTTTGTCAGAGGAGGATGTAGTGGGGCATGGAGTGCAAAGAGTTTCACTTTTCCAGTTGGACCCCTGCATGTGGGGCAGTCTGTAGCCCTGCATGTGAGGCAGCCTGTAGCCCTGCATGTGGAGCAGTCTGTAGCCCTGCATGTGGAGCAGTCTGTAGCCCTGCATGTGAGGCAGCCTGTACCCCTGCATGTGGAGCAGTATGTAGCCCTGCATGTGGAGCAGTCTGTAGCCCTGCATGTGGAGCAGTCTGTAGCCCTGCATGTGGAGCAGTCTGTAGCCCTGCATGTGGGGCAGTCTGTAGCCCTGCATGTGGAGCAGTCTGTAGCCCTGCATTTGAGGCAGCCTGTACCCCTGCATGTGGAGCAGTCTGTAGCCCTGCATGTGGAGCAGTGTGTAGCCCTGCATGTGGAGCAGTCTGTAGCCCTGCATGTGGAGCAGTCTGTAGCCCTGCATGTGGAGCAGTCTGTAGCCCTGCATGTGAGGCAGCCTGTACCCCTGCATGTGGAGCAGTCTGTAGCCCTGCATGTGGAGCAGTCTGTAGCCCTGCATGTGGAGCAGTCTGTAGCCCTGCATGTGGAGCAGTCTGTAGCCCTGCATGTGGAGCAGTCTGTAGCCCTGCATGTGGAGCAGTCTGTAGCCCTGCATGTGGAGCAGTCTGTAGCCCTGCATGTGGAGCAGTCTGTAGCCCTGCATGTGGGGCAGTCTGTGCGTGTCATTCTTCACGTTCCCCTCTGAAGTTGAGGTTGGATCCACGTGAGATGAGTTCTTGTACCTTGTTACATAAAGCCTCATCTCAGATGCCAGTTTGTTTTCTGTGTTGAAACACACCGCAATTGTAGTTTTGTACACAATTCTCATTGAAATCTTTTATATCTGGAGATCAAAGTTCTGGAAAAAGGTTGAACAGAGAAATATCAAAATGTGTTGTGTGAGAGAGAGAGAATACACTGATTGTACATTTCATCCACCACTCCACACTCACTCACACACCAGATAGTTTGGATGGGTCCGTTTCCTTGTGTTTATACAGGTCTGTCCTGACACAGGTCATGTGTTTCCCTCTGTGTGGACATGTGTCTGGGTCTGTGTTTACACAGCAGTTGGAGCCTAAAACCACCATCCCAATAAAGAGAAGAATCCAGCAGAAAGGACCAGACACCTTGATGTATGGGACCCAAATGCCACAACAAAACTCTTTCAAGAAACAGTCAATGTTTCGGATTAGAAAATGCTTTGGTTTCTTTTTGAGTCGACTTTCCTCCTGGTTGTCATGGCTGAAAAAAATCAGTGCATAGAACAATTTGTTGTTTAGGTGGTGTAATAGTTAGCTCTTACGTCCTAAACAAAGTCTCCATTTCTATTTGAAGATGTTGTTTGTAATGTTGTGGTTTTTCTAGGATTCTGCTCCTTGTTTTGTGTGGCTTCCTCCATTGTCTCCCTTTCTGTGGTTGTTTCCTTCACTGTTTCACTGCCTCGTCTGCCTCTGTTTCACTGCCTCGTCTGCCTCTCTGTTTCACTGTCTCATCTGCCTCTCTGTTTCACTGCCTTGTCTGCCTCTCTGTTTCACTGCCTCATCTGCCTCTGTTTCACTGTCTCGTCTGCCTCTGTTTCATTGCCTCGTCTGCCTCTCTGTTTCACTGCCTCATCTGCCTCTGTTTCACTGCCTCGTCTGCCTCTGTTTCACTGCCTCGTCTGCCTCTGTTTGACTGCCTTATCTGCCTCTGTTTTCTCTTCATACACAGGGCCTCCGTTACTGTCCTGACTTGCAGTGAAAGGAGAACTTACTGTGTCTTTTCATTAAAAGGTGTGTTCTTCTGTTGCACCAAATCTGGACATCAGATGGCTGAGCGGTTAGGGAATCGGGCTTTTAATCAGAAGGTCGCTGATTCGATTCATGGCCGTGCCAAATGACGTTGTGTCCTTGGGCAAGGCACTTCACCCTACTTGCCTCAGGGGGGAATGTCCCTGTACATACTGCAAGTTGCTCTGGATAAGAGTGAATGTTAAAATGACTAAATTGAATGTAACTTTTGATTCCAACCTATCAAAAACATTAGGACACACAATACAGTCATTGCATTGCCACACATTGTCACCACCATCAACTTCCTTTAAACTTAACTTAAAAACTAAACTGACATGCAAGTCCGTCCACTCGTACAGAACAGTTTCATGTAACTATGTAGTTGAACAGAGATCCCAAGGGGCATGTTTTTCATCATCTGCACGTTGGCCTCGCTCTTGCCAACTTCCCTTCAAAATGTCTGCCTTGGCTTTGTGTGTGTTGTTCCAGCACAGACTTGTACGGCATTATCTTCCCAAGCAAATAACTCACAGCTCTTTGGAGAGCAGTCACAGTTTTATCTATACGTTTTTCTTGGAAATAAGTTACTACCACCTTACTGCACTAGATTTTTCCTTAGGAAATTTAAGGTGTAAACTAGGGGAACATTTTATTTACGTCTAGTAGATAACATACTCTAGAAACATAGCTAACAGCCAGATAAACAAGAGAACAGACAGCAGACACATGAGAATATTGTGTCGTGCTAAAGAGATTCTAGTACATTACCTATCACACCTCTGCTCTGCTCATCTGCCTGCAGGGTGAACCTCTGGGAAGCCTGTCTGCCTGCAGGGTGAACCTCTGGGAAGCCTGTCTGTCTGCAGGGTGAACCTCTGGGAAGCCTGTCTGTCTGCAGGGTGAACCTCTGGGAAGCCTGTCTGTCTGCAGGGTGAACCTCTGGGAAGCCTGTCTGCCTGCAGGGTGAACCTCTGGAAAGCCTGTCTGTCTGCAGGGTGAACCTCTGGGAAGCCTGTCTGTCTGCAGGGTGAACCTCTGGGAAGCCTGTCTGCCTGCAGGGTGAACCTCTGGGAAGCCTGTCTGCCTGCAGGGTGAACCTCTGGGAAGCCTGTCTGTCTGCAGGGTGAACCTCTGGGAAGCCTCTCATCACCAGCCACAGGGTTGGCCTTGTAGGCAAAGTTACACAAATGGTATGAACATCCCATTTGAATATAAAGGTAAGCTGACTTTTCCTCTGTGAGACATTCCCTCTCATAATGCAAGCTACAATACAATAGTCAATTATTGAGGAGCCAGAATAAAGATCTATGAAAACACATGGGTTTAAAGGTGCACACAGAACTTCATAACTTGTTGCTTCCTTTTCGAAATTCAAAAGCTTGTTTCAACTTGATACAGTGTGCTTACAGTTGGCACAAGTCTTAGTACCGAGAGGCACTTGTTGAATACTAACAGGCCTTGTCCTCGCCCAGTCCACTAGCACCACCTTCTTCTTCTGACATGTTAGAGTCTTTGTCAACACGTCTTGGTTGGCGTCGTAGGAAGGCAGAGGGATGCTGGACATGTTCTGGGACACAGTTAGGAGCAGATTTGGGATGGGTACAGAGCTGGTTCAACCTCAAAGTATTCTTCTTAGTTTGTCATCTACCTGATTGAAAAATAAGAAAAAAAAGACTTTGAGTAAATAAAATGATTTATTGACATTTCCAGGCACTGTGACATGTTACCACCACCTGGCCACAGTTGTCTTCCAGACCTCCACCCCCCATGTTTAGAACTTCTCAGACATCCTGGCTATGATCCAGACAGACATACCAAGGTGATGGGTCACCACCTGCTGGCAGAGTGGAGGAACACTTCTATGTAACCATCAATTCATTATAACCGTGCATTTTAGTGTTCTGTCCTAGTTCTAATGGCATCACATGGATGTTGCATGTTTCTGATATCATATGATGTTTAAACTTTTTGATAAAAAAACATGAGTTGAATGTTTTCACATCAGCAGCTACCAAGCATAAGTGACTTGGGAGAAAGATTGAGTAATTTAGTAATTTTATTTTGGATGATAGTGCCCCATCTGGTGGACTAAATGTGCACTCCACTATTGGGAAAGGCCACTGTATCTGGTGGTGGAGGTGTGATGGTTCAATAATGATCAAGACAAAAAACACTAAATAATGTAGAAGTTGCATCCAATGACATTTAATCTACATCTCGCCTCTCAGTATGAGAAAATAAGGAAAGTACTACTTTAGGTTTCAAATAGTTTGATCAGCATTTTACCACGGGTCTGTGGTAAAATGTCCAGGGTATTGTATTTCCCTAAAACTTCTGGGAACTTATTTCTCAGTTCTCAGTTTTCTGAATCTTTGACCCCTGCTGAACTGTTTTTTAGGCCGGAAAGCAACAAAAGTAAAGAGAGTAAGAGGACAATTTTTTTTTTTTTTTTAAATGAGTGGTAAAATGCACAAATCCATACAACATGCATCATACAATAATAAGAGGAACATAGTAAAAACAAGTGCACTATAGCAAGCCAGCAACGTTGAGGGAGCATTGTTAGACCTACTTGAGAGGGTCTACTAGGACCTACTATCATCTGGTGGGCCAAATGTGCACTCCACTATTGGTAAGGGCACTGTATCTGGTGGTGGAGGTGTGATGGTTCAATAATGATCAAGACAGAAAAACACTGAATAATGTAGAAGAAGCATCCAATGACATTTAATCTACATCGCACATCTCTCTGTATGAGAAAATGGAGAAAGTACTTTAGGTTTCAAATAGTTTTATCAGCATTTTACCACATGTCCTGGGTATTGTATTTCCCTAAATGTTCTAGGAACTTGTTTTCAATTCTCAGTTTTCTGAATCTTTGACCCCTGCTGAGCTTTTTGTTTTGGCCAGAAAGCAACAAGATTAAAAAGAATAAGAGGACAAATATGATTTTTTTTAATGAGTGGTAAAATGCACAAATCCATGTAAGGGGAGGGGCTAAGGCTGGATTCAAACTCAGGCAGCTGTTGGTAAAATTGAAGATGTAACACATTTATCCTGTATAAGAATGATTCTGTGTTCAGCATTCCTTGGGTGAAAAGAGAGGCCTAACCCAAATCTGAACTCTGAGTAAACATTCAAGACCCTTATCTTGGGGTTGAGGACTAAGAAGAGGGGGAGATACTGTGTGACAAAGACTAGAGGTGGAGACGCAAAGTCCAGTGACCATTTGTTGATACCTAATGTGACGGAGCTTTTATGACCCCAGGACCGGAGATCCTGTTGTTGGGTTTCAATCAGGGATGATGTCGTAAACACGCACACACTCAAACACGCACGCGCGCCAGGTCTATGCATGGAGCCAATGAAGAAGAGCCATGGGACATTTGCATGCCTTTGTCTTAACCAATAACTGTAAAGAGCGGGGCTGCTTAAATAGCGAGCTAGCACAATATGCTAGCAGACAAACTTTGTAGCACAATGGCGTTTGATGTTTGTCTCCTTGTGGGCCGGCCGCAAGTAATAAAGCTTTCTTAAACTTGTTCACCGACTGACTGCGCAATGTTTGATAGATTAATATTCCTGACAGCAGCTGCCGTAAGGCCTCAGCTCACACACTGTTATCCAAACGTATGTGCATAGGGGGGTTTGAACCGGCATCCTCTCAATCTGCAGTCATATGCTCTACCAGTGAGGATCAGGATTCCTCAATAGAATGATTTATGCTGTACCAGCACACACAACTGCATACTTTTCAATGTGAAACTGTAGAAATGAGAAGTATCGAACATAAATATAATTGTTTGGGGAAAAAAAAGCATTATTGGACCCAAAAAAATTAGGAATAGTTATAACGAAACTTTTTTGAGGAAGTTAAATTGGGCAGTACACTCGTGTCCAGTCATAAGAGAGGTATAAAAGAGTAAGCTTGTCCGAGGTGTCAGCTGAGAGTTCACAATGCAGGTGAAGCTTGTTGACCGAGGCAAGCAGCGCTTTGCTGCTCTCTGGAGCCTCTGTCTTCTTCTGCAGCAGTTTCACGTTGTTTTACTGCAACCCCATGGCGTCGGGATCGACTCAGGAGACCGGGATGAACATGAAGAAGAGAAGGAACCTGATTATAAACCTGAAGCTGAAGAAATGAACCATACAAATGTTACATCAGCTTCTGATGATGTCAATCAAGAGGATGTTACTGAGTGTACTGGTCAACTGCTCCAAAACCTCACCTTGGATGTGGCCACTGTTCTCAAGGAGCAGTACAATGACAGCGTAGTCAAGATTCTGGCCTGGATGCCCAGCTGCAATTCTTCCAGTGAGGAGGATCTGAAGACATTCTGGGAGTCCTACACCTTGTTCAAACCATTCTACCTCCTCCTGTCAGCTCTGCTGTTCTCTGTGGTGGGATGCCCTAGACAGGTGGCTGAGCGTCTGGAGGAAGCACAAGAGGAGCTGGGCTGTGACCTGACGGAGCAAGCTTTACATTTCCTCCTGGACATCCTGGATGACAATGACAACATCAGCGAGCCAGACTCCACCAACGGTGCAGATAGCGACTCTACAAACACGCATGCAGGAAGCTGTTATCCCAGCGCTGCTCACACTAACGATGATCCAAATGAGCAAGATAAACTGGAGATCAAAATGACAATCCTTCAAAAAAACATCATGAACTTGGGTGAGTTCAATAATCTTGTTCAGGCATATTCCTCAGCCACAGTAGAGTCGGAGAAGGAGCAGGTGAAGAAGACTCTTATTCAGTTTACTAATTCCATGAAAGAATCTCTGGCTGAGGAACAAGACTTTATGATGTCCAGCATTCATTGTGATAGCCCGGAAAACACAGATAAAGATGTCCAGAATTCAACTTTTATTCCCAAAAAGAGCTTAAATATTTCTCAGATTCGGACCAAAAGAGCTATTATTCCCTATCCCACTAAACTGTCAAAAGAAATTTCACAGGAGAAAGTTAAGGTCAAGATGGCACAACATCTCGTCTACAACAAGTCTGCATCCAGACACAAACGAGAAGCTAAATCCTCCTCCTCCAAAGTCCAGTCTACAAAAGCTGATCATCACATTAACTCCCAGCAAGTCCATCACAATCAAGTCAACACAAGACCTCTTACGTTTTTACTGAAGGTGGCTGGAGGTTGTGGTCTCCTAACTAGTGAGAGCAATGGCAGTTTTAGTGTCAGGGAGGAGTACAGTGCTAAACTGCTGGAGAGTCAAAAATGGGTCTTGAAGAACAGCACCACCTTGTGGAACAAAGAGACAAATGCTGCTGTCTCCATCATCTTCATCCAATGCAAAACCAGCTGGATTCTGAACTCCCCCTCCTCTCATGGTGGTGACTCATTTCCTTTAACTTGCTTATCAGGAGACAAACAATTTTTAGCTCTCCCAACAAAGGACTGTGGTATCACTCTCAGCACAGCATATATTTCAGATCTACTTTGGTCAAATTCAACTTCTGGACAGACGTGGGAGCTGTTTCCTTTCGTACTGGACAAGGGTTACATCAAGAAAGTTGTCCTTCCAAACCTCATAAAGACTGAATCTGTATCCAGTGCTCTGCTCGCACCCATCGCAAAAGCTGCAGTCCATGCAGCAAGCTTCGAAGATGAGGATGATGATGTAAACCATCTTTTGTTCTTGAGTCAAGTGCATCTGCTTCATCATTTCTCACGCATCCTGCTTCAGGCTGCTGAGGGGCAGGAGTGTGTTGCTCATGAGCCCTTGCTAGGACCTGAAGGCAGCAATCAGGCACTAAGGAACTCAAACCACAGTCTTCATGACACTTCAGAAGAAGGAGATTCTGGAAACGACTCATCTTTTGACTCGAACACAAACCAGGACGTTAACCGATTAATTTACAGACGTATGAACCCACAAGCGCGCAGTCTTTTGATAAACACCACCTCTCCTCTTTTCTTCCTCAAAATGTCAGGAGAGTGCAAACTTCTTACCAGTGAGAACAGCAGTAGCCTGCCAGACGTAGAGGAGTACAGTGATGATCACATATGGAAGCAGCTATGGGAGTGGAACAACGGGACTGTTCTCCTAAATAAACACACTAATGTATCAATCTCAATCAGGTCCATTCAGTGCAAAACAAGTCACCTTCAGTTCCCCATGTCCTCACCCAGCAGAGGATCATTTCCTACTTCCTGTGCATCAGAGGATGGACAGCTCCTAGCATTACCAACCAAGGACTGTGTTGTTGTTCTAGAGCAAGAGTCCATTTCAGGTCAGATCTCTGAAAAGGTAGAATCTGATTTCTTCTGGCAGTTTGTTCCGTTCTCAGAGGATGAGGACCACCTCCAGGACGTTGTGTGCCCCTTCTTCATGAAGCTGCACTCATTCCCCTGCCGTCTTCTCACTGACGAGGAGGGATATCAAGTCATTGCAGAAGCATTTGACCTGGACTATCCAGAGACACAACTGTGGTTCTGGAGCAAAGGCCGCATCATCAATTTCTTCTCAGGACTGGCTCTGGAAGCAGTGTCCAACACCATGTTCGACATCACACTGGAGCCTCCAAGGGACAGAAATGACACACGATTCAACAATCAACTCTGGAGGATGAACGGGACTGCCCTCCAGTCTGCCCTGGGACCAGACCTGCTCCTCCACGTTCCCCAAGAAGACGGAGACTTCGCTGTTTACTTGTCAAATGCTTCAGGTGCAATATGGTCTTTGCTCGATGCTCTAAAGAAAGAAAACCAGATTGAAGTGACCGGCTGTGTTCAGATGTACTTTGTGAAAGTTGAGGCTTTGCCCTGTCATTTGCTCACAGCCCAGGAATCACAAACAGAGCCGCTAATGAAACAATTCGATAGCTCTACTGTACTTCAACAGCTCTGGTTTATCAGAGGAGGACGGCTTATTAATGTGGAGAGCAACTTAGCACTGGGTTTCCAAGCAATAAATAACAGCAGACCAATTCAAGCAGAAGTACAAACACTTTATGATTTTCCGGACATGCAGACATGGGACATTAATACATTTATCTCCTCTAGGTGGGATCCAGACTGTCTACTCAATGTTGATGTCTTTGATAATAGGGTTCAAGTAGATTGCAGGTCTGACATAGAAACATCATATAACCAATGGGAGCTCGTTCCGTTTGGTAAAGGCTTGACTAACATGGACAGAATCCAGTGTCACTACTTCATCAAAAGTGAGCACCCGTCGTGTGAAGTTCTCACAGGATATCCTGACAGTGGAATACTACAGCTCAGACCTGTGACTGAACACACTTTTCTTGAACAACTGTGGCACTGGGAAGGACAGTACCTTGTTAACACAGCTAGCGGGCTGTATCTTACACATTCAAACGGCAGCAAGATGCAGGAAGAATTAACACTGAGCAGTCTCAAAGTGCCAGACACACAGTTCTGGACGACTAGAGATGGACTTATTTACCCTGTGTCTCACAATTCCAGTGTGGTCACTGTGGAGGAAGATAATGGACTTGTTTACCTGCAGAATGTTACTGAACAAACCTTCCAAGGATGGCAGTTTATCGAAAGTCATGAAGCTGCAAAACACACAGGCTTCTTCAACTGCAATCGTCATAACCACAGCTATTTCTTTATCAAAAATGTCCACACCCCTTGTCTGCTTCTAACAGGTGCTTCTGAAGGAGAAAGCATTGAATTTAAACGCTATGACTCTAATGCAGCACAGCTGTGGTATTGGGACCTGGCCCACACTCTGGTAAATCTACACTCTGGGTTGGCATTGCATCTTACAGACAGTGGAGAAGTTGTGATGTCTGCAATGTCTGCTTTTGAAAAGAGGCAAAGGTGGAACCTGGACGGGGGAGTTCTAAGTTCATCACTAAACAAATCCTGTCATGTGGTTCAGGATCCGGAGATGACACTGGCCTGCTCCCAATCACATGAGCCTCAGTGGAAATTCATTGATGCACGGGATGTAGGGGAGAACTCAGATAACATAGTTTGCTTTTATTTCATCCAGAACCAGCATTTGCCATGTGAAGTCCTTACTGCTGACCCTGACAGTAAGACGGCCAAGCTTCGCCCAGTCACTGATGAACTGGTGGACTCCCAACTGTGGTACTGGGATGGCAGTCACCTGATTCACACAATGACAGGACTGAAACTAGGTCTGTCTCATGACCACAATCACCATGGAGAGGTTACTCTGTTAGATGCAAACAGCAGCGACACCTGGATTTATCATGACATGCAAATAACATCTCAGAATAGAACATTAACCTTTGACATTAATAATGATGGAGTTGTTATGCTGTCTCCTAATTTGTTAAGTAAAACTCGCATGGAACAATGGAAACTTATCAACAAAGATATCTTAAAGGACGACGCACTGACAAATTCACAGATTCTGCACTGCGAAGCACAAAACATTCAAAACATGTTCTTTATAAAAAATTCTGCCAATCCTTGCCAACTGTTAACTGCCACAACCAAAGGAGAAAGTCCCATTTTCCAGGTCTTTGATGACAGTGTGATAAACTTACAGCTGTGGTACAAAGATGGCCCCCATATCATAAATGTCGGTACTAACTTGGCCATTCATTTACAGTCACACAACAACAGCTTGCCATCAGTAATTCTATGGGACAGATATGCTTTTGCTAGGCAGCAGAAATGGAATGAAGAGGACAGCATTCTCTCAAACAGTGAAGGCAATTGTGTGCTAATTACGGACAATGACAGAGTAATCTGTGCCCAAGGAGAGGGCGCTACTAAGCAGCGCTGGGAGTACGTGGGCTTCAAGGAGTCTTCCAGCAACTTGGAGGATGTAGTCTGCCTCTATTTCATTAGGAATCAACATGAGTCCTGTGAATACATGACTGGCTATTCGGAGGGGAATCCAGTTCTTCTGCGGCCGTTAATGGAAGATCTCCTGGAAAACCAGTTGTGGTACTGGAATGGACAGCATATCACCAATATGAAAACTGGTCTTGTGCTCGACCAGGAAGGATCAGATCACGTCACTTTACTGCCTCACGCAGGACAGAACGTCACCCAGCTGTGGACGTACCGTGATGCTCATTTCAGTCCTGTATCTGAACCTGGCCTCTTTCTGGATGTGAACGTAGATGAGGATGGAAAAATCGAAGTCAGTAGAAGAACTAAAAAAATAACACAACAATGGACATTTGTGGAAATGATTAAGGCACATGAAAACACAGACATGCTTTCCTGCGCAGTTTTGCCAAAAGACCCTTCTACATTCTTCCTGAAAAACCAGGCTAGGCCTTGTGAACTTCTGTCTGCCTTAAAAGGAGGTGAACATGTAGGCTTCCAAGCCTTTGATGAAGATCTACTGGGAGATATGCTGTGGTTTTGGCATGATGCCCACCTGGTAAACGTAGGCACAGGTCTTGCCCTACAACAAGGAGAGCCTGCAGGTCTTTGGCCGATAGCGGCTTTCGCCAATAAGCAGAAATGGCAGGAAAACAAGGACCAAATTGTCTGTCTGAACAAACAAGACTGTAGTCTAGTGACTTCAACGCAAGGAGAAGCCACGACAGAAACCTTTAAGTTCAAGGACAAAAAGCCCACACTCTGGAAAAAAGTTATTTTTGATGAAAAAATGACTAATCTGGAAGCGATAGTGTGTTCATATTTCATCCAGAATAATCTCCAGCCCTGTGAGCTTCTCACAACGTCCGCCGAGGGAGAAGCAGTCAAGCTGCGTCCACGAAACTCTGCCCTTCCACAGCTGTGGTACTGGGATGGGCCCTATCTAGTCAATAAGGACAGTCACTTGGTCCTGCACACATCTATGAACGACAACACTGTCAGGCTGTCAGAAAAACGCCCTAACTGGTATCGCCAAAAGTGGGAGATGGCCCATGAGGAGAAAGAATACATCCAGTCAGTAAGAACAGGCTTAGTTTTTGACCTTTCTGGTTCTACAGTGGTCCTCTCCAGCAAATCAGACAGGAACAGCCAACGGTGGACTCTGGTGTTGGAGGAGAAGGGTCTGAACAGCACTAATCTCCTGAACTGTGCACCAAACCGCACCAACATCACACCTTTTGTGATAAAGAATGAGCAAGATCCCTGTCACTTGCTTACCCAGATGGAATGTGGACGAGTTGTATTGCATGAGTTTAGCGAGGAACACAGTCACCTGCAACAATGGTTCCAAGAGGGACGGCACATTGTTAATACGGACAATGATCTGGTTCTTAGTGCCAAAGACCTCAAGAACAACAAATTTGGTTATGTGTCACTACAGATGAAGTTCAGCTACGAGTCTTTTCAAATGTGGGAGAAGGATGGTAAACTTGTGCGTTCTTACCTCCAGGACAAAACACTGGTCTTGGCATCCAGTGGGCAAGAATTGGTTCTGCAGCTTCCAGAAGGACTCAGTAAAGAGCAGTGGACCTGGTACAACTACACTGATGTTACTAAGGATCATAATCTGGTTGCACGATGCTCACGATGCTATGACAAAAAGGAAGAGAAGGCCGCTCTAGTAATTAGTTTCATTCCTTTCCTCTCAACCATTTACAATCTGGTACGTTCAACGGTTTATGCAGGAAAGGGATGCAAGGATGTAGCTTTGGAGAGTCTTAAGGATGCAACTATTGATGTAGCTATGGATGTTGGCATTGCTGTCATTAGTGTAGCAACTGTTGGTGTAGGTAGTTCAGCTGCATTTGCATTAAAACAAGGTTCTAAATTTGGCTTTAAAGCGGGTGTGAAGGGATTAGGTACAGCATTGAAGGCCACATCCAAAGTTGGAATGTATTCACTAAAAACCACACTAAAAACTGTCTTAAAACAAGGTGTTAAAAAAGGATTTAAAAATGCAGGAAAGTATGTCATAAAAAGCTCTGTAAAATCAATTAAAAACACAGTAAAGTCTTTGAAGCACCTTACAGTCACCACAGCCAAAGGAATAAAAAAACTTTCCACCAAAAGCTACCACTTAGGATCAGAAGTGGTGAAAAGGCTAAGGAAGATGTCAATGAAGCAGGCTTTCAAATCATCGCAAAAAAAGTTTACAAAGATACATTTCAAACGTGGTACTATGAAACTGGGTAGAAACTTCAAAGCAAAGTCTAAAGCTCTGGGAAATAAACTAAAATCAATGCGTGATGAATTGGCCTCCAAGGCTGAACGGAAAATTAAACAACTTGATGACATAAACACTCATAAGGGTAAGAAAGTTGTTAGGTGTAAACGATCGTTGAATGGATGCGTTACTGAAACAAAAACAGGCAATAAAGAACAGTCAAAACAACAACCAATGGACGAGCAAAACCGAAAAAACTTGAACAAAAATGGACGTATGTTAGACGAGAACGTTAACAATAAATACAGAGACATAAATGACCAAACCATTAATCAATATTTACAAAGAGTACAGCCCATTCCAGAAGTCAGTAAAGTTTTTACAGAAATGGAAGAACATATCATAAAAGATCCCAAACTTGTAAAGATCTTAAATAATCAGCATTCTTATATGTATGCTCATATTGACGGAAATATAAAGTACATTGATCATGCTACAATAGGAAAAAAACTAAGGCACACAGAGAGACAAATGACGAAAAAACTTGATTGGAATAGTCCACCATTTGATACAGAAAAAGGGGATTTGTATCTGTTTACAAAACTCTCACCCTGCCTGGATCCACCTAAACACTCTTGTACCCCTGAAATTCTAAAAATGTGCAAACACTTATTTCAAGAAACTACCCACCGATGCTACATTGGGTTTAAGGAATATTACGGCTTCAGGAATAGAGGGAACGCGGAGGACTCAGTTAATAGGAATATTGTGCTCGAAAATCTCTTTGGTGTAGGAGAAAGCCTGTTGGGTGAATATGCAGACTTTTCCAGCTATGCATCATTTGTTTATCTTGGATAATGAACAAAGAAAGCTTCAGCACAAGTTGGTGCCCAAGTTAAAGTATGTTGGATAACATGCACCAACACCACGCAGTGTTGTGTACAGTATGCCTCATAATCTAAATGTATCAATAGGCTACTTAATTATTGTGTTGTCATTTATTAGTTATCTAATCAGAAGTTTCTCTGGGACGGTTCTCGATACCAAATCGATGTGCATCCTATGTACTGTTATTTTCTTTAGCTTTACCGATCTGCTTACGACATATCTGGGCCTGATAGCTCCAGGGTCTGACAGTTTGAAAATCGATTAATGTTAATAATTGTAAATATAATGAGTCATTTTTCACTGTGTTAACTAACATGTATTAGCAGAATGCATTCAATGCTGTAGAGGTTGAGCGGGGTAGTTTGCTACAGAATATAATTAAATAAATAAACGTTACCTTTCCTGTTGAACGGTCAATTTAGTGTGATAATCTCATGTGTGATTAAGATCATTAAAATAATGGCGGTATATCGATACAGCTTTGTGCTGCTAATTACATTGTGTAACCTACTGTATAGTGTTGTGTTTATGTGAAAACCCAAATGACACCACCTGCTCTTGTTTACCAGTTAACGAATCTATAGGCTATATACATGTTTTGATCGGCTCGAGAAGAGGTGGGAAGCATTATGGTTCACGCAAGTTGTGCTTTTTGCGTGAAAATTCCACCAAAACCTTTCAGTTGAATAAATGATGAACCATCAGGGCTTCCAGGTTAACATTAATAATTACTGTGAATAGAATACTCAAAATGCTTTTGCGTTTCTAGTTTTAAGTGCTTCAAACATAGATATAAATAAAGGCCTTTATATATATGTAAGGTTTAAACGGCCCCAGATGTTCAGAAGGTTGGCTTCTTGCATCACGTGGTTTTTCTAAAGCAAAATCACTCGCAATTGGCCCGGCAGTGGCATGTTTTCACTATGAAAAACCGCAACATCCGCGCTACCTGATCGAAAGTCTATTACGTATTTTACTTAAGTGCACAGATCAACAAAATCACAGGTAAGGTAGCACAAAACATTATTATACAGCAAAGACAAATATTGTGTAAATCTGTCATGGTTTTGCGTCAAGGATGTTGGTAGGAGGAGACGCCGCCTCCCCTAAGAAGCGCTATTTCCAAGGTGTTCTATCCAAGTCCGAATTCAACAAAAGACTGACTAGCATTTAACTAATCAATTTCTCCAAAATAACCTTTTACTCTCATCTTTGGAGTCATACAGAAATCGTAAAAAGGTGCCGATGTATGTGTGCATGTAAAGCATGTGTTGCCGTAGAGTCGTTATTGCGTTATAATGCGCGTCTGAGAACGGGTTTGATTCGTCGTTTTCCCTACGAGGCCGTTAACCAGAAGAAGTGAATGCTTTGAGTCAGTGCATTACAGTGACAATGAATTGATTCATCGCGTAGTTATGATGCATTGTGTACACTCAACTAACAACATACAAAGCTAAGGCTATCACAGTATCGGACGTGCAGTTTCTTAAGTTGTTAGACTTGAACTAGATCTGGATGACTCCTCTTATGTAGCCTATATGTCTTTTTTAACTATTACATTTCATCGAACAAATAATTGTCAACATTTATTACCAGATATATTCCGCAAATGGACAGTAGGCTCGACTTTATACAACATATACCAGTGACCGTCTTCCAATTTACCATATTAGTTGAATTATAATAATTGAATTGATCTAAAATCGGTGCAACCTGTCGTACAGACTTGTTAATGATTACAGTGTGTTGAAATGATTATAACTTTGTTTTCTTGTGCAATGCCAATAATGATTCAGTTTAATTCTTGCTTGGTGTCTGGTATAGGCTACCAACACAGTCATAATAATGTTAACTAAGAATGTGATCTAAAGGTTAGAAAATTAACATTCTGATGGACGTTGGTAATATTTCAGACTTTCTGAAAATAAACTGTTGCCTGTGCTAAAAGCAAACCAACCACTTCTGGTAGCATCCCACTCGCCTGTCTAATTATAGATCTGTACATCATCACATAGGAGCTCAAAGCTCGGCTAGAGTGCATCGACATCTCAGAGGCTCGGTCGTTACCTGTCGAGGGCCCATGAATAGTATTTCTGGACTTCTAGCGGTAAATAGCGCTAGAAGTCCAGAAAACGTCTTTCCCCGCACTGCATCCCGTTTTTCAGGATTTCATGTGTGCTCCTACTAAGTAATCATTTGAAACTAAATTGACGAAGGCCTCGTTTCACTATCACCTGACATACACGACAACTGTGTAACACCTGTATACAGTTTCAAATGGCACCAAATGGAAGGAACTATATCACAACGTAATAAGTTTCTCTCCATCAGATTAAGGATATCCCCTTCGTTCTCTGTTTCTGAATTTGGATGATTCCATTTCAAATATGTACACATGTATACAGATTGTTCTTCACCTTTGTAAGGAAAATTACAAGACAATTTGGGGTTTTTGAGTAAAGGTTGATAGTTTTGATGCATTTCCTACAAGCACAGTAAAGTTGTGAGTAGAACCCTCTGGTTCTCACACTACAGAGCAGGGATGTAGAACCCTCTGGTTCTCACACTACAGAGCAGGGATGTAGAACCCTCTGGTTCTCACACTACAGAGCAGGGATGTAGAACCCTCTGGTTCTCACACTACAGAGCAGGATGTAGAACCCTCTGGTTCTCACACTACAGAGCAGGGATGTAGAACCCTCTGGTTCTTACACTACAGAGCAGGGATGTAGAACCCTCTGGTTCTCACACTACAGAGCAGGGTGTACCCTGCGGGGTCAGGGTTGAAGGTTAAGATCTCTGTGAACAAGGTGGCTACCCTTTCTAACCAGGAAGGTGATCTGGCACTTCAAAGAGACAGGACGGTAGGAAGCCTCCCATTCGTATTGTGGCTCAACTGGTTTGATATCAATGGGTCTATTTTAATCAGGCGTGTTCGTGATTAAATTAGGCACACAGCCATGTCACTTTAAAAATAACAGCGTTCAAGTAGAGGTTTGTGTTGGTGTCAAATCAAGTCTAGCTTATTTTACTGTTAAACTCCAACTCTCAGCATGCATACAGTAGTGTCCAGCCCAAGTCTTGGTTCTATCTGCCCGTCGACCCAGTTACAGAGAAGTGGATTCTAAAGGGCATCAGAGGGTGGCTGTGGCTTCAGTTTAACATAAAAAACTAATGGTCAAGCTTTTGACAAAAATGAAACGTATGTTTTAAGGTAACATTAACTATCATGTGAATAGATAGAACCTAGCAACCACATTGTAGGTACATAAGAACGCCTATGTAGTTACACAGGAATAGAAAACTTGCGTGTGCTCGGTATGTGTGCGTGACCATGCCCTCTCTCTCACTGTCCTGGACCTGGGGTAATTGCAGATCAACCATCTCTGGCATGTTTACACGGATGACAGACACCTGTTGCTCTCCCTAAAGCAGAAATCCATCAGCTGGGTCTATTTTGGCAACGTCAGGATTATTAGGAGATCCCAATGTGCCCTCGGTGTGTGTGTCCACATTGTCAACACTCTCCGTTTCCTCAGGACAACAGAGCGTCTAGAAAACATATGAAAACAAAAGCCTGGCTATGAATTGTCTGGCTTGATAGATGGCGTATCTAACTAGCTCTTATTCAGTGAGGAAAGATTTAGAGATGAAGGTTCAACCAATATTCATATTAATAATTACGATGAGACACTTAAAAATAAACAGAAGTTCATGTGCTCACTGGCCTTCCTGTTATTTTGAAGTCGGCATGCCAACTGACAAACTGCACAACAAGTGTTCCTTGTGGTTGACAACAGTAGTGGTGGACAGAAGGTGATCTAGACCGAGGGAGAATTGTGTTTTT
Organism: Hypomesus transpacificus; assembly: GCF_021917145.1. Classification (NCBI taxonomy): domain Eukaryota; kingdom Metazoa; phylum Chordata; class Actinopteri; order Osmeriformes; family Osmeridae; genus Hypomesus; species Hypomesus transpacificus. The sequence goes on along the minus strand of NC_061082.1, from coordinate 1,696,907 downwards.
AACTTGAGGTGGATTTCTTCTCATTTGACTTTATTACTGTGACTCAAGTTCCATTGTGTCATTTTAGATAAAACAGCTCAAGTGCCTTGGATTTAGATTTGACTCTTTGGATCCTGGAAGCTTTGACACATTCTCTTGGGTTCTTTTTTGTTCAGTTTGTCTTATAACATTGAAAAAGCCTGAGACATGAGACAGGTCCAGTCCAGTTTCTCCCCATGCTCAGTCAAGGTCAGGATTGTGTTAGGATGTGCATGCGTGTTTCTGTTGGTGTGTTGGTGGGGCTGTTCATGTACTATGTGGTGCAGTAGGTGAGGTGTTGTTGTTGCTGCTCCATGTGTGCTAGCTGAGATGTAGCTATATCTCCATGTTTCTGGTGAATACAGCCTGTTCCATGGCTCAGGGAACACAGTTGTAACTGTGCACTTAGCGATCCTTGATTTTTGTACTGTACTTTCAATATGCGAGACCTGCATGAGACTGTGGATGAGAGTGTGTGGTACATAAGTAACGGCAGCCCTCCACGCCCCCTCTCTCCGCCCCCTCTCTCCGCCCCCTCTCCCCGCCCCCCCTCCCCGCCCCCTCTGTCCGCCCCCACTCCCCACTCCCCGCCCCCCCTCCCCGCCCCCTCTCTCCGCCCCCCCTCTCCGCCCCCTCTCTCCGCCCCCTTTCCCCGCCCCCCCTCCCCGCCCCCTCTCTTCGCCCCCTCTCTCCGCCCCCTCTCTCCGCCCCCTCTCCCCGCCCCCTCTCTCCGCCCCCTCTCCCCGCCCCCCCCTCTCCGCCCCCTCTCTCCGCCCCCTCTCCCCGCCCCCTCTCTCCGCCCCCCCCTTCACGCCCCCTCTCTCTGCAGGCTATGCCACCCCCCGGGCTTCCAGGAACCCCCACGGAGAAAGAGAAGGGCTGATCCCTGACCCCCTGCTGCTCTCACCCCCACCATCCCCTTGCCTCCCTGCAGCCCCCCTCTCCTCCCCCAGCCACACCCAGTCCTGTCCTAGCCCCCCCCCCGACCTGCCTCCATGGCTACAGGAGGGGGGGCCTCGGAGACAGATGTGTTGGTTAACCTGCAGCAGGTAAGACACACGTCAAGTTCTTGTCCTTCATTTTTGCACTTTTCTCTGTCTCTCACCAGTGTACATTTTACTGGAGTTGAATGTGTCATGAAATGGCTGAGAGCTCCGATGACTCATCCAGCAGCTCTCTGGAGAGCAGGCGGGGCAGCCTGGCTGGCTGCTGGGTTAGGGCTGAGGGAGGGACTGGATGGGTGTGGCTGGATGCTGGGTTAGGGCTGAGGGACTGGAGGGGTGTGGCTGGATGCTGGGTTAGGGCTGAGGGACTGGAGGGGTGTGGCTGGATGCTGGGTTAGGGCTGAGGGAGGGACTGGAGGGGTGTGGCTGGATGCTGGGTTAGGGCTGAGGGACTGGAGGGGTGTGGCTGGATGCTGGGTTAGGGCTGAGGGAGGGACTGGAGGGGTGTGGCTGGTCCCGGCATCAGAGTGTTGAATCAGCTCATGATGAACCGTGCGTGCACACAGCACTGATGGGAGGGGGTCGTCTTCACATGCTTCAAAATGTGATACGGAATGAGGAAATGATGACATACATGTCGTCAAGGCGATTTACCACATAACATTAACGTTTATGTTAAATAATAATGGACCCAGGACCCCATCCTCCCTAACCTCTAGGACCACAGCCTCCCTAGCCCTCAAGACCACAGCCTCCCTAGCCCTCAAGACCACAGCCTCCCTAGCCCTCAAGACCACAGCCTCCCTAGCCCTCAGGACCTCAGCCTCCTCAGCCTCCCTAGCCCTCAGGACCCCAGCCTCCCTAGCCATCAGGACCACAGCCTCCCTAGCCATCAGGACCACAGCCTCCCTAGCCCTCAGGACCCCAGCCTTCTCAGCCTCCCTAGCCCTCAGGACCTCAGCCTCCCTAGCCCTCAGGACCTCAGCCTCCCTAGCCCTCAGGACCTCAGCCTCCTCAGCCTCCCTAGCCCTCAGGACCCCAGCCTCCTCAGCCTCCCTAGCCCTCAGGACCTCAGCCTCCTCAGCCTCCCTAGCCCTCAGGACCTCAGCCTCCCTAGCCCTCAGGACCCCAGCCTCCCTAGCCTCCCTAGCCCTCAGGACCTCAGCCTCCCTAGCCCTCAGGACCCCAGCCTCCTCAGCCTCCCTAGCCCTCAGGACCCCAGCCTCCTCAGCCTCCCTAGCCCTCAGGACCTCAGCCTCCTCAGCCTCCCTAGCCCTCAGGACCCCAGCCTCCCTAGCCCTCAGGACCTCAGCCTCCCTAGCCCTCAGGACCCCAGCCTCCTCAGCCTCCCTAGCCCTCAGGACCCCAGCCTCCCTAGCCTCCCTAGCCCTCAGGACCTCAGCCTCCCTAGCCCTCAGGACCCCAGCCTCCCTAGCCCTCAGGACCTCAGCCTCCTCAGCCTCCCTAGCCCTCAGGACCCCAGCCTCCTCAGCCTCCCTAGCCCTCAGGACCTCAGCCTCCTCAGCCTCCCTAGCC